>NC_140932.1:108833149-109193149 GCF_014529385.1 Adiantum capillus-veneris | reverse complement strand
GAAAAAAAAAGGCAAGTGTCCAAGAATAATATAGCAATTTATCTCTAAAGCTTACATACCCAACTCAAATTCTAATTTTAGCATCTTGTGTTCGTAGAGAATCGATCGTCTTATGAAAATCCACAAATATTTGTATCTTTGGAGAAATTTATAATCATAACTAGGGGTATTTTGAAAATTTTGGAAGAAGGGCATTTTGAGAATTAAGGATAAAATATTGGAGGTATTTTTGGAATTCTTGAAATTAGAGGGGTATTTTGGGAATTTTCACAAATTAGAGGGGCATTTTTGGGGGGGGGGAGAGAGAGAGAGGGAGAGAGAGAAGAAGAAGAAGAAGAAGTGGATGAACTATTCCAAGAGACCTTAAACCCCGTGCTCGAAAAAAGCCTAGGTTAAGTGTAATCCCACCTACAAATTTTGAAATTTACCTCTAAATTTTATTTTTGAAGGTGAGAAAACCTACAAACTTTTGAAAAAAATAGTGTAATTTGGTGTAAAAACCTTCAAATTTTGTCAATTTACCTCTGTTGTTTCACATATGTAGGTTTGCCAAGTTTTTTTAAAGAGTTTTTTTTCGAGCACTGCTTAAACCTTAAAGATCTATCTGACGAGGAGAGTTGAACTCAAGACCACTTTCTAGTGACTGTCCAAGTTGTGAGAGAGATATACAAGTCCTAGTCACTCTGGGACCTTTAAATTATTAAGAGAGAGAGAGAGAGAGAGAGAGAGAGAGAGAGAGAGAGAATATGCTTCGGTGGCGGCAGAAATATCCACTCTTACCAGGAAGGAGGCAACATTGACAACTTGCTTGCCAACCTTGATATGCCTGTGCTTGAGAAGCACTCGAGCATGATGGATCGATTTGGCCATGCTTGACTTGAAGACAAGAGTCTGCAGACGACGATCCAAGAAGTTATCAACTGTCAATGCCAAAACATAATCGAGCTTGTTTTGGCTTTCATCTAGAAGACCATATCTGAACATGCGAAGATTCTGCGTGGGTTCTTCTCATCGAGTGTAAGCAACATTCGGGCATTGTTGCGGATGCGGCTCAATGCATATTGCATTCTCCACAGTTCTCTCTTGTTACGGAGTCCATATTCCCCTATGTGCTTCAGTTCTGCATCGAGCCGTTCCTTCTCATATGGACGGCGGGGCTTCTTGAATGTCTTTCCATAGTTGCGGCACTCTCTGAAAACCCTAATGAGTCTCTCTCTCTCTCTCTCTCACACACACACACACACACACACACACACACACATGACATCTGACGATGTTCCATCTTTGAGTGTCGTTCCATTGGGTTTGGCCTCCTAACTGGTTTCTCTCTCTCTCTCTCTCTCTCTCTCTCTCTCTCTCTCTCTCTCTCTCTCTCTCTCTCTCTCTCTCTTCGAGGCTATCTCTTCTCCTCCCTGGCGAGCCAGTCCGATGGTGGGGAGCAAGCATTTTTCATGGTGTGAGCTTTTTCAAAATCGAGAGCTTCCATCCACTGTGTGTATGTGTGTGTTATCTAAGGCAAGGCAAAGGTGTTGAAGGTTGAATGTGAGATAGAGTTCCCACTTTGAGGCTTGCCTGCATGCTTACTGTATGATTGAGAACCATGGCGATCTCATGCTCTGCAGTGGCAATAGCAGTAGGGGGCATGGTATAGAAATAGTTGAAAGCCCAACATGCTAAAATAGGGATGATGCCTTTTCATGATTCACCCTTTAACCTTGTCTTTGCAATGAGTATCCTCTGTGTGCATGGCCAATCAAAAATTTATGCATTTTTGGGCAGGCCAAAAAATTAAAATATATATTTTTAAAAAATTATTCTCTTTTTCATTAGCAAAAAGGGAAACCATCACTAAGGCCTCTCCCCTTTGGGACAGGCAAAAAAGGCCACTTTTTTTATGCCGTAGCAACGCGCGGGTCACATACTACTACTATATAATACAACTTCAAATTTTCAAAGCCAAATAACCCCTCCACTTGTCAATCATTGGTTCACTTAAAGAAAGCCTTACAAAGCATCTAATGTAAAACACACTAAGGGTTAGATTTAAAATACAAAAGTGATTGGTAAGATATTTAAAATACAAAAGTGATTGGTAAGATTGTAGAAAGTGAAAACCTTTCAATTCAAAGGAAAAAGGATGCTACTTTATATAATTTATATAAGGTAATCTAAAATATAGGAATTGTAGGAAGTGAAAACATTTTTGACAATTGAAGTCAAAAGACTCTATTTTTGAATAAGGTAAATGTACAAGTCTAAGTGTACCTAACGAAAAATATAATTTTGATGGAGATTTTGTAATTTAGCACAAACATGATTTTTAAATATATATTTGGATTTATCTTTTCAATGGAGTTTTTAAAAGATCAATATTGATATTCTTTAAAATTTGTGTAAGTTTTCATTTTGAAATCTTGAAAAATAAATCTAAAAAGGCACTTCTTTATGCTTTCTCAAAGTGCTTTAAAAATTTGATGCTAGGCATCTTTGTTGTTGTTGTCCTTTCTCCCCTAAATCTTGGTTATTGGGTTGAGAGTGTGTAGGTACATACACTTGTACAAGAGAGACACTCACAAAATTTGAATGTTGAGTATGCTTCTATGAAGAGAGAAGGCTCACCTATTTACAACAAAGCTTGACTATCAATGTACCGGCTCTAGATGTAGTTCAAGTTTGTCATGGAGAGAGAGAGAGAGAGAGAGAGTTGGCAAAGAGAGGAAGCTTGTGGACAACCTTGTTGGAATTAGGGTTGTAGGAAAACACACACAGCGTGGAGAAGATGAAGGAAGCTCAAGGCACACAGCAGAGAGTGTGTTACTTAGTGTGCAATGGAAAAATAAGATAGCCCTAGAGTGATGGGCATATATACAATGCATGGGGTTAAAAACCTCCTAGTGAGGGAAAAAAATTCTCCAACGGTCCTAAGTGTGTTCACACACATCACTACCACATGTTAATGTAACAAAACCCCCCTGGGAGTGATGCGATGAATGAGAGCTGGCACATAGAGTAGAGGAAGTGCCATGCCATAAGGACATGATCAATTCACAAAGGGGAGTAAGCCCAAAGCTTTGCGGAAAGCTTCAAACTTCTCACAAGACAATGCCTTTGTGGAAAGATCCGCAAGGTTGTCTTGTGTTGGCACATAAACCAAACTGGTCTCTCCTACTGAGAGCCTTTCCTTGACATAGTGGTAATGCACCGCAATGTGCTTTGTGCGAGCATGAAAAAATGGGTTCCTCGCAACTACCAATGCACTCTGACTGTTAGTGTAGATAGTGTTGGCAATGTCCTGTCCAACACCCAATCAGTCATAAGGTGTCTCAGCCATACACACTCAATCGTAGGTGTGAAGACTGCCCTGTACTCAGGTTCACAACTAGAAGTGGCCATAATAGGTTTCTTCTTGCTCAACCATGAGATACATGAACTGCCGAGCATGAAACAAAAACCACTTGTGGGACACTCACGTGTCAAAACAACCAGCCAAATCTGAGTCCAAAAAATCATGTAAATCTGGCGGCAATGATCTCCCCTTGGCATAAAACAAGCCAAGATGTAAAGTGCCACTCAAGTAGAGAAAAATCCTCTCGATATAGCCTACCAACTCTTAGACCCTGGGCTATGCATAAATCTGCTGACCTGTGAGACTACAAACCGAATATCCGGCCTCGTGTTGCACACATAAATGAGGCATACAACATCATTTTGACAAAGAGTGACATCGGTAGGATCACCAGCATCATGGACTCAATTTCAAACTTGTTTCCATGGAAGTGGCAATAGGTTTGCAATCCTCAAGTCCAAACTTGCATAGAAATGTCTCTATGTAACTTGTATGACAAAAGATACCACCATCACACTGCTTAAAATGTATACCCAATTAATGATGCAACATCCCCAAATCTTTCATCTTGAAAGTAGCATTCAAATTAGCCTTAAATTCAGCAATATCTCACTCATTTGGTCCAGTGATAAAAAATCATCCACATAGAGAATGATAATGAGAAGTACATCACCCTCACGCTTTACATACAATGTGCTGTTGGACTGTTACAAAAGCCTCGTTTGACCAAATAAGTGTCAGCCTTCTCATACCAAGCACGAGGAAATTGCTTCAACCTATACAAAGCTTTCTTACATTTGCACACCTTATCTTCTTGCCATTTAATGAAAAAACCGTGAGGCTGTGTTACATAAACTTCCTCAAATATGTCACCATTCAAGAAAGTAGTAAAATGTCTGACTGATGTACATCCCAACCAAAATGATCTACCAATGCACATATATAGAATGCATAGTAGTCATATGACAAGTGGGAGAAAAAGTCTCTTCATAATCTATGCCTTTTTACTATGCATAACCCTTTGCAACAAATCGAGCCTTATAGCGATCAATCTCACCATTTGGCTTGCGTTTCAACTTGTAGACCCACTTTGTACCAATGGCCTTTTTTCCAAGAGGAAAATCACATAAAGTCCATGTGTCATTTTCTATAAGTGCATCATATTCAAATTGCATGACAACCTTTCAATTTTTTGAATTTTGTGCTTCATCAAAAGACAGAGGTTCCTCAACATCATATAAGCTAGACATAGCCAAATCATAACAATCAGATGCATAGCGAGAACCACTAGTACAACCCGTCAAAGTTGCATCCAATTTACTATCACGCAAAGTATGCACTAGTCATTTAGGCATACCTCTAGCATGCTCATTCTTAGCCCTTTCCTCATCAAGTACATCATGTACATCTGCATCAGTGATAGGATGATCTGTAACATTTTTAGAAACCCCCATAGGCTGTACATTTGCCTCATTGGAATTTACATTCAAACTTCCTTCACTGAAAAGAGGCAACAAAGTGTCATGAATTTCTTGTGAGCTTACATTACTGTCTCTAGTACATGCCAGCAAGGGCTGAACACAATCTTCCACAAATACAACATCTCATGAGACCAAGATATGCTTTGTTTGTGGATAATATAACCTATAACCTTTTTTTCTAGCACTATAACCAACTGTTGGGGTGATAAAGCCCAATGTGCCGCGCCTAAATGTTGGGCGGCCGGAGACCACCGGGAACTAACACTGACCATTCATTCTACATAAAAGAATAAGGACTCATAACCCTAACACTATTGTGTTTGGAGTCCACCCAAATTTGTGTCTCCTCTCTTCTCCATTGATGCACACACACACACACTCTCGCACGCGCTCTTAGAGCTCAGGGATTGGGAGCACCATTAGAGCTCAGTGGGGAGGCAAGCAGAGAAGAAGAAAAAACTGCAACACGTTTTTGCAGATCTATTTTGGCCTACCAAAATGTCTTTATTTAAACCAATTCCACAGAAACCCAACCGATTTTTTGTCCTCTTCAACTTTGCAGAAGAAAGTTTTCTCAAAATCTTCACCAATTTTGAGATACGTCACTCAGACTGCATGTAGGTCGTGAACTAGAAGCTGTAGATTTTTATAGATCTGTTTTGAGCTGTAAAAACAACTTATTTCAAGTCCATTCTCACGATCCCCAACCATTTTCACGTGGTCTACAACTTTGTAGAAGGAGGTTTCTGCAAATTTTGCACAGTTTGAGAGATATTCAGTTCAGACAGCAGGGTGGTCTACCCTCGTCGATTCTTCTGCGTACAGGTTTATTGCAGATTCTTTCTGCAATGTCTGTCACATGCATATTTGATGTAGGGTCTTGAGGGTCTGTTATATCAGACAAACCGCCGCAACGGTTACAGAAAAGGGTTTCTTTGGTTGATGTAGATCTTATGCGGTTTATGTATTGTGATGGAAATATGCAAAGCCTATTGTTGAGGGTCGTGGTAAGGTTTTATTGAGTTGGGGGATTCTCAAATGTGGAGATCCTTTCGGTGATACAGGTTTTGGAGCGAGCCCCCGACATCCCCATAGTTTTGGCATCGACATAGGATGTTTGTTTATGCGGTTAGTGCAGTATTGGTGTGCATCTACTGACCCGCCATTGTTGGCATTGCTGTCATCTTTTATGTGTATGCCTTTGACAGTGTTCAGTTGGTCAAAGACACTCTTCTAGAGTTGGAGACATTGACAGTGACAGTTCTTTGAGATTTTATCTTGCCGGTTTAGCCACTTGATCAGCATTTCACTAATTGTACACATTTGTTTTGGGTTTAGAAGTCAGTTTTGCAGGGGATACTCTGCCGAAAATTTTCAGGTTTTCTATCATCTTCTTTAGTGGAGCGGATCTATCACTTTGCTCCTTGTCGAGTGATGGCTTCATCATTGGAGAACTCTTTGTTCAACATTGAGAAGTTAGATGGCACTAACTTCCCATTTTGGAAGGAACAAATTTACAATGTCTTAGTACAGAAGAAGCAGATCCGGCCGATAAAGATGAAAGGGATAAAGCCTGAGGATATGGATGAGTATGATTGGCAGGAGTTGGATGAGCTTGCCAGGTCCACCATCATGCTAACTTTGTCAAAGAATGTGTACTTCAATGTGAACATGGAAAAGACTAGTTATGAGCTGTGGAAAAAGTTATGTGACCTGTATGGAAGCAAAGTGCAGCATCACAGGTTTATTGGCTGACAAAGTTAGTTGATTTGAAGATGGATGAGGGTACACCCATGTGCAACCATCTCAATGAGTTCAATACAATTTTCAGTCAGCTTTCTGTGCAGGGAGTCAATTTTGACAATTCGGTCAAAGCAATGTTCTTGCTAGTTACGATGCCAGAAAGTTGCGATACTTTTCGCACAGCCATAAGTAACTCAGCACCTCTTGATGGTTTAACATGTGCTGATGTTGAGGGCAGTTTGCTTACTGAAGAAGTTAGCAGGAAGAATCTTGATACTTCTCGTGGTACTAGCAATGCTCTCGTTGTTCGTGGTCGATCACAAGAAAAGGGCAAGCAAAATCAAAGAGGAAAATCTCATAGCAAATCACGTGGCCGAAAAGACATTGAGTGCTATCATTGTCACAAAAAGGGTCATATGAAGAAAGACTGTCGAAAGTGAAAACAAGAAAAAGGTAAAGACAAGAAGTCGGAAGAAGGCAAGACTAAGGAAAGCAGTATAAAGATTGAAGAGATCACAATGTTTTTGTTGAAGATTCTGATGGAGATATTTATCTCACATCTGCCATGGATTCAACATTTTTGGTTGACACTGATGACTATGCTTTACAAGATTGGGTTATTGACTCAGGTGCATCCTTTCAAGTGACTCCTCATAGAGAGTGGTTCAATACATATGATGCAGCCCGTAAAGGTCGTGTTCGTCTTGGCAATGATTTTGCTTGCGATATAGTTGGTGTCGGTGATGTGCAGCTGAAATTTCAGAATGGTTCTTCATTCATGCTCAAGAATGTGAGACATGTGCCGAAGCTTACCAAAAGCTTGATTAGTACAGGACAATTCGATGACGCAGGATTTTACTACACATTTGGTGATAGTTCGTGGAAGATCACCAAAGGTTCTTTAGTGGTAGCACATGGTTCAAAGTCTGGAACTTTGTACATGCTACATGTCTCCAATGTTAAAACCCATGTAATTTGTGTAACCGAGCAGCCAAGTGTTTCTTTGTGGTATCGCCGGTTAGGACATATGTCTCAAAAGGGAATGAAAATCTTATCTCGTTCTGGTTATGTGCCTGGCTTCAATTTCTCAGACTTTTCAGTTTGTGAGCATTTTCTTTATGGTAAACAAACACAGTCACCACACAAAAGGGGAAGCACTCGAAAAAGTGAGCCATTAGAGTTAGTTCATAGTGATGTTTGTGGATCTATGCCTAACGTATCCATGGGAGGTTCATTGTACTTTGTTACATTCATTAATAACTTCTCAAGGAAAGTCTGAATATATCCTCTCAGGAAGATGGATGACGTTCTTTCAAAATTTCAGAATTTTGTGGCATTAGTGGAGAATCAGCCTGGCAAGAAAGTAAAGTGCTTGAGGTCAGACAACGATGGTGAGTATGTCACTAAAGCCTTTCAGAATTTTTGTGATTCCAAAGGTATCAAAAGAAAGTTGACTGCTCCATATAACCCTCCACAAAATGGTGTTGCTGAGAGGATGAACCGTACCATACAAGAGAAGTTACGTAGCATGTTGTCTAATGCAGAGTTGCCTAATGGATTTTGGACGAAAGCGTTAGCAGCTGCTGTCCATTTTATTAATAGATCTCCTAACAAGGATTTAGATGAGAAGGTACCTGAAGAGCTTTGGTATGGGAAGCCACCTTCTTACAAGCATCTCAGAGTCTTTGGTTGTGAAGCGTATTGCCATGTTCCAAAGAAGTTTCGAAGCAAGTTGGCTCCTAAGTCAAAGAAATGCATATTTCTTGGTTATGGCAATCCTTGCGAGATGGGATTTTGGTTATGGGATCCTAAAGCTAAAAAGATAGTTTGAAGTAATGACGTATACTTCAATGAAGAAAAGATGCATAAGAAGCCTGTGCATACAGTGGAGGTCAGGAGACTTATCTTCCAAGAAGATGGAATTGTCCACAATAGGGCTGAAGTGCCTAATGTTAGACAACAAGTACAGAATCCTCCTGCAGTACAAGATGTTGCTGAGGGACAACTGGCTCAAGCACTTATTAGAAGGTCTACAAGAGTTTCAAGGCCTCCTGATATATTTACTCCCTCATTGGACTACATTATGTTGACAGATTGCGGAGAGCCTTCCTGCTATAAGGAAGCCATGTCAATGGATGACAAGGCAAAGTGGGAGAAAGCTATGCAATAGAAAATGGGCTTGTTGCATAAGAATCAAACTTGGAAGTTGGTTTGGTTGCCTAAAGGTAAAAAGGCATTACCATGCAAATGGGTGTACAAGCAAAAAATTACACCTCATGATAATAAACCCAAGTACAAGGCACGACTTGTTGCTAAAGGATTTAAGCAACAACAGGGTATTGACTTTGATGAGATCTTTCCTCCGGTTTTCAAGATAACTACTCTATGGTGTGTACTTGTGTTGGTTGCTAAAGACGGCATGGAACTTGACCAGATGGATGTCAAGATGGCGTTCTTGCATAGTGATCTTCAAGAAGAAGTGTATATGCAGTAGCCCGAAGGCTTTGTTGAGAAGGGCAATGAAGACTTGGTGTGTCAGTTAGAAAAGACTCTTTATGGTCTAAAATAGTCATCAAGGGAGTGGTATCATAAATTCTACTCGTTCATGCTCTCTCAAGGCTACAAACTTAGCAATATGGACCATTGCCTCTACACTAAGCGAGCTAACGATGGTAGTTTGCTGATTTTGGTCCTTCATGTGGATGATATGTTAATTGCCGAGAAATGCAGAGATGAGATTTTAGCCTTGAAGTCAGAGTTACACGCAAACTTTGAAATGAAAGGCATGGGTGAAGCAAGCTATATCCTTGGCATGCACATTAAGCGAGACAAATGCAAGAAATTGGTCTATTTGTCTCAATCTGAGTACATTGCTAAAGTGCTCAAGCGTTTCAATATGGAGAAGGGGAAGGCATTGAGTACTCCATTGTCTCCATATGTGAAACTTTCTAAAAATGATTGCCCTAAGTTTGAAGAGGAAAAGGTTGAAATGGCACAAGTGCCTTATTCATCTGCTGTTGGGAGTTTGATGTATGCTATGATTTCTACACGTCCTGATATTGCTTTTGTAGTGGGAGTTGTTAGCAGATATATGTCAAATCCAGGCAAGAAACATTGGGAGGTAGTGAAAGGGGTTATGCGATATTTGAATGGTACAAAAGACATGTGCATTTGCTTTGGAAGAAAGGAAGCATGTGCAATTGGTTACACGGATGCAGATTATGCAGGAGACTTGGACAAGAGAAGGTCCACTTCAGGCTATGTTTTTGAATTTACTGGAGGTGCCGTTTCATGGCGATCTTGTTTGCAAGATTATGTTACCTTGTCTACTACAGAGGCTGAATATGTTGCAGCTTCAGAAGCTTGCAAAGAAGCTATATGGCTTGGTCGGCTGGTGGGAGACTTGGGAATCAATGTTGAGATGCCTGTGCTACATTGTGATAGCCAAAGTGCTATACATGCAAAGACAAATCATGTGGATGTGAAGTATCACTTCATTTGTTGGGGTGGTAAAGTCCAATGTGCCGCGCCTAAGTGTTGGGCGGTCGGAGACTACCGGGAACTAACTTGCATTGCGTTTGTGGCACCAAAGCATCTCCCAAGCAACCAAAAACATGCATGTGCTTAATAGAAGGCTTTCTATCATGCCATGCCTCATATGGAGTCATATGACACCTGTTAAGTACATAAGTGACACACATGATGGACTCAAGCCAAAATGAATGCGGCAAAGCTTGACTTTTGACCATGCAACGTGCCATTTCCATACGTGACCTATTTTTCCTCTCAGCAACACCATTTTGCTGAGGCATATAAGGCATTGTACATTGGTGTTTTATCCCACGACTAGCAGAAATGTATTAAATTCATGAGACATATATCCCCCCCTCGATCGGAATGGAGGGTGCCCATAGTACATTTCAAGACATTTTCAGCCATAGCCAGAAGAAAAATTGAAGCACAAAAACACTTCAAAATTTGCTTTAAGTGGATACACCCATGCATGCCTGGAGTATTCATCAATGAAAGTCATGAAGTAAAGGTAATTGCCCAAGGACGGGGTTTGCATGGGCCCACAAACATCACTATGCAGACAAGCTGCAACTTGCATGTGGCCCTAACTGAACCATCCTTTGGAAACTGTGAAATGAACGCTGCATTTTACCCAAAATACAGCCTTCACAAACATGTTTGACAGGTGCTCAAGAGGTGGCAAAGAAGCAACCATATCACATTTCTGCAAACGCAGCAAACTGGCAAAATTCAGATGTCCAAAATGTGCATGCCAAAGTTTTGCATCTGAAATAGCCTTAGAATCCACAATTTCATTTGCAAAATTTTCCCACACTTGTCATACAAAGTGAGCTTATACAGCCCACGACATAAAATGCTAGATGCAACAACTTCATCACCAGAACTGATTCTTCTTGATTCAAGGTACATAAAGTGCCTCAATAAGTGTGAAAGAATTGCCATTCGTCGTAATCAACACAATCTTTCCAAGTCCCTTAACATGATAAGAGGCATTGTTGGCACAAGTGAAAAAATTTCCATGAGGGACATCCTCGAGAAAGGTAAACAAGTCACGATGAGAGATAATGTGCTTTGTAGCACCATTGTTGAAGTATCACACATGAGCATCTATAACAACTGACAAACATGCATCGTGGACAATAGGATCATAAGTGCACTCTGCACTAAAAGCCCATTTTGCATCAAGATCAGCATCAGAGTTTCCTTTCATAGCTTTGGCAAGCACCTACAAGTCTACAAATACTTCAGAAATGCTCATAGGGCTCAATCTGCTCAGATTTTTGATTCGGGCTCATTTCGGCCTCCATTTTCACTACAGATAGTACTGCTGTGCAGGCAATTCTATCATTTGTGCAAAATATTTGTCAGTGCCATTTTTTGCATAACAGGTCCCTTTTAGTCTTCTACGGTTTGTGCTATATAGCTCGTGTTGTTCCCACTCTATTTCTCCTCTTTTCGAGCAGTTTTCATATCGGGTGCAACATTCAGGCAAAAATTCCATTGTTGTGTAAAGAGCTGGAGTCGAAGATTATGCATGAGGAAGATGACATGGACACTTTCCTTGCTGGGGTCAAGGAAAGGTATTAATGAGAAACTTATTTCTATAGTCGAAGTCATTTTTGACAATTCCCTTGTGCAGACTGTCCTTGATGCTTTGCCAGATTCTTACCAAACTTTTGCTAGTACTTCGAGACTCATGACCCAAGGAAGTCGAGAAGTTGTCAAGTTTGATGCATTATGGACATTACTGTTGCAAGAGTCACTTTCCAGAAAAAACAAGATTAGATAGCGTGCAATTGAACATGCCTTTATTGCTGCTCAAAGAAAAGGTGGTAACAGCAATGTAGCCACTTCTCATGGTTCTTCTGCGAGTGGTAAATCACATGTTCCTAATGCTTCTGCAGGAAGAAATTCATCAGGGAATTCTGGTGATAAGGACAAAAAGAAGATACGTTGCCATTATTGTAAAGCTAATGATCATTTGATCAAGCAGTGCCTTAAGTTGAAGGCCAAAGAGGCTAAAAAGAAAGAGGCGGGTTCCACTACTAATGTTGGTTACACTACAAATGCAACAGAAAATTGAGAAAATGAGCATGTGTGTTCTAGAGCTGCTAACAACTAAGCGCATGAGGACACATCATGCTCTGATACCAATTGTTGGAATTGGAGTTGTAGGAAAACACACTTAGTTTGGAGAAGACAAAGGAAGTGCAAGGTACACAACAGAGAGTGTGTTACTTAGTGTGCAATGGAAACATAAGATAACACTAGAGTGATGGGCGTATATACAATGCACAAGAGAAAAAACCTCCTAGTGAGGGAAAAAATGCCCTGGTGGTCCTAAGTGTGTTCACACACATCACTACCACATGTATTTGGTAACAAGCCCATTGCTAGATTTGATTGGAGCATATTTTCTTGTGTGAATCACCTTTTGGGATTGTGGAGAGGCTACTACCAATGCGGCACACAAAGAGAGAGAGACACACACACACACACACACACACACACACACACACACACACACACACAGAGGCTGAGAAGAAGGGAGTGGAGAGAAGTTGTATGTGTATGCACATGTGCATGAACAAGAGAGACACGAAAAAAAATTGAACGATGAGTATGTTTCCATGAAGAGAGAGAGGCTCGCCTACTTACAACAAAGCTAGGCTATCGTTGAGGGGTTCATATAGCAACCGATATAGTACATGCATTCAAGAGTTATTTATAAAACTCCTTATTCTACATTCTCTTATGTATATAGGAGCCCCTTATGTCCCACCTTTCTTGATAAAGAAAGACTCCCTATATACCAAAATTTTCACTTTTAAATTTAGAATACCCTTATGTGTCCATTTTTTGTAAATTTTTAAGAGAAATAGACCCCTTCTGTTGAACTCATGTGCTATTATTGAGGATAATTTTCAATGTAGTAGAAAAAATCCCAAGAGATCTCAAAGATTGAACTGACAAGTCAAACCAAGATCTATCTTTTAAAGGGGAGGAAGACCAAAGAGATCGATTTGACAAGTCAAACTCAAGATTTGTTACTCAAAGAGAGAGAGAGAGAGAGAGAGAGAGAGAGAGAGAGAGAGAGAGAGAGAGAGCATCAAATATGTCCACTACCGAGCCCAACACATAGGTGAATATAGAGTTGGGTTAATAGGCATCTTCAAGGCCACTTACTTATTGTCAAAGAAAATTCTCAGTGGTGCTTTATATAGATACATGTTTTCCTTTGTAAAGAACAATGTAGTATGTGAACATCCCCTTTCGGCTTTGAGAGGTGTGTGTGTGTGTGTGAGTGTGTGTGTGTGAGAGAGAGAGAGAGAAGAAGAAGAAGAAGAAGAAGGAGAGAGTCAGAGAGACATGCATCAACTTTTTGATAAAGAAAAGGCTTTTTCTTGGCTAATTGAAGAACAAAACCTTAGAAATTATGATTGGAATATTGTGTGATATGCAAGTCTACAAATTCTCATAAGCATACACCTAGAAATTATGATTGGAATATTATGTGATATGCAAGTCTAAAAATCCTCATAAAGTATACACCACACATACTAGAGTTATACATCCTATCCATAGATTCTTAAAAAATTGGCCATGCTATGAGCAAAAAAATGAATCACCTCTTAGTTTCTTGCTAACCAATGAACATCAAAGAATAGCCATGTCAAATAGTGGAACAATATAGCAACTTAATGCAACCAAAAATTACTTTATGTCTTAAGAAGGTTATATATAAGTGTAAACACATTGATGTGGGTGGATTTTTATTGGATTGTCTTTAAAGAGTTTTTAAATGGTGGCTAGCTCTGCGAAGAGTTAATATGGCAGCCAACTCTCTTGTTTTCTTCTGCGGATGGGGTTTTGATGCCGAAGGAGAAAGGGCTCATTGGTGGAAGTTGTGGGCTCTTTTATGGCTTCCTTGGGCACCCCTTCTCTGAGTTATGAAGGTTCTTGGCTCCCCTAAATAGCCTATTGTCGATACCGGCTTTGTCTTTGATGCTCGTGGTGCTTGAAGTCGGCTTCTCCTCCTTTGTGTTTTGTGGTGAAGGCTCCTTTCGTAGTCGATGATGGAGTGCTTGGAGTCCCCTTGATTTGTGGCATCTGTGAAGGTATGAGGTTCTTGATTTGCTTACTTGGGTCCTGTCTGGAAGAAGCATTCTTGGTGGCAGTAGGTTTGCTTTTGGTGACATCCTTGCAGGATCTAGTTGTTGATGCTTTGTATTTGTCTGCAGAGCTATGTTCTATGGGTAATGTCCCCCTATAAAGGCCATGACTGTGGATTTGTTGGATATGTGTTCATGTATTGTTGTGGGATTCCACGGCTCATTTTGAGCGTGGAGTTTGTATGGTTTTATTTTTTGATTTATTTTAACTCTCAGTCGAGTGAGTATGGCAAAAAAAAAAAAAAAAAAACTTAATGCAACCAACAATTACTTTATGATTTAAGAAGGTTATATATAAGGGTAAACACATTGATGTGGGTGGATTTTGATTGGATTGTCTTTGGAGAGGTTTTAAATGTCATCTTCTCCATTTTTCCATACTAGATGTCACTATTGATAATTAGCTACAATTGCTTTATCATATCTATGGAGGATGATCTTATTTAATAATTAAGCATTCAAGAATATACTTGGCACTACCTTATCAATGCATAGAGAATATTTGCATATATTTCCACCTTGGGGAACAAGTGAAGGAGGAGAGTGTCACATAGTTGAGCCTTGCGATCTTATTTAATAATTAAGCATTCAAGAATATACTTGGCACTACCTTATCAATGCATAGAGAATATTTGCATATATTTCCACCTTGGGGGACAAGTGAAGGAGGAGAGTGTCACATAGTTGAGCCTTGCTCCTAATTAGCCGCAACAATACATGGGTCACATACTAGTTACCTTCTACATTTCCTTTTGCTTACCTAATTCAATGGGTATCTTTCTTGCTTTGTATTAAAAATAAATAGGTTCATACCTACTAAGAGGCTTCTTTGTGAGAAAGAAAAAGAAGAAAGTGGCACTATATTTTAAAACATGTGGTATCACAATAAATGTAGCAATGAACTATTTCGTTTTTATAAATTTTCAATTGAAAATTTTCTTCAAATGGGTTCAGAATTAATGAGAGGCTTCTTTTTGAGAGAGAAAAAAAGAAAGTGACAGTATATTTTAAAACATGGGGTATGACAATAAATGTAACAATGAACAATTTAGCTTTTACAAAATTTCAAGTGAAAATTTTCTTCAAATGAAAGGAAAATTTACGACTAAAAAAGTATGTTTTGAATAAAAAAGTTGAAAAGAAAGTCATAGGCCCTTACACAAAGGGACCCAATTGCAAACTAAACAAAGGCAAAAGAAAAAGAAGTCAAGTGACCATTAAATGAAAGGACCAAGTTACAATGATGGGTGGGAAGACCTATTTACATTATAAAAGGAAGATATAATCTTTATAATACCTTTCTTTTCAATCAAAGATGACACTTGTCCACCATCAACAACCTTTGTATCAATGGTTCAAAAGGTGCATATTGTCTCAACCTTCCCTTATGACCTTCTGTAGGTCAAAAACTTAATTATCATTAGCTTACCATGTGGCACTAATCCGTAAGCTTTATCCAATGGTTCAAAGATGCACCCAAAATCCAACCCTTTACTAAAGACTACTTATGCAGTCCAAAAAGGCTAAGATTTTGAAGTTTAAGAGATTGCTCTTTTTTTTTTTTTTTTTGCCAATCACACATTATGTGAGACATTATATTTAAAAGAAACTGATAAATACATAGCCCATGAGAAAACACTACCATGGGGTCCAATAACAACATGAGATGTCCACAGAGATTTTATAAGGATGTCCAACCCGTACAAATGACAAACCAAAAAACAACAAATGTTCAGGAGCTACATCGAGCTTTTACAGGATGCCCAAACCATACATAATAGCAAAAGAAAACTAAAGAAGGTGTGCAGGAGTGCCACCAACCAGGAGGGTCTAGCACCCCACCCTTCGCTGCTTGCAACACACCAACAGAAGAGATCAACACAAACAATCCAACAACTCCACTACCATTGACCATCGGAGGAGCACAACCAAGCTAGGAAGACAAGCACCACTAGGCTATTGTAGGCGAGCCAGAAGAGGCAAGTCCATCGACATTCACAAAAGAAACAAAGAGCACATCCAAACACACTTAGGACCGCTGGGGCATTTCCCCTCACTAGGAGGTTTTTCCCTCCGAGCATTGTATATACACCCATCACTCTAGGGCTATCCATTTTCCATTGCACACTAAGTAAATCACTCTTTGTTGTGTTCCTTGAGCTTCCTTCATCTTCTCCAAGCTGTGTGTGTTTTCCTGCAACCCTAATTCCAACGATTGGTATTAGAGCAGGTTGAGTCCTCCCGAGCTTAGTTGCCAGCAGCTCCAGCACAAGCCTTCTCACTTTCTTCGATTTCAGTGAGGTCGACAAAATTTTTGGGAGCGCTCAAAGAGCTTAGTTTAGTCTGCTCGAGTTTTAATTTCGGCTCATTTCGGCCTCTGTTTCCATTATAGGCAGTATTGCGTATGCCATTTTGTCATTTTGTGCAAAATTTTTGTCAGTGCCGTTTTCTGCATAACAGGTCCCTTTTAGTCTTCTATGGTTTGTGCTATATAGCACGCGTTGTTCCCGCTTTCTTTTTCCTCTTTTTGGGCAGTTTTCACATCAGGTGCAACATATAACATGGCTGACAACAACACAGATGTGTTCAAGATGTTTGTTGCTGAGGACAGATTGGATGGGGACAATTTCCCTATGTGGTCTTAAATGATCCAACATGTTCTTGTGTCAAAGGGTGTCTAGAATATTGTGCAGGGCATTGATGTACATCCTCGTTTTGAGGATACAAGCGATGTTGAGGATGTTGTAGGTCTTGCTGCAAGAATTGCTGATGTCAGAGTTGTTTTGCCTACGGTAGAACAAGCTTGTTGGGATGTAAAAGATGCACAAGGTCATGCATTGATTGCATTGTCTATGAAGCGCAGTATTACTCAGCTCATTTGTTCAGCAAAATTTGTAAAATAAACTTCGGATATTCTGGCTGGTCTCTACGCAAGTCACAATGAGGCTAAAATTGCATTGCTGTGTAAAGAGCTGGAGTCAAAGATTATGCATGAGAAAGATGATGTGGACACTTTCCTTGCTGGTGTCAAGGATACCAATAAGCAACTTATTTATGCAGGTGAGGTCATTTCAGCCAGTTCCCTTGTGCAACCTACTATTCTTAATGCCTTGCCAGATTCTTACTAGACTTTTGCTAGTACTTGGAGACTAATGACCCAAGGAAATCTTGAAGTTGTCAAGTTTGATGCATTGTGCCCATTGTTGTTGCAAGAGTCACTTTCTAGAAAAAATAGGACTAGATAGCATGCACTTGAATAGGCTTTTATTGCTTCTCAAAGAAAAGGTGGTAACAGCAATGCAACCACTTCTTATGGTTCTTCTGCGAGTGGAAAATCACATGTTCCTAATGCTTCTGCTGGAAGTAATTTGTCTAGAAATTTTGGTGATAAGGGCAAAAAGAAGATGCAATGCCATTATTGTAAAGATAATGATCACTTGATCAAGCAGTGTCCTAGGTTGAAGGCCAAAGAGGCTAAGAAGAAAGAGGCTGGTTCCACTACTAATCCTGGTTCCACTACAAATGCAGCCATTGTTGAGTCTTCTTTGAAAGGAGACTGTGATGTATGTTGATGCAGAATGGACTTTTAGTGAAGAGTCCACTTAATCATGTTGTCCATGATGCATGCATGTCAATTGTTGCAGATTCACATGTGTGGTATTTTGACGTGGTGCTACAAAGCATATTACCTCACATCGTGATTTGTTCACCTCTCTTGAGTCTGTCCCTCATGGGAATTGAGTTACTTGTGCCAACAATGCCTCTTATCCGGTTCAGAGAGTTGTGCTTACTGCTACAAAATGGCAGTTCTTTCACAATTGTTGATGCACTTTATGTACCGGAGATCAAGAAGAATCTTTTATCTGTATCCGCACTTGCTAGACTTGGTCTTGTAGTCAAATTTGTGGATGACAGATGTATAGTTCATGATCTCAGTTTTGTGATGAAATTGTTGCATCTATCATTTATGCCATGGGCTGTATAAGATCACTTTGTATGACATGTATGGGCAAAATTTTGCAAGTGCCGTTGTGGATTTAAAGGCTATCTCATATGCAAAATTTCGCATGCATGTTTTGATCATCTAAAACGTGCCTGTTTGCTACGTTTGCAAAAATATGATATGATTGCCTCTTTGCCGCCTCTTGAAGCACCTGTCAAACATATATGTGAAGGCTGTATTTTGGGTAAGATGCAACATTCTAAGTTTCCAAAGGATGGTTCAGTTAGGGCCACATGCAGCTTGCAACTTGTGCATAGTGATGTTTGTGGGCCCATGCAAACTCTGTCCTTGGGCAATTACCTTTACTTCACGACTATTATTGATGATTACTCCAGGCATGCATGGGTTTATCTGCTTAAAGAAAAGTCCAAAGTATTTATGTGCTTCAAACAATTTCTGGCTATGGCTAAAAATGTCTCAAAATGTACTATGGGCACCCTTCATTCTGATCGAGGGGGGGAGTACATGTCTCATGAATTTAATGCATTTTTGGCTAGTCCTGGGATAAAACACCAATGTATAGTTCCTTATATGCCTCAACAAAATGGTGTTGCTGAGAGGAAAAACGGGTCACTTACAAAAATGACACGATATATGGTCAAAAGTCAAGCTTTGCCACATTTGGTTTGGCTTGAGGCCATCATGTGTTCCACTTATGTACTTAACAAATGTCTAACAAAAGCTTTACAATCCATGATTCCATATGAAGCATGGCATGATAGAAAGCCTTCTATCGAGCACATGTGTGTTTTTGGCTGTTTGGCATATGCTTTGGTGCCACAAACACATCGCAAAAAATTGGATGCTAAGGCTTTCAAATGTATTTTTGTTGGTTATAGTGCTAAAAGCAAAGGTTATAGGTTGTATCATCCACAAAAAAAGCGTATTCTAGTTTCACAAGATGTTCTGTTTGTGGAAGATTCTGTTCAGCCCTTGCTATCATGTACTAGAGACAGTAATGTAAGCTCATAGGACATTCATGACACTATGTTGCCTCTTTTTAGTGGTAAAAGTTTGAATGTAAATTCCAATGAGGCAAATGTACAGCCTATGGGGATTTCTGAAAATTTTACAGATCAGCCTATTACTAATGCAGATGTACATGATGTACTTGATGAGGAAAGGACTTAAAATGAGAAGGCTAGAGGTATGCCAAAATGGGTGGTGCATACATTGCATGACTGTAAATTGGATGCACCTTTGTCTAGTCGCACTCGTTAAGGCTCTTGCCATGCATCTTATGCATCATATTGTTATTCTTTGGCTGTGTCTAGCTTACATGATGTTGAGGAAACTCTGTCTTTTGATGAAGCACATAATTTAGAAAATTGGATGGCTGCCATTGAATCAGGATATGATGCACTCATAGAAAATGACACATGGACTTTATGTGATTTGGATCCTGGCAAAAGGCCATTGGTACGAAGTGGGTTTACAAGTTGAAATGCAAGCCGGATGGTGAGATTGATCTCTATAAGGCTTGACTTGTTGCAAAGGGTTATGCACATAAAAAAGGCATCGATTGTGAAGAGACTTTTGCTCCCACTTGCCATATGACTACTATGCGTTTTCTATGTGCATTGGTAGCTCATTTTGGCTGGGATGTACATCAATCAGACAATGTTATTGCTTTCTTGAATGATGATATATTTGAAGCCTATGTAACGCAAGCTCACGGTTTTATAAAGAAAGGACAAGAGGATAAAGTGTGCAAATGTAACAAAGCTTTGTATGAGTTGAAGCAATCTCCTTGTGCTTGGTATGAGAAGGGTGACACTCATTTTTTCAAACAAAATTTTTTGTAACAGTCCAAACAAAAGCATATTGTACGTAAAGCGTGAGGGTGATGTGCTTCTCATTGTGGTTCTCTACGTGGATGATTTGCTAATCACTGGACTAAATGAGAAACATATTGCTGAATTTAAGGCTTATTTGAATGCTTGGTAGCTCATGCATATCATGGTTGAGCAAGAAGAAACCTGTTGTGGCCACTTCCAGTGTGAGGCTGAGTACAGGGCAATCTTCACAGCTATGGTTGAGTGTGTATGGCTCAGACGCCTTATGGATGATTTGGGTGTTGGACATGACACTACCAACACTATCTACACTGACAATCAGAGCGCATTGGTAGTTACGAGGAACCTAGTTTTTCATGCTCATGCAAAGCACATTGAGGTGCATTACCATTATGTCTCAGGGAGAGGCTCTCAGCACGAGAGAGATTAGCTTGGCCTATGTGCCAACATAGGACAACCTTGCAGATATTTTTACAAAGACATTGTCCATGAAAAGTTCAAAGATTTCTACAAAGCTTTGGGCTTATTCTGCTTTGTGGATTGATCATGTCCTCAGGCAATGTCACTTCCCTTTACTCTATGTGCCATCTCTTGTTCACCGCATCACTCCAGGGGGGATTTGTTACCATATGAATGTGGTAGTGATGTGTGTGAACGCACTTAGGACCGCCGGGGCATTTTTTTCCTCACGAGGAGGTTTTTTCCCCCGTGCATTGTATATACGTCCATCACTCTAGGGCTACTAGGGTTGAGAGGAGAGGAGGTGGGAAAGGCCTATGCATAAGGGGTTTACTTGGGAGAGGATGGCGTGGCTGAGTGCATCTTGCTCTCCTTCTCTTTCAACATACAATTGGCCTTCTTTGGATCTATAAACCACATGGAAACCCCCTCTCTTCAAAAGGAAATCATTTATTGCACTTGGCCTAGGGCAACTATGCAATGTCAGTTGGCATCATTAGGAAGGAGAGGGTCCCTTTAATGGTGTGAGCACTTTCCAAGAAGAAGTTGGGCTCCTCAAAGGTTGCCTCTCTTCCATTTCCATGGGCATTCTCTTGGTCATGAGGAGGGCATGCTCCATCTTGCCAAAGGACTCCAAGCAAGTTTTGTTGCATAGCTGGTTGATGGTGGATCTTGATCTTGTGTTGGCTTGGTGGATCTGGCGTGAGGAGGTGCATCTTGGGCTATGGTAGATATTATGGTGGTGGTCTTACGACCGTGTTGTGCTGCCTAGAGTTATGAAGGTGCACCAAGATGTGGTGGATGTTGGTTGGGGGTTTTGCAAGAATTTTGTGCTACATTGATGCTTCTTTTGGTTCTTGACTACTTTTGAAATCTCTTTGATCGAGTTCCCGCAACTCGATGGACATGCATGGGCATGATGGCAAGCCCCCATGCATGGTCGCATCCCCTTGTCTGCTTGTTTCTCATCTTTTCTCGATAAGGTGGCTCTAGTGTTAGATAGGGTTAGTTTTCTTTTTGTATGCTTATTCGGGTGGTTCCCGTGTTAGCCAGTAGTTAGACTCATTATGTGGGTGCCTTGGCTCAAGATGAGCAGGGTTTGGTATGTAATTCTTTTTTGATGCACCTTTGAAATCATTTATTGCGTATGGCCTTGGGAAACTATGTGGTGTCAATTGGAATCATTGGGAAGGAAAGGGTCCCTTTGATGGTGTGAGCACTTGCCAAGAAGAAGTTGGGCTCCTCAAAGCTTGCCTCTCTTCCATTTCCATGGGCATTCTCTTGGTCATGAGGAGGGCCTGTTCCATTTTGCAAAAGGACTCCAAGCAGGTCTTGTTGCATGGCTGGTTGATGGTGGATTTGGCATGAGGAGGTGCATCTTGGGCTATGGTAGATATTATGGTGGTGGTCTTACAATTGTGTTGTGCTACCTAGAGTTATGAAGGTGCACCAAGATGTGCTGGATGCTGGTTGGTGGTTTACAAGAATTTTGTGCTACATTGATGCTTCTTTTGGTTCTCGGTTACTCTTGAAGATTCTCTGATCAAAGTCTTGCAGCTCGATGGACATGCATGGGCATGGTGGAAAGCCCCCATGCATGGTCGCATCCCCTTGTATGCTTGCTTCTCATATTTTCTCGATAAGATGGCTCTAGTGTTATCTAGGGTTAGTTTTTTTTTAGTATGCTTGTTTGGGTGGTTTCCGTGTTAGCTAGTAGTTAGACTCGTTATGTAGATGCCTTGGGTCAGGATGAGCAGGAATTGGTATGAAATTATTTTTTGATGAATCTGCTCGCTGTTGTGAGTATTGCCAAAAAAAAACAAGGTGAAGTCTTCACATGGGCCTTCAAAAGGCAAAAAAGTGACTATTGAGGGATCACTAGAGTTCAAAATCTATTTTAAAATGGTTAAAACTCATAATAATCTTGGCGCGGAGAGGGAGAGAGAGAGAGAGAGAGAGAGAGAGAGAGAGAGAGAGAGAGAGAGAGAGAGAGAGATTTTATTATCATCCTCGAAGGTCAAATATGACCTATGGGACCAAAGTTACATGTGATGTAGTATGTGTATGGCTGATAAGTGACTCTCGATGCTTCAAAATTGTGGCGATGAGAGTCGCAATGGAGAGCCCACACTTTAGCTGGGAGAGGAAAGTGTGTAGGTCTAAGTTATGGCTGAAAATGTGAGAGAAGCAAGTTCGGATGTGACCAAAAGTTGAGCACTCTAGTAGTGTGTGGTACTCAGACTCTCGAACTTGCAACGATCATAATGTGCACAGTCAATTTGACTCTTCTCCATTGCCCCAACGCCGTATCTCGCATCGAAGGAAATGGGAGCTAAGCCGAATGGCTACGATAGTGCGTATCGCCGACAAGGGGATAGGCTCAAGCATGTAACTGTGAGTACGGTTTCCTCTTTCAGCGAAGAAAATGGTTTTGTAGTTGGGGGCAACATGGGTGGTGTAATGTATGAAGCGTGACCCACCGAATGTCTCCCAAGCCGTAATACATTGGCATTGTAGAAAAGCTTCATTCACTTGGGAGTCAATTGAAGCATCATGTACCAATTGTAATGCATCCCATCTCCCAAACCACTTCCTTATGTCTTGCATCCATCCCGTGCTCAAGATCTTGATTTTATGCATCTTTGAACTTTTTTGTTTGCTTCCCATGCAATTGTAGGGAGTCGATGTGAGGGGTTTTGACGCATCTTTATCATGTACTCCACAACCCTTTCCATGCCCATAACCTCAATTGGAAGACATCCCGACTCAAGTAGTAGGAGCATATATGGTGTTTGTTTCTTCACTTGGAGAAAGTTTGTGAGAAAACGCTTTTGGACATTCTCAAACTCTTTCCAAGTAGACTTTGAGATGCTCCCGCCCCGCACTTCAACTCCATAAAGAAGAACCGGTGTCATCAATGCATCAAAAAGATACTTCTTGAGAACCCAACACTTGATGTTTCCCGCATTACACATGTTCTCTTTCCCGCTTCCAAACAACACATAGCACATTCATGCCACTTGTGATTGGACGGAACCTCAAGGCCAAGGTACTTAAAGCTCTCGAAAACTCCAAGTGTCTCATTGTTGTACACAATGCATGGCTTCTCCTTGTGGTTGGTTTTCACAAGCATAACCTGTCTTGGATTCATTCAGAATTAGCCCACTATGCAAGCAAAAGTTCTCAAGAACAACCATAAGCTTTTGTGCATCTTCTAAAGTGTGTGTTAGAAGCACTACATCATCCGCATACAACAAAAGCATGATTACCGCATTGCAAATAGCAACCTCTTCAATGCCTTTTTCTTGCATAAAGTCAAGTACCGTTCCAATTGATCGATGCATAGACCAAAGAGAGTTGGTGACAACAGACATCCTTGTTTAACCCCAATAAAGCTTACAAAAATTTCTGAAATTTCTCTTCCCATGCACAATTGACAAATCACCTTCTCATAGATTTGAGAAACCACAAGCATAAACTCACTTGGCACTTGGGGTTCTTCCATCCTTCTCCACAAATTGTTACGTGGAATCATATCAAAGGCTTTCTTAAAGTCCACAAAACAACAATACAATCGCTTGCCTTTCAGCCGACTTTCCTCCATGAGAGCACAAAGAGTGACAAGATGATCAATGGTGCTATGGCATCGACGAAAACCCGCTTGTCCCTTTGCACACTTGTCATTATCTTCAGCCCAATCACTCAATTTCATCTCCATTATGCACCCAAAAAACTTTCCCATAAGAGACCCAATCATTATAGTCCGGTAGTTGTTTACATTCTTTACATCCCCTCCTTTATGCAAAGGCTTAACCCAATTAGTACTCCAATCATAAGGCATACCATACTAAAGTGCAAGGTTGAACATATCACACATCCACTCATGGGTAAAATCTTCTGTCCATTTGATCATCTCCGGCTTGATACCTTGAAGATCTCCCGCTTTGCGAGTGGCCAACTTTTCAAGCCCACTGCATACATCCTAGAAGGCATACATGGGAGTGAACCATAAAATGGTAGTTTTTCAGCATTTTCTTGCTCATATAATTGCCTACAATGTGTGTACATATTCACAAGACTCAAGTTACCAAAATTCTCAACCCGCTTGCCCCTCAAGTTTCTCCAAAATCTTCCACATGCATGTGCCTTTTCTTGGACTTGAAAAAGTTGTTGCTTTACTTCCCATCTTCTTCTCTTCGTTTGAATCAATACCTTGTATGTATGCAAATGACTTTGATAGTTGTCTTTGTCCATAGTTGCATCAAACTTTATCAAGGACTTTCGAGCATCTTGACATTCTTTATCAAACCACCTTTTGCGTGATCTATCTTTGTTGGAGAAATTTCACCCCAAAATAGAGAGAAATAGTGCAAAAACCCAAAAAATTCCCAATTTTGCAAAATTTCCTCTTGACAAATTCAAGGAGAGGACTTTTGTTTGTTTGGAAAAATGATTTTTCCTGAACACTACGAACTCCTAGCTATGGCAAACTCCTAGCTATGGCAGCCTCCTTGGCCCCATCCACACATACCACATTTTTCCTTGGCCTTCCTCTTTCGGACATTGGAGCTTCTACTTGTGGGTCTTGAATCAGATGTAGACTCCCTCTGTCGAGATGGACATGCCCTCTTAGCATTTCTCCACACAATATAAAAACCCCACTTGAATCAGCTTCAAAAGGCTCCCTTTGATGACACACCATGTGCTTTGTATGGAGCATCCCTTCTTCTCCTACGTAATTCCAGTTAGGGGCTGGACATTGTTGAGCTCTCAAATTTGAATGTTTACCTCCATGGATCCCTTGCACCAAAGCTTGTGGATCTCTCATCCTCAACCTTAGCTACACGACACCAATATTCTATCGTAGATTGCAAATGTACCCTCTCTCTCTCTCTCTCTCTCTCTCTCTCTCTCTCTCTCTCTCTCGCACGCGCACGCGCACGCGCACACGCACACGCACACGCACACGCACACACACACACACACACACACACACACACACACACACACACACACAGTGCCAATGCGCTGCCAGCCGTCAGAGCTCGGAGCTTTGTCACACACATATAGTACAATTATTCTATTCTATGATCACAACTTGGATGCAAAGAGAAAAAAGAGAGGAGATACCTCTCGACATGCCCCAAAAAAGTAGGGTGGGTAGTATGGTGGAGTGCACCTGTAGCCCCAATTGGGGAGAGAGAGAGAGAGAGAGAGAGAGAGAGAGAGAGAGAGAGAGAGAGAGAGAGAGAGAGAGAGAGAGAGAGAGAGAGAGAGGATATTTGGGAGGGAAGTGAGAGAGCGGAGAAAAGAGTGAGGTGGTGGTGGAGATCAATGCAACAAATGCAAGCTCCCATCTGTAGCAAGCAAAGGAGAAGAAACAAATCAACTATCTAGAGTTAAAAGGAGTTGAGCGCTGAGGTTGCCGAGCTTAGATGGGTGCACATCTGAATGCCATACACAACGTGTTCCCAAGGCATGTGATCGTGAGAACTACCAATGCTTGAACAGCTTGGCCCGATCTTGTTGGCGGACCAACCAAGTCATGTTTGCCCTCTTTAATAAATGGTTTTGCCTGCATGCCCAAGATTGACGATGCAGTTGTCGAAGGAAGGAGTGGACTTTGGAGTTTCAAATCATGCAAGCGTCAACGTGTGGAGGGCGTCGCCAAAGTTCTCTCTCCCTCTCTCTCTCTTTCTCTGTCTTTGTGTACTGGAATAGTGGCACTTACGGGAAAGACTTCACCCTCTCTTTCTCTGTCTCTCTCCATTGTATTGCTAGCCTCTGTCTGATCCACACGTTGAAGCTCTCAACCTCTCCTGCATGTCTATGTGTGCTTGCACTGGGTAGGATTCTCTCTCTCTCTCTCTCTCTCTCTCTCTCTCTCTCTCTCTCTCTCTCTCTCTCACACACACACACACACACACACACACACACATACACACACACACACGCGCGCGCGCACGCACACAAAGTGCACACACACTCACAACCAGATATGAACGCCGATAGGACGTTGTAGTCTACAGCTATAGCTGTCTAAGCAAGGACACCGCTTGTAAAAAGATAATGCGCTAGAGCTTGTAGCCTTTGATTCAAGGTGTGAGGACTCAGGAGGACAACACATTAACTCCTCACTCATTGTCAAGCCTTTGATTCAGGGTGTGAGGACTCACAAGGACAACAAATTGACTCTTTTCTCGTTGTCCAATGTCAACTTCCTTCCAAAGTTCCAACGTCCGAGTCGCTTGGTAGTACAGTTAGGCATTCATGAAGCTTCCTTTCTCCAAGCTAGTTTTGTGAGGTTTTTTTTTCAAGTGGACCAATGCATGACACGTGGATGCCTTCTCCTTCCTCCAAAATCTCAAGCTGTATAATAGAAGTATAGAAGCCTTTAGATGCTCCACAAATCCCAAGAGTCACCTTTTCATTTTGAAATTTAAGAAGTTCTTTTAACCACCTTTTCCTTTTGAGAATTTAGTTCACTCCCTTGAAACTTGAGGTAATAGACTAAAGTTATCATTTTTGTTAGTTGAAAATTTTATGGAAGGAATTTATCATTCAGAGCTTTAACCTTTAAAGATTTTTTATTTTTGCTTTTAAACATATTAAAGATAAGTTTGGAACTTGAAGATGTAGAACTTTAAAAGTAAGGTCTCCAATGATGTAATGAGGACATAGAGTTTTTTTTTATTAGAAGGTAAAACTTTGAATTAAAGAAATTGAAAATGTTACATGGATCCACAGATGGGAGAAGGGTCACCCCGAGACGCTAGAGTTTTAAGATTTAGAACTTTAAAGCTTTTAAAGTGGTATTTACAACTTAGGGATCACAATTTTAAATTTGTAAAAAGGGCTCTAGAGCTTCAAAATGTAAAATTTTTAAAGTGGGGTGTAGAGCATAGGGATCTAAAGCTTAGGGTGTAGAGCTTAAGGGTGCTTTTTTAATTCAATTCTCTGTGCTTATGTTTTTTTTTTTAAGTTTAAAGATGTAGTGATTTTAAAGTGGAATTTAGCCTCAGAATTTCAAGGCCTAAAATTGACGCCTATTTTTGCCTACCAAAACAATCTCAAAATTGCCTGTCATTTTTTGTATTTATATCTTTAAGTTAACGTTATATATGACAAATTATATAAGTTGATTGCATTGCACAAAGCATATGAAAGGGGGCTTGAAAAATTGTGTGTCAAAAAGAAATTTTTATCGTGCTTGGCAGGCCTAGTGATTTTATCACTTGTTTTCTTTTCAATTCTCTTCGATACTTTTTAAAACTCTTTTGAGGAAAGCATGTCATGCAACAAAATTTGAACGACCTTCATCCATATGAATACTAAGATCTCTAGAGGGCAAAAAGGTCTTTAAACGCCAAAAAGAGTAGCTTTTCATGACATTGAAGAAGGTTTGAGGAGAAAATGACTCTTTTATCTTCAAAAATGTGGTAGAGATAGAAATTTGTAACTATGCCCACCTTCACGAATGGAAGAGAGAAGTAGATGAAGATATCCACAAAAGTATATAGCAAATCTAAAAAGGACATTTTGTGTGTGTGCATGCATGCATGTATGCGTATGCAGCATCATCATGCGTGTGCGCTATCATTGTCGTCATCGTCCAGAGGATGTGCCATACATTGTTGTAATAAAGAGCTTAAATGTGTGGGTGTGATGACTCCAAAAGAAATGAATGCCTTGAGAATGGGCATGTGACATAAAAAAATTGGCATTGCAAAAAAGGGTGGGGGGTCTAAGCTTTATTTGACAAGGATGGATGGCATATGATCAACGATAGATGTTGAAACTGGGGGGGCATGGAGGATCTCCATTGTCGCTCGATGAAAACTAATCTTTGGATGCGATGAATCATTACACCCCATGTGTATTCTTGTTTTAGGTGCGGGATTGCACGATTATAAATATAAAATGCTAATCTCGAGATAAAAGCTTTTTTTTAGTCCCAAAAATAGCTTTTAGGATCTACCCATGTGATCAAGCGATAGGGTGGCGATTGCATGGAGACCATTGATCCATGGCTACCATCCCATGCCAAATAAATCTAAGGGGTGAGGCCTCACATAGGCATTTTAAAGCAAATTGTAAAGAAATTCAATGTTGCCCTCCGATGAAAGGGACCCATTCACCAACAAAAAAAACCAGCATTTATTTGAACGAGTTTTATTTGTACGCTTTTCTGCCTTCTCCACCATGGCATTCCCCCCCCCCCCCCCCCCCCCCCCCCCCCCCCAAAAACAAAAAAAAAACTCACAAATAGTCAGTGATAAATGTTATAACTAAAAATATGCCATAGACTGTTGTGGGTCTATGGCATATTTTTAAATTTAACATGCCAAAACCACACCTACAATAGTGTGACAATTCTTCAATTGCAGTTCTTTCAAAAATCAAACCTACAATAGTGCGACAATTTTATTTTATTTTTCCAAAACTCACAATTGCAAGTAGATTATTTATCATAACCAAACAATTTACAAGGTTTTGTCATGCTCGTGATGAGCCATGACAACTTCACAGGGTCCTACTTACATCAGCTGATTGAGGAGCCACACCATGACAAGGGTTGATCCCACACCTTTACCCAAACAAGCCACTCATTAAGGAGCCATCCAATGACAAGGGATGATCCCATACCTTTATTCTTGCAAGTCATGGAGTATGGCGCCCAAGGCCCTCTTCCACTCATCAGAGTTACTCTGTTTTCTAATGGCATTGATAGTCTCTCTGCTTTCTTGGATTATCTCCGTAAACTTAGCAATTTTCATGGTGTTCTCGAACATTAGTGCGACAATTTTCCAATTGCAGTTCTTCTTCCAAGTTTTCAAATTTTGGTCAAATTAAAATTGATACGAAGACTTCTCCATGACGTACTAAGACATACTAGGTCTACGTGCTTTTAGTCTCCTTTTGCTTCAGCTTTTCAACGGTATCCCATGAGATACCCTATCATTTGATATGCTTGCAAAATTAGAACCACATACTGGTAGCTAGATAGTCATACATACTGGGTCTTTTGGCAAAACTTTAATTAATTACCCATTCTGATGCGAAGAGAATCTTGCGATTCTAAATGGAAATCGAATTGGCATGTCGCCATCAACCCCCGCCATCGCCATCTGCCTTCGTTCGCCCTCACAGACACCCTCGAGACAAAATATCTCTGTGTTTGTTGATCGCTCTCTCTCTCTCTCTCTCTCTCTCTCTCTCTCTCTCTCTCTCTCTCTCACACACACACACACACACACACACACAATTACTGCTAGTCGTGCATTTTTCAACAGCGCATCCTGCTCTCCCTCGCAATGCCCCACTCTTGCGCATCTTCTTCTGCCTCGCCATGTCCTGCTCACGATAGAGATAACAATTTGGCATCCAGGGACTTGCACCTCCTCCCGTGATCTGGTAGCCGTCCGCGTCTTCCCACTTGCTTAATCAGCGCGCCACAAACGCCAAGCTACAAATCGAAAGATCTTTTTTCCATGCGTCAGTAAGCCCGCCTCCCACATCACACTATTTTTTGGGTTTTCACACTATTTTTCTATATTTTGAGACAGAGTCTCTCCTCCTTTTTGAAATTGAAAACGGCATGATATTAAACTCAGACACATTTCTCCTGAACATTGCTCCCAAAAAAAAATTTCCAATCGTCCACGTGCCCCCCCCCCCCTTCCTCTTTTCCACTTACTTTAGCTTCCATTCAAACTTTTGCAAAAGGATCTTCGCTGATTCCTGTAAAAAGAAATGGAAAAATCGTTAGAGGGACATATTTGGTAGCTTTAAAAAGAAAACTCATGCAATAAGGAAACATTTGCCCTTTTCTCAAGGTGCAAAAGAAGAAACGACAACTTTTTTTTGGCTATACACAAAATTGTTAGTGGATGTGCTATATTAACCCAAAAAAGAATGTATAATTATCCTTAAGCACGTTAGGTGCCTTGAAGGGTTCTAACACGTTTTGGGGCTACATAGCCCCTGACAGACAAGAGCAATTTAGATAGTTACATTTTGGTGGCTCGTTTGATACTAGACCCATGATGGCTTTGATTGCTTGATTCCAATAGAGATGATCAATTCCTTGCTTTCTTGAATGATCTTTTGAAGCAGATTGCGTCGAGTAAGAAAAAAAGGCATCGTTTTACATTGAATAACTTGGCAGTAGGATAGAGTAATTAGAGTAGTTAGCAAAAAAATTACATTGAATAACTTGGCCGCAGTACAAAGTAATTTCCACACAAGTGGCATCTCTCTCTCTCTCTCTCTCTCTCTCTCTCAAAACCCAACTATTCATTTCCTACCCTTAACCATGTTACAATTGCTATCGAGGTCTTTGCTCAATCTGCCACCATTGGAGGTGGCAAGGAATACCAAATCATAAGAGGTCTCTCTCTCTCTCTCTCTCTCTCTCTCTCTCACACACACACACACACACACACACACACACACACACACACACACTCACACACATACACATAGAGGTGCATATGGTTAACAAATATACCCTACTTTGATCAGGGCAAACTTAAGATCATTATCAATGTAGACCTATTGTCCTTGTCTTTCAAGACATGGCAATCCTCCAAGATCCTAGTCTTGATGATACTCCATGGAAGACCAAAAAGGTAAACAATTCTCTGACCAGGCACCCATCCTCTCTCTCTCTCTCTCTCTCTCTCTCTCTCTCTATATATATATATATATATATATATCCCTCTCCCTCTCCCTCTCTCTCTCTCTCACACACACACACACACACTCTCTCTCTCTCTCAAAGGAGCTTTAGGAAGATGTGGTGCATAGTTGGTGGGGAGTGGTTTCATGTGGATAAAGGGAAATGAACCATCACTATATGTCAACAACCATTTGCATGGTGGAGGGGAGCTCCACAAGCCAAGTACTTCATGGAACATGGACATGATTTTGCTCAAACCGAGTACCTCAAGATCTTCCTTTTCATGTCCTTGTATTTAGTCCATGATCCATCCATGGCTTTGGTACATTAGCCAATCATCAATCTATCCCCCAAAAGAAAATCCACTATCCTAAAGTTTCTAAGAATGCAATCCATCACTTCACCTTAAAACCACTATTGGCTTTTGGCTACATTAAAAAGTGGCTCAAAAGTTAAAGATTCAATAATAGCAGGAGTAGCTTGGTGGGTTCCAAAAATAGGATAAAATTGAGACTCCAATCAAGAATCCACTTGAGATGGTTGGGGTTCATGTGAGAAGAACTCCTTTTCTCTTTGCTTTGCAATTTATTTCCCTCATCTGCATTAAGCCTACAAGAACCCTACACAATAGTAGGCTACCCGAAGCTAAGCTCGGATGTAACCCTCTGTCCCTCAAGGCTCTGCATGAACTTGAGTTTGATTTGTAATCTATTGGTGACTTTATAATACAATCACTCACAGTTGTGAGTTTTGCACAGAAAAAAAAGCCTACAAAAACCATAAAGAAATGTTTCTAATTATTTCGAACCATTTTGAGATCTATGCCTCAAGGAAAATAACTAGGGTCGAAGTTGGCATTTAAGTGTAATGAAATAGCTTGGCCATAAGGAATGCTCTCTCTCTCTCTCTCTCTCTCTCTCTCTCACACACACACACACACACACACACACACACACACACACACACACACACACACACACACATAAAGAAAAACCCTAACATAAAGAGATACATCACATTGTCTTTCTAGGACTTTGTTTGAAATTTCAAAATCTTTTCCTCTTAGCAAAAGATTAAGGAGCTTGGGAGGTCGATTAGGAGAAATATTCTGCAGCTTTGATGGCAGTCCAATCGTGAAATGCCATCGCCACTCTCTACCTTCCAATACCACCATCCCATCTATTTGTGTCCTCTACTTTGGAGTGAACTTGTCCATAAAGTAGAGTGAATTTATCCATAAAGTAGTGTGAACTTGTCCATCGTTTTTGATCTTCTCTTGATAGAAGATCATCTCTTGCCAACCCACTTTCTTGTTTGAGCAGGGCAATCAAGCCAATCCCTACACATTTTTCAAGTCCTCTTCAGACTATTAGGGGTGGTGCCCACCAAGACTTTAATCAAAGATGGCACCAAAAAATCCTGATAGAGCTTCTCCAAGATGCAAAACTCCATGTCAAGACCCATCATAGAAAAGAAACTCTCTCTAGTCCATGGGCAAGAAAAATCTTCTACTACTTGCTTTCATTATGGGATACAAGGTTGTTGAGAATAGGGAGAAAGACAAAAAAATAACAAGGGTGACAATGAAAAGGATACTAACCACAAGTATTAATGATAATGAGTGTGTGTACAATAAGAAAGCCCCAAACTCTAGGATCACAAATAGATGAAAAGGAAAGTGTCCTGTGTGGTCCTTCCTACTTCTTACAAAAGACATAGATAGTGGCAAAACCCAACCTGAAAATGAAAACCGAATTATTGTGGCATACTTGGAAAAAATTTAACACTAGATTGGTAACATGAAACTTTTACATCCTTGGACACTTTTATGAAAACACCCCCCCCCCCTCCCCCCCTTTTTTTTTTTGTTTAGGAGTACCCTCTCCGATAGAGAGAGTTAATTTATATTCACAACAACCAACTCATGCAGAAACCCAAGCTCAACATGAGCCCTGGCAAAAAAAAAAAATGATTGTTTGACAACCATATAACTCTGGGATTTACAAGGAGCCCTTACCTGATACAAATCCCAAACATTTCATCATCGACTAGCAACCGATACATTGGCTAATAAGGGAGCCACTCGACCATAAGAAACTGATCATATAGCTGCAAAAGGGTGAAGTCCTTACCTCCACCACCTGAGAGCCCCACATGCCACAGTCACAAAGGTTGCAATAACAAGAACCCCGATGTCACCAAAGATCGACCCCCCCATTGTAAACTTCAGCAAGCCAAGGCAAAAGAAAAACGAGCAAAAAATGCTGAGCTTCTACTTTTATGACCACTTAACTAAGCAACTCCCTATATTTATGTGAGAGATACAAACTAGGTTTTGAAGTGCTTCAAATCCAAATCCATGAAGGTAACATATGAGCTTAAAACAAATGGCAATTTTTTGGATATGGATTCCACCGCTAAAGTTGTGTTTAAGAAGCATTTATAAACCTAAATGCCAAAAACAACATGCACTATTTCTGGCTATTTTCATGAGATTGGCAATATTAAAACTCATCATGTTGAGCTCTAGAGTGCTATTTAAGTGGCCTTTGTAACTCTCAGCGTGGTTTCATGATTTTAAGAAATAGGTAATATTTGTATTCGACATTCTAGGAATAGGTAATATTTATATTTGACATTCTAGGAATAGGTAATATTTGTATCTGACATTATAGCCTACTTATGAAAAGGTGTTCATGTTGATTTAATGGAAAAATATACACTTTTATGAAGTTTTTGGCAATGTTTATGCAATCCAAAGGCACACCTAGTGTGCATAGGGAATGCATTGTGTGTAACTCTTCTTCCTTGCGATATGGGACACCTAACATGCCATTTAGCTAACACCATGACATTGGGAGGATTTTCCCATTGTACAAGAATCATGATTATTTTTAGCAAAAAGTATTAATCTCTTTCGTATTTCTAACTTCATAGGTAAATGTTGCAAAGCCACCTCCACTCTCATCTGGAATGAACATACTAGATACTGGTGGAGAAACATAGCCCTACACTGGTCTCCTTGGGGCCCCATTTTACAAGGTTTCGTTCTTGATAGCCATTCGACCGAGATTGCAAGACGACTCAACAACAAAGGTCTCTTTATAAAACCATCGTGAAGGAGGATGGCAGTCTCTAGAAGGATTAAAAGAGACCAATAACCTTTCCCTACAGGAAGAGGTCCTTGTGAGTAGACTTTTGGATGCACTCTCACACATTTTCCTCCCACTGTTCCCTATGATAGTTGAGTGGATTCATTTGTTTCTCCCTTGACAAGGAGCATTTATAAGAATCTAGATTTCTCTGAGCAGTGGGTTGGACATCTCAACAAAACTTGGTCCAAAATGAGGAGCAAAATCAAGTGGAGCCAGGTGCTAGAGAACATCTAGCACTCTAAGTACAAAGATGATAAGAAAGTTTTCCTATGGAGAATTCTTTTTGGTTTTGATTGATTGAGAACAAAGCCAAGGTGCGAGGGCTTGGCGATGGAACCTGCATAAGATGTAACCAACAAATCAAGACCATATCCCACCTCATTTGGGAATGTCCAACAATCAAGAGATTCATTGGAAGAATTTGTAGATGAGTGCTCAATCAGCTAGTCCCCTTTTTGTAGGCAAGACCTAGCGCTAGGATCCAAATGCTTGGTCGACAAAGGTCTGAGGACAAAAAATTGTATTGATAGAGATATTGTCTTAAAAGCCATATGGGTTTTTAGGAATGGACAACTATTCCAAAGAAAGAACGGAGTATTGCATGCAAATCTACTGTTGGAAACTTGTGGATGGCTTATTTTAAGCAAGAGGAAGCGACTTGTTGAGAAGAAGAAGTTATGAACTGGATCATTATTTATAGCGGCTGTAGGAATTTTTATAGCATGGAATTTTGGTAAGTGTAGGCTCAATGGTCTCAAACCCCTTGGGGGGATTTGTGCCCATTGATTTGACCACTTTAGATACGGTATGATCCTTGTGCAAAGGATATGCCATGGTTTGATGTAATTTTTAAAGTCAATTCAATTCAAGCGCTAATGCCACACTCACAATTGTGTGGAGATGTTATATCATCTTAGTAAAGAATATACAATGAACCTCAAGCACCATATGTGCCTTGAGGGGACAACATTTCCAAAAAGGGGTTATACAACTAAGAAGAGGAGACCCTAAGTTTTCCTAATTTAGTAGCTCTTGCTACCGATTATCGGTCTAATTTTCCCTAGAGGGCACCACTCGAGCAGTCGATGCAACTCCGTGCACGTTTCCATTCTTTGGCTTGTGCAGTTGAGCCTACTATTGATCCTATTAAATATATGAACTTGGTGCTTTCACTCATGATATTATTGAATTGAGCTACCACACCATTTCTCCCAAAGACCCAAAGGTTATGGGCTTTCCATATCTACTTCAAAGATCAATATCTAGTTATTTGTGTTGCACACCAGAATAGCTTGGTTCTATAATAAGCTTGGTTCTATAGTTTTCTCCCTCCAAAAACCAAGTCATTCCTAAAGAAGAGTACCTTCCAAGTCTCTAGAGGCCATATTTACCAAATGTTAAAAGGTGGGGAATTTTTTTGATAGAGTTTCCCCTAATTGGAGAACAATCTCAAAATCAAATGAGTATAAAAGGGATCAAAAGTTGTGTACAATACACATAACGGGTGTCTCTAACTCGTGTGCATATAAAACCAATTAATTGTGACCAAAATTAGCTACCAACAACATCAATAACACCTAGTCCTCTTTATATATATCCTATGGTGAGGCCTCATATAAGGGTACTCTAACAACCTATATCTCCAAAAGAATCTCAACATTTGAGAATCCCTCAACTCAATAAAAGCTCCCCATGACCGTCTAAAGGCTCAGAAAATGACTCAATACTATGGTCAAGCTCAACAATGACCATGTACTAATCAAGTGTCACAATGATCAAGAACTATGTAGATACCAATGAGGCTCTACAAATGATGTACGATGTTGGTATCAACAAACTCAATGTACATGAATGAAGGAAGCACTTACTATTTTAGTGGTTCAATAATAAAAAACCTCTAAAATCTTTATGGGGTTAAACTAATCTCAAAAGAGCTCAATGCACTCAAAACTGCGCAATACATCGATATGCATAAACCGTATAGAAAAATAATGCTCATATTGTCAAGCTCACCAAAAAGATCTCAACATTTGAGAATCTCCCAACTCAATAAAACCTCCCTATGACCCTCCAAAGTCTCAGCAAATGACTCAATACTATGGTCAACAAGCTCAACAATGACCATGTACTAATGGAGTCTTAGAATGATCAAGAACTATATAGATGCCAATGAGTCTCCACAAATGATGTAAGATAGAAAAACCGTGATCAAGATAATAGGTTCCTATGGGGTTAAACTAATCTCAAAAGAGCTCAATGCATCGATCTGCATAAATCGTATAGAAAAATAATTCTCATATGCATCCAACATAAGTGACGTAATGCCACAAACTGTAAATGTGTGAATATATTGAACCTATTATCTGTGAACCGTGTATCTTGATGCCTATAATTCAATAGAATTGACAAGCCAATCTAGCTATGCATACAAGCTGAAGAGATCAATCTCTAACCCACATATGGCATTCATAAACCAAAGCAAAACGGGCTATGAATTACTCTCTAAGTGTGCAAAAGAAGATGCTCTTGCATGAGTGAATATGCATGTATGCCATGTCAAAATTAATCCACTTATATTGGGTCCGATCCTCCAAGAAAAAACGTATTGTTGCCAATACTAAACTGGACAACAATGGTCACCACACATGCAGTGAAACTAAACCAGCCTACAATCAAATCACCATCTCTCCCAAACCATGAGAAATTTGCAAACATTTTCTTTTGTAAATTAGTAGATCTAAAAAAAAAGTATCATGGGAGGTGTCCTCAAAATCTTATTTGAAAGAAACAAAAATTACATGTATAGTTATGCTACTACTATCAACATATGACCTACATGTAGTCTAAGCATTGTGTATAAGTGGCAAAATAGAAACAAAAATTACATGTATAGTTATGCTACTACTATCAACATATGACCTACATGTAGTCTAAGCATTGTGGGAGGTGAATCTTATTTGAAAGAAACAAAAATTACATGTATAGTTATGCTACTACTATCAACATATGACCTACATGTAGTCTAAGCATTGTGTATAAGTGGCAAAATAGATCTACAAAATGAACTAGAAGGGAGTTGAATGCAAGCTTGTACCTCCTCATCTACACATTGTGAGCTAAAATGAAGCTCACTTAATGCTTCATTAATCTGCTCAGTGATCTCACCTACACCAAGCTCCAATGGTGAGCTCCAAAATGGTTGTATAGTTATGCTACTACTATCAACATATGACCTACATGTAGTCTAAGCATTGTGTATAAGTGGCAAAATAGATCTGCAAAATGAACTAGAAGGGAGTTGAATGCAAGCTTGTACCTCCTCGTCTACACATTGTGAGCTAAAATGAAGCTCACTTAATGCTTCATTAATCCGCTGAGTGATCTCACCTACACCAAGCTCCAATGGTGAGCTCCAAAATGGTTGCCTACTCACCTATGCACTAATGCTTGCACACCCCAAAGTGAGAGCTCTCTACAACGATCTATGTGCATTGAACTAATCTCTAATAATAACAATTTTGAGTATGCAAGGCGAGAGCATGCATGTGCAATGAGGGAGGAGATGAGAAGAGGGAGATGCTTGCTTCGTGGATTCAGTACAACATGAATTAGTTGTGACCCCTTATTCATTTTACTATGTCAAAAGAATAAGGTTAATAAGTCAGACATGGGTGTTGGTGGTGTTGGGCCAGTTGACATGGCCTTTATCCCAATAGTCCCTACTCAAATACATGCTTGCTATAGCTCGATGCACGGGCTAAAAGTCTAGACTAGCTTGATACTATGGCATGGCTAGTGGCACTCCTAAAACAACAATGCTCCACATTGTTTTGTTGTAAGAATTCATATACCCATTTATAATCATGGTCATTCATTAGGTGTCTCTGGCATGCACACCGCGACACTCCTAAGCTCAATACCTAGTCAAGCCTCTAGTAACACTATCGTCTACGTAACAGTGGATCTTCTTGGTCACTTTGATCTTCAATATGAGGCCATCAAGATTGTCAAAGAGATGACATTGGATGCGGACAACTTATTATGAGGAGCTTTATTAGGTGCATGTATGACAAATATAAGTCTACTTGCATGGCATTAGATTGTGTTCATATATAGACTTAAATGAGCATGATGCACTGGGAGATTACATAACAATGTCTAGACTTTATAGCAAAGATCCTCAAGAAGCTAATTGGGAGTGCTCTTGCATATGGTTTAGTAAAATAAGTAACTACACTATTTGAATACAATACCTTGTATAAACATTAAACAAAAGTACAATAAAGGATTGCATTCTTGGACTTATTAGAACAATTGTGCCACAATAGCACTAGTAATGAGGGAAATTTCTCCAAAATACCATGCACCTTTTGATGCACGAGGAGCTCAATCACCATTGACCACACTAACAAATGTTGAAGACCCCTATAGAAGTGTAGAATCATGTTAACATGCACAAAAAATGCTATACTGGACAATGCTGGTTAGTAGTGCTTGCTATCATACATTCGAGAGCCAAGAATATGTCCATTTTGGAATAAACGTTCCATAATTAATGTTAAATTTACTCTGTGCCAAGTTCAAACGTGGCATCTTTTTTAGTTATTGAAGTCATGGTGTAGTGGACGACCTCTCTCTCTCTCTCTCTCTCTCTCTCTCTCTCTCTCTCTCTCTCTCTCTCTCTCTCTCTCTCTGTCTCTCTCTCGCTCTCCCGATGTTCTCCATGCTCTATGTAAGCCAAGATCTCTCTCTCTCTCTCTCTCTCTCTCTCTCTCTCTCTCTCTCTCTCTCTCTCTCTCTCTCTCTCTCTCTCTCTCTCTCTCTCTCGATGTTATCCATGCTCTATGTAAGCCAAGCTCTCTCTCTCTCTCTCTCTCTCTCTCTCTCTCTCTCTCTCTCTCTCTCTCTCTCTCTCTCTCTCTCTCTCTCTCTCTCTCTCTCTCTCTCTCTCTCTCTCTCAAACAGTCTCACCCTCTCCCTTTGCCTCGCATTCTCTCCGTGTAGCCCACTTCCTCCCCATCTCATATACAGTTATGGCGAACTATACCTTGCAATCTAATCTAGTAGGTTTACATGCACGTTCAACGGAAGCAAATGAAGGTAGCAGAAGGGATACTTTACAGACAATGAATCCGAACTTGGAGGACCCAACTTCTACTGTCATTAGGGATTATGAGAGACAAAGAAAGAGGAAACAATGAGAAGAGATAAAACTTAAGCAAGTTCAGGTTTGACAGCTTGCCTTTGAGGAGGAAAAGAAGAAGAAAATTTTGTCTGAGATTGTGGCACGGTTCAAGAGGAGGATTGAAGAAATTAGTACAGAATACAAGCAAGAAATTTGGAATCTAGTATCCGATCATCCTGTTGTGCAAGCAGTGTGTCTAGAGGAGTCTACTATTCAAAGTGCGATCATGTGCAATGTTCATAACACCTTGGAGCTATAACAAGGAGTTGTATTTGAAGCATACAACATTGTCCATGATGTTGAATTCAAAGGAGAACATGCATAAGTCAAAAGTCTCAAGACTCCTTAAATTTCCGCGTCGATCCTTGTACAAGGCTAAATTGCGGGTGGCATCGAATGCTGACGGTGGAATGTTTTCATTGGCTGCATGTCAAAAACATGCTGGTTGTAGCACAATGCCCCCAACAAAAAAGATGTTTGTCGAAAGAGGATGGGGAGCAAAAATTACATAAAGCACCCTGTACACCTCCTTGATGAACCTCAGGTAATTGATCTAACCAAAGCACCATTATTTGAGTACACTAAAAAGCATGTGAAACTTTACAATTAGCATACTGGTTGTTATTTACACTATGCTATACTGTATATGCTAGTTCAAATCTTAAATATGTTGATCACCTTACAAAGTGTGTTATTTATCATATTAGTAATGCTAATTAGTATACAAGCCATACCTGGAGGCACACTGTAAATGCTAGTTAGCATATGGTCAGTGCCAGTTAGCATATGGTAGGTGCTGATTAGCATACTGTAAGTGCTACTTAGCATATTCTAAGTTTAAGTCCCCTTTGTACTCAAGGTGCTAGTTAGCATAATGTAAGTGCATCTTAGCATACTGTAATGCTAGTTAGTGATCTGTATGTGCTTACTAGCATCCTGTAAGTGCATCTTAGCATACTGTAAGTGCTAGTTAGCATATTCTAAGTTTAAGTCCCCTTTGTACTCAAGGTGCTAGTTAGCATAATGTAAGTGCATCTTAGCATATTCTAAGTTTGAGTCCCCTTTGTACTCAAGGTGCTAGTTAGCATAATGTAAGTGCATCTTAGCATATTGTAATGCTAGTTAGCACTCTGTATGTGCTTACTAGCATACTATGAGTGCTAATTATCATACTTTAAGTGCTTGTGAGCATACTGTAAGTGCTACTTAGTATATTGAATGTGCTAGTTAGCACTGTTTGTGCTAATTAGCATACTGCATGTGCTAATTAGCACACTAAATATACCAATTAGCTAACTAAATGTGCTACTTAGCATACTGAATGTACCAATTACCCTATTGAATGTGTTAGTTAGCATACTGTCGGTGCTAGTTAGCATAATTTAAGTGATAGTTAGCATATTCTAAGTGCTAGTTAGCATACTCAAGGTGCTAGTTAGCATAGTGTAAGTGCATCTTAGCATATTGTAAGTGCTATTTAGCACTTTGTATGTGCTTATTAGCATATTGTGAGTGCTAATTAGCATACTAAATGTGCTAGTTAGCATAATGAATGTGCTTGTTAGCATACTGTTTGTGCTAGTTAGCATACTGGATGTGCTAATTAGCACATTGAAGGTAACGATTAGCTTACTGAATGTGCTACTCAGCATACTGAATGTACCAATTAGCTCCTAAATGTGTTAGTTAGCATACTGCACATGCATGGAAGCATACTGTAAGTGCTAGCTAGCATATTGTAAGTGCTGGTTACATATAGTATGCTTCCGTGCATGGCCTATATACTAATTAGCATAACTAAGGTAATAACCGCCTTCTAACTCTCATAATTGTAGGCTGAGCTCTTCTACAGATTCAAAGAAAACCATCCAGATTGCAAAATACGTATGAGAATGTTTGAGATGATGAAGCCATTTTTTGTACGGCAGTTGAAAGATAGATACACATGCTTCTGTGAATATCATGTGCAGATGTCCTTTTTAAAGGACACATTTAACCATATGCGGTCTCATTCATTCGGGTTGCATGGAGCTAAATGCAGATGTACATGTAGCATTTGCATCAAAGGTGATGAAACTAGCATGGGTTGCATGGCTTTATGTAAAACTTTCAAAGGTGTCATACATCTGTGGGAGTTAGTTCTATGTCCGAAGCAGATAGATGCTGGTTACCACAACAGTGAGTGTTTGATGGGAGAACATAAGAAATGCGGTGTGAAAATGCTAGAAACATGCTGCTTAGAGACACAAAGCCCAGGTAATAATATCTTGGTAAAATTGTTTGCATATGTGGAGGCAACATGTAAGGAGACAAAAAAAAAGAGAAAATATATTGAGATTAAAGAAATGCAGTGCTGGGAGTTTCTTCAACTCTTACAGACCAAGTTGAAGGTTTTTATCAAACATAACTATATCGCTCGATGGCAAGCACAACAGTTCAAAGATTGTATTCTTAGATTTCCTGACAATGTGGTTGTGTCAATTGTAGACTTTGCAAAAAACTATGCATTCAAGGAGCAAAATGAGATTCAACCCATGCATTGGCACTCAAGTCAAGTAACCATTTTGTGCACATAACATACTACCGCAAGGAAGGGGAAGTAGTCAAGACAATCCACTTCTTCATATCAGATGACAAAGTGCATGACACATTGTTTGTCCAGCATTGTTTTATGCTGCATCGCGGCTGGTTACAGAGAGAAGGTGTCACTCCAAAATGTCACTGGGTCTGGTCAGATGGTGCTGCCTCACAGTTTAAAGCTACTAGGCCTTTCTATTTTGTTGCAAGGTATGATGGACTAACAGGAATGGAGATGAGATGGTTCTTCTTTGGATCTGGACATGGCAAGGGAGAGCATGACGATGCAGGTGCAGTTGTTAAAAGAACGTTGACACATGAACAACTGAATCCTAATGGGGCCTCTTTAAAGTGTGTTGCAGATGTGGTTGCCTATTGCCAATCATCCTATCAAAGGGAGTAGCAGCATCATATCCTCTAAAAGAAAGGGAATGTGCCCGTGTGTTTTGGGAGATCAAAGTAGGTGATGTAAATAGGGAGGCTAAATGGAATTGTGCCACGGAAAGGAAGTCTCGCACCTTGCATGCTTTTTGCAGTCACAACCGGCAGGATGCAACTTCCATTGCCACAAGACCATCGGCTTGCTTTTGTGATGCATGTGTGAACCACATTTGGAATCGTTGCACTAACAAATCTCATGCGCAGCCTTGGGATTATCACATTCTGATGCCATTGTCTGATGAAGTTGAGGATGAAGAAGACACTCTGACTGATGATGCCCTTGAAGGAAAAATCATTGGATATGAAAAATTCATGTATGAAGGCCACCATGATGCATTAAGTAGTGCTTTGTGTGTTGGTGACACTTTTGCAGTGAATCTAGATGCTAGAACCAATGATGAGAATGTAGATACTTGGTAAAGTGCATTGTAGTAAAACAAAAGGCAAAACAAGGTTTCATTGATGAGTGGAACAATGTAATTGACAAAGGCTCTTATGTCGTGCAAGGACTATATTACAAGCAAGTGGATGCATACACCTTCAAACTAGATTACAATCAACCTATTGTTTACATACTTTCAAATCTTGTACGTTGTATCAAGATACCCATGGAACACATGTAAAGGAGAAGGCAAATGTACACAATCACCCTCGAAGATTATGAAGAAATCTATAAGAGCATGCCATTCGGTTTTTGACATGAGCGTCATGGTCTTCTATTCTATTTTGTATCTTGTGTATGATTACTACTACCACAATATATGCTAATTGTATACTAACAAGCTTCTACAAAGTGTGTGCTAGCTAGCATAAAGTGAACTAGCATGCAATATATGCTAACTAGCATATATTGTATGCTAACTCGCACAGTATATGTTAATTGTATACTATCTACAATGTATCAATTGTAACTAGCATACAATATATGCTAACTAGCATATAGTGTATGCTAACTATCACAGTCTATGCTAATTGTTTACTAACAAAGCTTCTACATATTGTGTGCTAACTAGCAAACAGTATATGCTGACTAGCGTATACAATATATGGTAACTAGCACAATATATGCTAACTGTATACTAACAAGCTTCTACAAAGTGTGTGCTAACTAGCATAAAGCAAACTAGCATACAGTATATGCTAACTAGCATATATTGTATGCTAACTCGCACAATATATGTTAACTGTATATTATCTACAGTGTATCAATTGTATCAATTTTCACTAGCATACAATATATGCTAACTAGCACAATATATGATATCTAGATACTCACTACCATACATTATATGCTAACTAGCATGTAGTGTATGCTAACTATCACAGTATATGCTAATTGTTTACTAACAAGCTTCTACATATTGTTTGCTAACTAGCAAACAATATATGCTGACTAGCGTATACAATATATGCTAACTAGCATATAGTGTATGCTAAGTAGCACAATATATGCTAACTGTATACTAACTAGCTGCTATATGGTGTGTTAACTAGTATACAGTATTATGCTAACTAGCATATAGTGTATGCTAACTAGCACAATATATGCTAACTATATACTAACTAGCATATAGTGTATGCTAACTAGCACAATATATGCTAATTGTATACTAACTAGCTACTATATGGTGTGCTAACTAGCATACAGTATTATGCTAACTAGCATATAGTGTATGCTAACTACCATAGTATATGCTAATTGTATAATTACTTGCTACTTTATAGTGTGGCTACCTAGCAAAAAACACCAATACATAATTTTGTAACACATAAAATTGGAATAGTAGGAGGCAACTGTAGAAAAGATTATCTCATCATTAATTTCCAGCATCAAATAGCATTACATAGGGTTTAACTCTTTAGGCCTCCTAACAGGGCGTATGTATAGACTGCACTTTTCTACTGCCTCCTTTTGCTCTTCTTTCTCCTTTTCCTCTTCTTTCTCCTTGTCCTCTGCTTTCTCCTTTTCCTCTACTTTTTCCTTTCTCTCTTCTTCTAGGTCACCTCTTTGCTGCTCCTTTTCTTTTCTTTCCCTCTCCAGCCTAGCTTTCTCCTCTCTCTCCTATGCTAGGTCAGCTTCCATTTGCTGCTCCTTTTCCATTTGCCTTTACCAACTGTTTGAGGACTTCCTCAGAGAAGTTATTAGAGCCTGTTCAAAGGTATTGTCAGCCACATACGCTGCCCGATTATCCGACTGCGGCCAAAGAAAAAGCCAGTCTTTCATAGTTTTTATAAGAAAATGTTCTCTCTCCTCAACACTCTGGTCATCTAGCTTCAGAGCAACGAGCCAAGCTTGTGCTGGGTTCTGAGACACTTTGTAGAGACTATCATTAATAGTAGCGTGGTTTGGGCATTGTACGCCGGAGCGTATTTCCAAAACACGGCTAAATCTTTCATAAACACAGGTTTATTAAAGATCTACCAGGGTTGCCTCTTGCACTACTCTTGTGCAAGAATACCGGCAATCCTTGGCATCTGGATAAAAAAAGCCTTGCAAATAATCATGACTTTACGTTTCATGCTTGTGCTTCAAATATACACACTGAAGAATTGAAGACACCGGTCCAAAAACTTGTGGCTGTCCTTGCGATTGAACACATGCCGGCCCTCTACATTGTATTTTATCATTTCATCTGCATATGCAGAGGGCTTTTCGCCAAAGCCAGTCTCTACCACCCTTAACAAAAGACCGTTGAGATCTAGTAAAAGAGCCCTTTTTTCATCACACAGTCGCTTAGGCACCCATATTGGGTTTGGAGGAGATATCATTTAGCATATATAACCTCCCCAACATAATTCAGGTGCTCAAAAATTCTACGGGCACGCTGTGAATATCGTTTGAGCCGCTTTTCAATCTCCAATTTTTGTCTCCTTATTTGCCTGGCTTTGCAGACTCGCCTTTTTGAAACTTTCTACCATTGCATGGCCGCATTTACATCAGGCAAGGAGATTAATACCAGTTTATCTTCCTTTGCAAAGAAACAGCGATACAAAGTGAACAAGTTCATAGATTGGCAGAAAATTATAATGGACTGCTGCTCAACATTATATTACACAGATATTTTCACTAGGAAAATAAAAAAAGTTACAATGTCAGCCACAAGAGGCATTAGTTTTTCAAAATGGCATAGCCATAAGAGTGAAGGGCACAGGTATGGAACACTAAGTAAAGGCCAAACAACTGAACAGTGACAATTGCCTGCTTACAATACGGAATCTAAGGAAAGGTCATTGACACAGTTTTTTGCAAGCTGTTGAGCGGGTGGCTTTCTTTTCACCTTTGGTGCTTTCAGCTTTGTCCTCCATCTTCTTTGGGGAACCACAGCCGTTGCTTGCAGTTTCTTCAGGTACCTCTTCAAGGCCCACTTTTCTCTTTGCCTTAGCCTTTTGCAAAAAACCCTCGAGAGGGCTGTTCACCAACTTCCTGTAGGTCCTGTATGATGTTAGTCTTCAAAGATTCCCATGAGGCACTGGCACTAGCAATAGCCATTGTGTGCTGAGAATTTTTTACTGTTTTAGTTGCAGCAGGCATGTTATCACCAGCTTCCTGCGGGTCCTCTATGCTATTACTCTTCAATGTTTCCCCTGAGGCACTGGCACTGGCACTAGCACTAGCCATTGTCTGCTGATAAGTTTTTACTGTGTCAATTGAGGCACGCATGTTATCACCAACTTCTTGCGGGTCCTCTATGCTATTAGCCTTCAATGTTTCCCCTGAGGCACTAGCACTAGGATTAGCCATTGTCTGTTGAGAAGCTTTTACTGTGTCAGTTGCAGTAAGCATGGCAGCCGAAGGGTTCTCAGTTGCAGCCTTTCCCTTACCTTTGGTGTCATGCACACTACCCACATCATGCAGGGGATTTGAGAGTCCTGCAACAAAAAATCCTTTGATTACACCCTTTACAAGCATGTCATGTATGCTACATAGTATGTTTGATATGCTGACTATGTGTGCAGCTAGGCCACTATGCTAATTAGCATTCCCATGTATATTAGCTAGCATAATCATAAATGCTAGCTAGAATATCAAGTATGCTAGCAAGCATACCAGGTATGCTAAGTAGTAAACCTTATAATCTCTAAGCAATTCAAGTGTACCCACAAGCTTCTGTGTGCTTGCTAGAGGACAGCATATGCTAATTAGCATATCCAACATGCTTAATAGCATATCAAGTATGCTAATTAGCATATCCAACTAGCATACTGGACATGCTAACTGTATGCTAACTATCGTTCCAGCTTGCATATCCGATGTGCTAACTAGCATACCTAGTATGCTAACTAGAAAAAATTATAATATCTAAGCTAATCCAATATGCTCCAAAATGATTACTAGCATATAAATATTGGTAATGAGCATATCCAACATGCTAATTAGCATTCCAACTAGCAATCCAATATGTTAACTAGCATATTGGATATGCTAATTAGCATTCAATATGCCAATGCCAGTATGCTAATAAGCATACCCAATATTCTTACTAGCATACTGGATATGCTAATAAGCATACCAATATGCTTACTAGCATACTGGATATGCTAATAAGCATACCAATATGCTTACTAGCATACTGGATATGCTAATTAGCATCCACTCATCTAACTAGCATATCCAGTGTGCTAGTTAGCATATTGGATATGCTAATCAAGTAGGCCTACTAGCATATCCGGTATGCTAACTAGTATGTTGGATATGCTAATTAGCATATCCTGTATGCTAACTACAATACTGGATATGCTGATTATCATATCCTATATGATAACTATCATTCCATCTTGCATCCCGGTATGCTAATAAGCATATCCAATATGCTAACTAGCATACCTAGTATGCTAACTAGAAAACCTTATAATCTCTAAGCTAATCCAATATGCTCCAAAATGCTTACTAGCATATAAATATTGGTAATTAGCATATCCAACATGCTTAATAGCATATTCAATATGCTAACTAGAATTTCCATATGCTAATTAGCATATATTGTATGCTAATTAACATTCCAACTATCAGTCCAATATGCTAATTAACATTCAATATGCTAACTCTGGTATGCTAATAAGAATACCCAATATGCTTAATTACTAGCATACTGGATATGCTAATTAGCATCCACTCATCTAACTAGCATATCCAGTGTGCTAGTTAGCATACTGGATACGCTAATCAAGTAGGCCTACTAGCATATCCTGCATGCTAACTAGTATACTGGATATGCTAATTAGCCTATCCAATATGCTAATTTTCATATTGTATATGCTAACTAGAATATACAGTATGACTAGCATACATGGCATGCTAATTAGCATATTCATGATGCTAACTAGCACACCTTTTATTCCCAATATGATCAAGATTGCAGACTATATGTCCTGTATGCTAGCTAGCAAGCATACATTCAAGTATGGTTTCTTACCAACCTCTGGTGTGATTGGATGTCGTTCTGCTACAAGATTGCACAACCATGCAGTAGGTATGCTTCTTTTGCAGGAGGGAGCAGCACAGGTGGTCTGAAAGGAGCATGTAGCAGCAAAGCAGAGAAGATGATAGTTATGCTCACAAGGGAGCTTGACCATTGCAAGGAATGGTTGGACCTCAAGGGGAAGACCATAGCCAGTACACTTGTTTGTTCTGATGATGTCTTGCACCTCTCTATCCTTCATAAAAATAGCAAGGGCTAGATTGGTGAGGGCAGTCTAGAGAAACGAGCCCTGCAGCTTGGACTGCATGTGCATTAGAAGTTCAAGTTGGTTTTCAAAGTTCTACACCTTGGATTTTGCAATGTCCACCTCAACCTACAAAACCAAGACAAAAAGAGCATGGTAAGTACATGAGTTATCTGAGCACATGTACCAAACATAAAGTGCAAAGATGAAACTTACGGACACTTACCAGTTTACAGGTTATGTCTATGTCACTATCTATGGGGTCATCTTCACCAATAGGAAGCCCCATAGCCTCTATGTTGTCTTTGGTTGTCTCTATTTTGATTTCAAGCTCCATATTTTGCCGGGCATCCAAATCATTGCTTTGCAATAGAGCCTACAACTCCATCTCAGCTGCTTGCAACCTCTATCTTGACCTTCACATTTTTTACATTCAACGCCCTAACAAGTTCCAGGGCCTCTTGCACATTGTTTAGAATCTGTTTATCATATTGTAACTGTGTTTTCATATGAAGGACAACTGCCTTCATGCACTACCATTCCTCCAACCCACAAAATGAAGAATCTTCCATCTCCTGTCGACTATCTTGATGAGGCAGAAGTGTGGCCTTGGTAGATTTGGCAGTACTCTTTCCTGCCAATGCCATGTTCTCCTCGCAGATGTCACCAGACTCATCCTCAATTTTTGAAGCTGGAAGCTAAAGATTGCGTATTCTCCACTTGTTAACTTGGCCCTTATAATAGCCCTTCTCTCGAATATCCTGCAAGTCTGCACAACAAACTCGACCCAATTGAACCTAATGTTGTCCCGCTTGCAATCATGGCAGGACTGAATTCTTTCACGAAACCCTTTACAAATGCAGAGGAAAATTCCATGTTGGTTGGGGCCTTTTGGTATACAATTATATTAGGCAATCAAAAGCTCACTTTTATAGGTCTTATATCCGTGCAAATGGAATCTTCCCGATGGCCAATGCCGTGGTACCATTTGGGTGACATATCTACTAGATAAGATGTAGCTCCTTTGCATTTTGGTTAAGTTATTAGGGATGGCCATTGGCCATCCTCTCCAAGGTTTACAATGGTTGAGTTTGTCGATATTGTATGAAAATCACATTTTCCATTTATCTTCACCATCCCCATTTAGGTTGTGTTTTGAAACGCAAGTTGGATGGCCTTGTGTTGCCAACATCCTCTTTGTATTCACAAGCCACTTTCAGGTTGCGTCTCAAAATGCAAGCTGGAAGGACCTTGTTTTGAACTTAAACAGCATTGAACTCTTCCAAAGTTGTACAAAATTTGTCCTGCATGGGGATCATGACCTTTGGAGCTTTACATCGGCCTACACACATCAAAGGGAAATGTGCTCAACTGTATTGCATGGAAATGTGCTCAAATGTATTGCATGGAAATGTGCTCCACTGTATTGCATGGAAATGTGCTCAACTGTATTGCATGAAGCTTCTTGTGGTGGAAGTGAAAACACACAAAACCCTCACGAGAGAGAGAGAGAGAGAGAGAGAGAGAGAGAGAGAGAGAGAGAGAGAGAGAGAGAGAGAGAGAGAGAGAGAGAGAGAGAGAGAGAGAGAGAGTATCCGAGTCGTGCTTCTCCACCTTGACTGCCTTCCTGAAATGGGACATTGGGGAACCTTGAGATGAAGATAGATTTGCCCTTTGGCAAGGAGATGGAGAAGCAGAAGAAGGGGTTCTGCTTATAGGATGGGCAGTCGGCTCTTTGGAGCTCTTTTCTTTGAACTCCGAATGCCCTTCCTGCTTAGCAGCTACTGTTGGTTGTTGAGGAGAACGCAAATGCCTTCCATGTGCCGCCTTGCTTGCAGGCTCCACGCTGCTCTGGCCCTTTCGCTTCATCACTTACCCACTCTCTCCTCTGTAATGCCCACGGGTGTCAACAAACAGCTTCAAGACTAAATTCAATAGGCCACCACTTTTGATTGTTCTATTGTACTTTTTACTTTAGGAAATTTTAAAAATGATTACTAATATAGTGACTTACATGCCTAAACTTATGCTAACTAGGTATGCTTGTTCACACATGTGAACCAACATAAAAAGCATAGCATGTTAACATGCTTCTACCCAGAAGCCAATTTTGGCAGTACTCTCACTGCCTATGTTGATATTTTTTTGCAATTGACAAGCTACATATGTGCTATACTTACTAAAGGTAGAGGTTTTTCATTTCCAAGGCTTTGATATCCATTTGACATGAGCATTTGCATTATAGACGTAGAGCTTTAAGTTTTCAAGATTTTTGAACCATGCTATTGGACTTTGAAGTAAATTGTTGTAGAGGCATTAATGTCTCGGCTCTTTTTCAAAGAAAACCTCAGTTGTGAGCTTTGTATCTACAATAGGGGAGGAAACAAATCTAGGGGAGTATGATGTAGAAGCTGGAATTTTGCAAATTTTCAAAGGAAGAGAAGCCCTCATAGTCATTGGGGTAGTGATTCTTTACTTTAGAGCTTTGATGGCTACAAGTGTGGGTAGAGACAATTAAAAATATGTGGCAAAGAAAGTAAGACCAATGGCCTTGCCTTTACCATAAATTTTCAAGCTGCAAGCATGATGCGTATGCCACATTCATCTTTGTACTCTTATTGAGTCCAATGGAAAACCTTGTTACATTGTTACCCTCTTGGAACCATTTGAGAAAAAAACCTACTTAGAGAATCTCGATAAGCTAGATGGTCTTCTCCTTAAAACACTTCACAAATAAAGTGATATCTCACAACAATGTGCTTGGTCTTTGTATGAAACACCAGATTACGAGCTAATCACAAAAAATGTAATGTTGTGTGTAGCAATACAACACAATTGAGCTACATGACCTTCACCTTACAAGCTAGATAATGATAGTACCATTTTCATGCAACATCTTTCAAAGTTTGTGAAAAATACTCTGCCTAGTCATCTTCATCTATATCCTTCATTTCAGCATATTGTTCAAACTCTTGAATAGGAATGTTTGGGTCATCTTTGTGATTACCTTTGACCAAAGTGGGTTGAATAACCACAACAAAATGGTCCCAAATCTCAAAAAAATCAGCTTCTAAATGAGCTACTACATGGCTGCAAAGTTCCTTCTCCAAATCTTGTTGTAAGCACACACCAATGCACTCCAATATGTGTGCAATCAAAGGATAGCACTCTAACTCAATACTCTCCTCCATAAGCACTCAAGAACGGCTACAAGTCAGCTTCAAATAGTGCACGAATCACTCATAACGATCAAGCTCTCTCACCGGGACAACCAATCACTTGTGATGAGCAGGAGCAAGAGCGGTGTGTAAGGAAGGAGAATGTGGAGAGTTTTGGGTGGAGCTCTTAGTGAGGATTGGAATGCCTCACTACTGCTTATTCATCTATATCACCAATGAATAGAGATAATGTTAGTACGATCAATAAGATGGGTATATGGCCAGTTGGCCTGATCTCTAATAGTGAATATAGTCTCCTCTCTCAAAGAAGAACATGATTTTGTAATTTGGAGAGAGAGGGAGAGAGAGATCAAGGACATGCATGATTTTATGTCACAGGCTCAATTTTGCATCATATCATTCAATTTAGTGTAATGGCCAAAACTCTTGCAAAAATAAACAACTAAGAGATCTTATTTTGCTTTCATTTATATCACATTTTAAGGTGCCAATGGCGCCTACATGAAAAAATAGTGTCCATCTTATCGTTCTAATCTACTTATGCATTGTTGTGATTAGGTGATGATGTACAATATTACCATACTTGCACAGAAAACATAGATAGATATGCAAGTTATGGAACTTTATCTTTAAAAAAGTTCTTGATTACCTAGTTTGTATTGTTAGACTTGGTAGCACTTTTACCAAGGGGAAGTCTTCCTCCCTACTAAATGATACATTATGATGTGCACTATTCCATGTCTTGCTTACAAGAAAGATGCAAGGATAGAAGCAAGTAAGAGAGTGGAGCAGAGGTATTGAGTCCAATTGCATTCCCAATGTTGAAGCCAATTCTACAACCCACTCCATTCTCAAAAAAACTTTTATGATTACATTGACTTCTCTTAGCTTTCATCTCTTCACAACATATTAACTTATATGATCTATATAATCAAGTTTGTTAGCATTGCTAGATCAAGATAGACCAAAAGAAGGACTCTCTCTCTCTCTCTCTCTCTCACACACACACACACACACACACACACACACACACACACAAGTGGAGCACTCGTAAGTTTCTCAAACAAGGGCTAGCAACTCTAAAAGGGAATAACTATGAGACCCACTCCCAAGTTTGGTAAGAAAGAATGAATTGTAGCCTCTTACATATATTCTTGTTTGTTAGAATATGTCAAGAGACTGTGTCAAACTGCATCACTTTTAAGAATGCAATAGACTATATATGTAGGAAGAAAGTATTGATAGTGTTTTGCCAACACAAGACAACCTTGCAGATCTTTTCACAAAGGCATTGTCTCGTGAGAAGTTCAAAGCTTTGCACTTATTCCCCTTTGTGGACTGATCATGTCCTCAAGGCATGGCACTTCCCTTTACTCTATGTGCCAGCTCTCATTCACCGCATCACTCCAGGGGTGATTTGTTACTATATACATGTGGTAGTGATGTGTGTGAACACATTTAGGATCGTCGGGACATTTTTCCCTCACTAGAAGGTTTTTTCCCCCGTGCATTGTATATACGCCCATCACTCTAGGGTTAACCAATCTTTCCATTGCACACTAAGTAATACACTCTCTGTCATGTGCCTTGAGCTTCCTTTGTCTTCTCCAAGTTGTGTGTGTTTTCCTGCAACCCTAATTCCAAGAACTGCATCGGTAGAAGGCTCTTAAATGAAACATCCTCACTAGCTTGGTTTGGGCGATGGGAATGAAGGAGTTTTCTTCTAGATTTTTGCTGAAGTGAGCAATTCAAAAAAAAAAAGCTCGCTTTGCTCCAAAATCAATTTTTGGAACAAGCTTTTCGGAGCGAGCTTTTTTCCTTAATCCATCTCCCTCTCTCTCTCTCTCTCTCTCTCTCTCTCTCTCTCTCTCTCTCTCTCTCTCTCTCTCTCTCTCTCTCTCTCTCTCTCTCTCTCTCTCTCTATGTGACATATCGATGTTGTCACTTCGGATCGTTCTTAAAATGTCAATATGCGCTCTTCTATTCTCTTCTTCCTTTGGGAGTATTTGAATCCCAAATTAACTATGGACCTAGGTGGTCAAAAAATGAGGTACGCCAAACCACAGCTACTTGGAAATGGGAACGAGACTGGCAAGGCCATCTAAGACGGAAACCGCTTGCAATGAAATAGATTATGACTAGTTTCTTATAGTTATAGTTTGTATGTAACCTTCAGAAACTCATTAAGAAACAACACAAAGAAAACAAGAAACGGGTGATTTTGGAAACGGAGTTTCTGATCCGTGCTACTATGCACCCGGTTGATAGTGTCAATCCAAAAAATGATGGCTCAATATGCGTGACTAGAGCTCTCTACCATACTTTATTTTCACAAAATGTCTCTACAATCTCCTTCAAGGTTCCCCTCAAATGATCTTTCAATCGAAGAGATGAAAGCAGGGGCCTCAAAGCGCCCATGTCACTTATGCGTTCAATCAACTGCCACAAGAAGATTTAGAAATTTTCTCATGTAGGAAAACAGATTCTTTCCCAGTGTTTTTCATACAATGAATAACATCATGAGCTTCTGTTCGAGAGGCCCGCATACCTAGCTACGTACCATTGGGGGCAGGGGACCACCGGCCCCCCCACCGGCCGGCGGTCCCCTGCCCCCAATCGTACCTAGCTAGGTATGCAGTGCCTCCCTCACAGAAGCTCATGATGTAGAGATAATTCACAGTGTGGGAATTATTGTGAGAATTTGTCCAAAAATTATTGTGGGAGTTGACAACCTGCAGGTTTCTCATTTGGCATGAGAAGGTTCATCATCATGTTCGCTGTCAACTGGTCTTTTTTGCGCACATGAGTGGACGTCGACAGCTAGCCGTTTTGATCAATTGTTGCTGACAACAGTTATTGACGAGCAATAGAGCTCATTCAGACGCGCAGTAGAGCTTCTTGAAGGAACAAGAATGCAAACGGGAAAAGGGGGTTCAATCAAAACACTCTCTCTCTCTCTCTCTCTCTCTCTCTCTCTCTCTCATGTACATGTACATGCTAGCGCTCACATGACGTCGAGCGGGGCTAGAAAAATACATTTTCCCTAACCAAAGAAAATAAGGTCAAACTTGAAATTCTCCCTCTTTTAAGGTAAAAAATTGAAAGTTTTACCGGTATTTACACTAAAATTTGTGTAACTTTATTGGTTTGTTCAAGGAAAGTTAGAAATCTATTTGAGATTTTAAAATTTTAGCCAATTAAAAAACACTAGACCCCGGTTTTTTTCTAACTCTGTCCAAGAGACCTTAGAGAGAGAGAGAGAGGGGGGGGGGGGGGGGGGGGGGGGGGCTAGAAAAGCACATTTTTCCTAACCGAAGAAAATAAGGTCAAACTTAAAATTCTCCCTGTTTTTAGGTCAAAAATTGAAGATTTTGTCGGTATTTACACTTAAACTTGTGTAAATTTCTCGGTTTTCTTCAAGGAAAGGTCAAAATCTGATCGGAATTTTTCAATTTCAATCGGCTAAAATACACTAGACTCCGGGGGTTTTTTTCAACTCTGCCGAAGAGACCTTAAAGATCTAGAGAGAGAGAGAGAGAGAGAGAGAGAGAGAGAGAGAGAGAGAGAGAGAGAGAGAGAGAGACGAGGCTAGAAAAAATCATTTTTCCTAACTGAAGAACATAAGGTCAATCTTGAAATCCTCCCAAATTTTAGGTCAAAATTGAAGGTTTTGTCGGTATTTACATTAAAACTTGTGTAAATTTCCTGGTTTTCTTCAAGGAAATCTCAAAATCTAACTGAGATTTTACAATTTAGTCGATTAGAATACACTAGACCCCAGTTTTTCTCTAACTCTGGGGGGAGAGAGAGAGAGAGAGAGAGAGAGAGAGAGAGAGAGAGAGAGAGAGAGAGGGCGGATTAAGAAAAAAAGCTTTCTCTAAAAAGCTCGCTCCAAAAACTGATTATGGAGCAAAACAAGCTCTTTTTTTAAATTGCTCAGTTGATAAAAAATCTGGAATAAGTTCCCTCCAATGCTCCCTCCAAAAGCTTCCTCAACTCCTTGGTTTGATTGAACGGCTCAAAATATGCACCAAGATCTCACACTTCCCCTATGGCCTTATGCATGCCAACAAGCCTTAGTAGATAAGGGAGTTAAGCATACACTTTTGATGTGAAGTATTAACTAATTAAAATTTCCTTTGATATTCTGGTTTGTAAAAGAATTATTTCATTTAAGAGCTTCATATGGCTAACGATACCTACTATCTCCACTTTATTTTCATTACGTCATAAAATCTAACATCTAACCAACCCAAATGATTTTCTCATAATAAATTGACCATTTAATGTGGGAGAATAAACGGGAACAAGGGTTAGAATATGGACATGTGCTTATGGATCTATCTCAACACAGGGCCAGAGTCAAAGGGTCCAAATGAGAGATGGTCTGTCAAAGAGCAATGCTAGAATGGAGCTTAAAGACCTTAAGGTTAGCTTCATTAAAGACCTCCAAAGCTTAGTGTTAAAAATCCTTAGACCTTAGGTTGAATTTCTCTTCGGTCTATCAATGGCCAAAAGTGAGATAGTCAATCTTACGACACTCGATCTACTAAAGACTTATGTTACAGAAGTAGATCAATGCTCACAATGGGAAAAGTACTTACCCCTTCTAGAGTATGCGTACAATAATATTGTCCATACTACTACGGGAAAGAAACCTTTTCAGATCGTAGAGGGAAGACCTAAAAGTCCCTTGCTACTTAAAGACACGGGAAGATCTTCGTTGCTGATGAGTATAGCCGTGAACTACAAGAATCTTTCCAAAAGATTAAGGAGGCTATATCCATCTCTCAACAAAGGCAAAAGGTTACTACTAATAAGCACAAAAGGGCATTAACATTCAAAGAAAATGATTGGGTCTTAGTCAAGTTTCCCAAGGCTCGATTAAGGCAAACAACGGGCAAAAATCCAACGGGTCATCAAAAGTATTATGTTAAACTAGCAAAAAGATAATATGGTCCTTTTCATATCTTGAAGCCAATCAATAATATGGCTTATCAACTCAATTTTCCCAACTATTGGCTCATACACAATGCTTTTCATGTGAGCCTACTTAAGCCCTATAAAGGAGAGCCACCAAAAGAACCAATTATTGAAGACCCGCTAGAAATCGAAGACCAAGAAGAGGTATTACAACCCGAAGCTATCCTTCGGTATGAAAACAAGGTACTATGACATGGTAAGTTTATTCGACTGTATCTTATTAAGTTCAAAAATTATCCTTTTGAAGATGCTAGATGGATGCAAGGAATAATACTTAAGGATAGTATGAACCTTGTCAATGCTTACAATACTACATTAGAGTAAGCAAATGTACATGTTTCTTTTAAATGATCAATTTTTTTGTCTTATAAGACTAGTTCTTGTTCTTTTGCACAAATTTAAGTAGTATGCATGCTTAGAATCATGTTTGTGATGACGACGTCTCTCAAACACCAAGTAGAATTTGTCACTCTACTTTGGGAGAATGAAATGGACTCAAGAGCAGACATGCTTGCGGCAACTAAGTCTCTCAAGCCCCAAATGGATTAGTCATCCATTTTGGAATGATGTCGTGGGGTAAAAAGGGATCCTCTACCTGCTAAGAAACATCGACTAATGACTAAGACTTTATCTCTTCTACTTCATAATCGAGGATGACTATGGTTCAAGAGAGAGGTAATGTCATAAAATCTAATATCTAACCAACCCAAATGATTTTCTCATATTAAACGGACCATTTAATGTGGGAGAATAAACTAGAGAGATGGTTTGTCAAAGAGCAATGCTAGAATGGAGCTTAAAGACCTTCCGGTTAGCTTCATTAAAGACATCCAAAGGTTAGTGTTAAAAGTCCTTAGACCTTAGGTTAAAGCTAGGCCTATGCTTGAGGTGCTTGATGATTAAAATGCATGAGATGCTTGATAACTAAGGTGCATGCTTGAATCTAGGCATGGGCTTGAAGTTAAACCTAATCCCTACAAGGAGGGGACGAGCCCTTGAGGCTAGGGGGATGGTAGAGAGAGAGGCCATACTCTTACTAACCCTATGCTTGATGACTAGGTGCTTAAGCAAGTAGGGGCCCAAGTTTCTTGGGCTTAAAAGTCAACATGCAAACCTATAAAGGAGGGGGTGAGCCATGCAAGTAGGGAGGTGGTTGAATGACTTATGTCTCTCCCAAAGGGCAACCCTTGCTCAAGAGGCAAAAGGGACACATGTCAAGCCCCTAGCTAGGTTGTCCTCAAGGAGTGTCCAAAGCCTATTGGTTGATCCTTAGAGAGGTTCAATGAGGATTTAGCTAATTAAATTATTTGATTATGCATTTATCAAGCCCTCTCTCTCAAAGAGGAAAGGAGGACACTTGTCAAAAGACTATCTCTATTGCTTGACTTGGTCCAGGCTTGTGATTGACTAGGGTTGAGAGAGCTAATGAGCACAAAGCGTGAGCTAGAATGAGGGGTCGACCCAAGCAATTAGGGGGCTTGCTTGCAAGATACTCTCTCTCTCTCTCTCTCTCTCTCTCATTGTGTGAAGTGCAAAGTGCAAGAGCTCAATCTCCTTCTCCAAGCTTGTTGAGAAGTTGAGAGCCTACACCAACACTTTTGGCTATGGAATGCAAATCCAACCAAGAGCCATGCTTCAATGCTTAATCTTGTCGTCTTCTCCATCTTCATTACTATGCTATATGCTATGTTAAGCAAGAAGAGTGATGATAAGTAAGGGACTTTTTCTTTCTCTTATGAATGTTTCTTCTTCCTCTTCCCTACCCTCATTCCCCGCTAGCTCTCTCCACATTTGAAGATGTTTGAGGCCTTGGGACTGAGGCCGAGGATGGTTAATGCTTTTACAAGATTATGTTATGCTTGTGATTCATGAAGCTTTCCATCTTCATTGCATCACCTAGGTCGCAAGGAACACAAAGATTGTATTGTACCAAGTCTCTCTTGATGGGAGAATCTATAATACAAACGCTTATTGGAGGGGGGACCGGCTCCACATAAATCCGGTCCTCAACTGTTGTCAATTTCTCTAACTCTCTCTCTCTCTCTCTTGCAAAAGTATTTTTCATGTCAAGTTAATTAAACATATGGTTATGTTGCTACCGCTAATTAAGTTCACCCTCTATGTTCTCAAAGTAGTCTCATAAAAATGCTCACTCTAATTATCTTAATTCCGCTATTCTCAAAGTTCTTAGGCCATTTACATTACACATTACATGGAATCTCAAGAGATTCTTCTCCCTCTTTCCTCTGCAATGAACGTTAAAGGACAACATACATCACGTAGGAACGTGTAGATCGAACTCGCACCGAAACATCTGATTCTAGGGTCCCCAGTGCTAACCAATACACACGAGTCATCATTGCTAGCTAATGGCACCTTGTGCATTACAAAAAAAAAAAGAATTTTTGCCAAATCTCCCCCCTCCCAGAGCTGCTCCCTTTGCGGAGCAACATGACCTCATCATATGCCCGTCATGTCGCATCCCGCTACGTCTTGTGTTTCTCGCAAGCACCAAACACAGCTCCCACCCACCCCTTGGCTCTTGCCACATGGCTCCACGTCTCTTTTTGCCTGTAGTAAACCGAAAGGATCTTTCCAGATTTGGCCTAATGGGCCCCAAATCCTTTGTACCACCTACTAGGTCCATTTCATTACCGCTAGTCTTGTACCAAAATAAAACACTTGAGTGACCTTTTTTTTGAAAATTTGAAAGAAATACCAAACACATCTAAAACAAATCTTCAAAACTCCTTGCGAGGACCTTTTATAAACTACTTGTAGTGTTCGTAAATATTGTTTCCTTGTATTATTGTTTATCGTCATAAAGAGAATATGTACTCGTAAAGCGTGCTCTCACAAAATTATATGTGATGTTTTGAAGCTAAGGCCTAAAAAAAATAGTGCTCATTATTTATAGAATTTGTATATATTTTTACAAGTTCCACCTGATTGAAAATGACTTTGAGGTTGTATTAAATTGTATAATGTTCGCATGTCCAATATATAGCTTTCACGTATTTGAGCATGCTTGAAATAAAAGCTTTTATTCATATAATTTTGAGTTGCATCATTCTTTATAGACATATATGCTATGTAAATAATACTTAAAATGATAGTTGTTGATGATCGTGTAAACTACAAGAAAGAGATTTTGCTACATTGCAAAATTACGGACATTGGAAATTCTCGATAGTGACATGAGAGGACATTAACGATTAAAATGATCATAAGTTCAAAATATTTTGTCAATATCTATAAATCATAGTAAATTCCTCAAGAAAAACCCAATTGGAGCATCTATTATCTCATTTACATTCTTGTTTGTTCATGTTCCGATAATCTTTTTTTGACAAATTTCTAAATATGGCTCAATTGATAGAAATTATGCACTATTGAATTCCAAAAAAGTATGTATTGATTGGTTATAAGCTATGAAACCATTTTATATCATATCTTTGTACTAAAACCACATTGATTCTTTGATATGAGCTTTGAAAGACTATAAAATACCCCTTAGTCAACATTTTGAAAATTACAATTTTTTTATAGATGGCATAAAAACTACGATTTGAGGATGATTGTTTCATTTTTAAAGTGTTAGTATCCATTGGAAATGACTCACTCACATGATTCATACAGTTTTTTGAGAAGTTACAGACCTCTTACTAAATTTTTGAGAAAACGACTTAAAATTTTGATAAACTTCTAAACTTAAAGCTTTTCATGATTCTCTCTTAGTATGAATAAAAAATCCTCATTTTTCTTCATGTCATTACCTAATTACAAATTGAACAAATTATATTTTTGCCTATATAAAATAAACTTAAAGACTAGTGGGAAAACAGGACACTTTAGTGTCTGAGGACACGTGAATGTTTAATTGCAGAACTGTGTTAGATTGTTGTAGAATGCCAAGTTGCCAACATGACCCTTCACCTTCTTTTAGAAAGCAAAATAATAGAAGTGAGAAATCCAACCCCCAAGACCTTGGATAACATTTTACTGTGTCAATATGCTATTTGGAATCTGTAAAAATTATTGAGGGGATACTAATTTGTTAATGATCCGTTAGACAACCTAAAAATATCCATCGAGATTCTTAGTCTAGAATAAGGTCTAAGTGACAAACCCCACCAAAAATAGAGCAAATTTTCAGTCCCTTTTCATTCCTTTTCTTAAGTGGCTTATGCCCTAGAATAATGACATTCTATTTTGCCAATATGATAGTTAGAACAGACATAGGAAATACAACACTTGGTGTGGACTTTTTTTCCTTGATAGAATCCATACTTGGAAGCTATTATAGGGCAACTTGTGTGTGCAAATTATATGGCTAAGGACTTCATACTCTTTGACAACAAAAGCAAAGTGATCACAATATTTCTCAGAACATAAACATAAGCATCCTCTTCCTTGTAAAGAGTTGCAAAGGAAGAAACCCATGCACACTCTCGAACCTTCTTCTAGACCAGAGCTAGTTTGATAGAGAGGATCTTTGCTCATATGGCAAAACCATGTCAAACCCTTCACCTTAAGCACAATCTTGCAAGAGCCTCCCTTTTCATCATCTACAAAGTACTTTCAAAAGCCTCTTTGCCTGTAGGCCTTGAGCTATGGTCACACAAATTAACAAAAATTCCAATTGAAGGTGATGTTCTTGACCTTTCCTTGACTAGTTCGTTGCACAAAAGGCCTTATGTAAAGTCCATGATAATCTATCTACTGTTGATACAAGTGGATGCTCACCATATAACTCGTAGGTTCAATTTACTATATACCTATCAAGAAGACATATTTCATTGACTAAAGCACAAAAACATATCTGCTTAACTATGTGGTAGCAACCGGTCTTCTAGTTAACAATTTGCCGACTATGAAGAACTTGATTGTCCGTAAAGTTGCTAAAAAACTGGAAGCATTCGTATAAATGCCTTCCTACCAGACACAGCATTTATACCTAAAATTTCTTTGAAGATAGATTCCTTGAAGATTCTCTCCTTTCACCATTTTCTCTCCAAGTGGGTAGACACTACAAGAGGTTGTGTGCTCTTGTGACGCTGTTAGCGACGGAAATACACTGGGTTTTTATAACCCCCGGCGTCGCTAAAACCGTCGCTAAGAGCGTCGCTACAAGAGCGTCGCTATGAGCGTCGCTATAAGCGTCGCTATATAGAGACGCTCATAGCGACGTTACATAGCCATAAATAGCGACGCCCGAGAGATTTTTTTTTTGGTGACAGAGCATTGAATGCCCTGCCACCCATCAACCATATTATACTTGATTCACTTTTTTAAAAAAGTGCAAGGGTAGATAATAGACCCAAAATAGTCACCCACAAGACGCATTGTTTGCAAAATTGACAATTGTACATATCATGGGTAAAATGAATTGATTGGCAAATGTAATAATGACAATTGTACAACATCATAGGCATAAAGAATTCATTGGCAAAAGGAACTGCGGTGACAAATGTAATAATATACATGATTAAAAAAGACGTATAAAATCCGTCTCATGATACATAAGCTATGAGAAACCCTAAACTAATGCTATCTAGCTACGGCTAAACTGACGTCGTCTAGTCAGACGTCTCATCGCGTCCAAGCAGCGTATCTGTCGGATTCTGGAAAAAAAGACAATAAGACAGCTTTCAGTAAGTATAAACATATAACGACATTTATAAAACAATACAAAAAATAGAAAAGAGTAAACCCTAATACTAACCATGCCGCCGCGAGAACTGAGAATGTTCATCAAGGCGTTTAAGCCCTTCCTGCCTGCGTACTCGCGCTCGTACGGTGTGGGATCACGTCCTGTCATCGACCACTGTCAAAACATACAAAGATTTCATTATGTTAGAATTAAAAAACTCATAAACCCTAAACTATCGAACATAAAGAGCAATGCGAAAACACTTACAAAATCGGCCTCAAATGATGCCCATCCACCGCTCCCCAAGTGGTGCGAGCTCCCTGCCTCTACTCGCGCTCTGGCTGCATCCTTTTGTTGCTTCCACTTGTCGGGATTCTCGCGCGCTGCTTTCTTCGCATTCTTCCAATCTTCTTTGGCCAGCCAATCTGGCCTGTTCCACCCATTCTTGATTGCTTTTTGCACTTCGGAACGCTTGTGTTTGCAGTATTCGCGCATTCGAATCTTCATCAGGTCTTCATTGAAGCGCTGATCCCGTGTTGGAACGGGAAACTCATCATGAAGTATGCTGATGACTCTGTTTTTTAAATCACTTGGTACTTCACTCCATTTGTTTAGTATGTAGTGTCTAAACAGATGAGAGCAAAGACCACGCATGCGCGAGATCACCTTCTTGCCGTCATCATCCATGATGATGCCGCCGCTGAAGTCGACGGACTAAGACAAGCCCTCTGGCCGGTGACGCGTAAACCTGGGTGTCCCGGTAGGGGTCTCTAGCGGCGTGTCGATGGGGGTACGGACGTCAGGTGTCTCCACCGGTGTCTGGGCCCCGAAGCGAGGAGTGTCGAGTGGGGTGGCTCCTGGCGGAGTAGGTAGAGGTGTGTAGCTTCTAGGAACAGTCAGTCGTGCAAAACCTGGCGTAGATGGCGATGTTGTGGCTGGTGTGGGGGCGGGCAAAGAAGGGGAGGCTAAAGAGCCTCGTCGAACACGAGGCGGTGTGGAGGCATCGGTGGCGGAATCCCCACAACAACCGCCACTGCCACCATTAGAGCGCCGGTGTCTGGACGAGTGTGAAGCTCGTCTCGTCGACGCCGAAGCTTCGGAGCGCGCCGAATACTCCGAAAGAGAGGGAGATGCGGATGGAGTAGGAACGTGCGATGATGCGCCAGAGCGATGACGCTCCACGTACCACTGTCTCTGCTGCGGTGACAAAGAAGAAAGAAACTCCTCATCATCCATACCTGCATTAAACACACGAATATTTAAACTTAATATTGAATGAATAGAGTAGACAATGACGCAGAGACCATTAAATACAATGACGTAATGACGCATATAAATACAATGACGCAATGAATTGAGTGATAGAAGAGGCGAGTCGAAAACTCAGAATTTTCAATCAAAAGATGTGAGCGCGAGTAGAAAAGAGCGTTATACACCATGGAAGGTACTTAGAGAGCTAGAGCTTTTACAACACAGAGCAAAATTGTTCAAATACAATATTTGTGGCTTTAAGAGATCTCTCTCTCTCATCCTCGCATAACTCAGCATAACTTCCTATATCTATATAGAGCTCTCCGTTTAAACACATATCCTCTGTTTCATTTTGTAGCTCCTCTGCATGCACCCCATATAGAGTAGTAGCATCTTGATGCTCGTCTGGCACCACCGCAGCGGCTTCTGATTGAGCATCTTCTCTGATCTCCTCCATTGATGCCGTTGTGATTGGCACATGGTAGCCTTCATACGTCCTTCCACTACGAGGGGCTACCTCTATGACGTACCACCAGTTTGATGTAGACTTTGTAGGATGAAATATTACCTGCCAGAGCCACATAACTTACATGAGAGCTTTCAAGCACATAACTTGCAGCGTGCCGAAGTAAGTGAGTTCCACCACCACAGGATCTGCATCAGAGGAACGTCATCGACTAAACTGTTCAAATTTTGCCACGATTCCACAATTTTGCCAGGATCTGCATCAGAGGAACGTCGTCGACTAAACTGTTCAAATTTTGCCATGATTCCACAATCTTGAGTAAAATGCTTTTTGTCGATTCGTTCCACCCTAAAATGTCGACCTTTACACCATGCTGCTGTGTATGACTTATACTACAACGAACAAAGATTATGAGTGGCCGTTCAAACCTTTATAAATAAAGTCACTTGCTAGTCATACATTGCAAACTTACCTTGGTCGCGCAACCCCGAGAGTACTCCCACTCTTCCTCAGTCACTTCGTCACCGCATTGTTGTGCGCTTTTCAATTGGTTGTGCAACCATCTTCAGCTCATGAAGGTTGGTAGGCTCTCCAGAACCGTCGGATAGTGAATCGGTGGTTGTCTTCCCCGTCTCCACTCGATTCGTGCCCTTTGTCGCTCTTGCTTTGCATCCTCATATTGTGAAATCCACTTTTGCATCACTGGATTGTGAAGCATGCAAAATCGGTTGATTTTAGCCTCTAGATCTTCCGTCATCTTCTTCTCAACAACGAGATTGCACATGACAATCCCAGATATGCGCTCATCATCTATGGTTCGCCATAGCGTGTCCCGGGCTTTATCAAATCCGTCTAGCCACTCTCCAATGTACACTAGGGACTCTGATACCAACCAACCTTCTGCCATGCTACCCTCCGGACGTGCCTTTTGACGCACATATCCCTTAAGCATTTTCATGAAACGTTCTAAGAAGAACATCCATATGGAATGAACTGTGCCAGCTATTTCCACCTCATCAACTATATGAACAAGAAGATGCACCTGAATGGTTAGCATGGTAGTAGGAAAATGTTTCTCAAACATGCACACAAGCTCCGCAGCATTTAGTTTGGCGAATGGTATGGAGTCTACGTTGATCTCCTTTTGTGAGATCCATTGCACCAGCTTTGCAAGTTTGTAGATTGTGTTACGGATGTCGAGAGACAAACATCCCTCAATGGCAACCGGTAAAATAAACTGTAAAGTATGTGCAGCAATGATATTAAAGCAATGATATTAAAGTCCACATTTTATGCAATGATATTAAAGTCCACTATGAACGTACCTGACACATTTTATGCCAATCGTGTGACTTCAAATCGGTAAGCTTTCCTTCTTTAGTAAAACACGTTCGAAGCGAGTGCATTACGCCAGTGGGGGTCCGCAAAGATCGAATGGTCTCTTTTACTTTGCGTTCTTGGGCTCCTGTGAAAATCCATGGTGCTTTAGGGAGTTTTATCGATCCATCAGACGCTGTTTGCGGCCAATATTGCTCCATACGATCCACATTTCTAAGGTCAACTCTAGCTCCCAAAGTATCTTTCTTGCCGGTCAGATGGTCCCATAGTAGATTACCCACATTCTTGAATATGTGCATTGGATCCAGTAAGTGATTGATCATGAGTCGGGGCCAGTATGGTAACTCGTACCATAGAGATAGTCTCTTCATCCCTGGAGGCAATCCGTCATCGCACATCTCCTTCTGCTCTAACCATGCTTGTGCAGACATCCTTGGTGGCTCTCTTCCCAAAAAACCGTCGCGTAACACATGATTCTCTGGAAGATACGCTTGATGACCTTCGTAGATTTGCTTCTTCAGTGAGGGTGCCCTACGTGCATTCAGTTTAGGTCCACATGTGACACATGCTCTGTATCCGCTTGTTTAAGGCCTTGCATGTATACACATGATAATAGATCAACTATGGAAAAAAACAAGATTTACAGTGTCTGAGTGAGGAGTGTCAATAGATCACCTGAGCATTCTGTTAGCCCGGGATAGTCATGCATGGTCCACATTAAAATGCCTCTGATCAAAGCATTCCGTCGTTCTGTGTGTCGGCTCATATCCACCACCTCTATGCCAATCCACAATTGTTGTAGCTCTTCCAATAGTGGACGAAGATACACATCCATATTCCCCACTTTATATCGCCCTGGCACAATCAAGCTTAGCCATAGGTGCCCCTTCTTTGTAGTCAACCACGGGGGAATGTTGTAGTTGACGATGACAACGGGCCATACACTGTAAGATGTTGATCTTTGACCAAATGGATTTACGCCATCCATAGCCAGGCCTAAGCGCAAATTTCGAGCTTCCCTGGCAAAATCCGACCATGTTCCATCTATATGTTTCCAGGCTGCGCAATCTGCAGGAATTCGTAGCACACCATCCGAAGATTTATTCTCCTCATGCCATGATGCTAGGGCGGCCATGGACTTACATTCGAAGAAATGCTTGATGCGAGGAAGCAGAGGAAAATGTCACAAAACCTTTTGTGGAATTTTTGTCCCGTGGAAATCTACTCGATATCTTTCGGAATCACATTTCGGACACTTCTCTATGTCTATGTATTCCCCTCTGAAAAGAATGCAGTCATTAGGACAAGCGTGGATAGAATTGTAATCCATCTTCAAGTTTCGCAAAATCTTTCTTGCTTCATCTCGGGAATCTGGCATCACATTGTCAGCTGGTAGTATGTGCTCTTTAAGCAATCTACACAACATAAAAATACGATACAGTCGTGTAAAAATCTATCAGATCATTATACATTTAGAGTTTTATTGAAGTAAACTAATTGTAATAGATCACCTGAAAAGCGCTGTGACGCTAGTGTCACTCCATCCAAACTTTGCATGCATGTTGAAAAGAACCAGGAGTGCTTTCAATCTAGACATACGTGCTCCATTATACAATGGCGTATCGGCTTCACTTTTCATATCATCATAGATAAGCCTTTTTGAATCCATGATCGTCTCGATCATTTCATCAATCTCGGGCTCAAACATTGCCTCGTTGGGAATGTGCTCTGCATGATCATCCCCCGAGCTGTCAGAGGCTACATCTTGTGGCCTCACATATGCTGCTTGACCAAAGCGCCTGCGAACACGTCTATTGGATTGCAAGATTGCTGCTTGTTGGTCAGCGTCAGAGTCCGACGAGTTATAATTGGCAACAACTCGATCTATAATAGATGGATCGAACTCGCCAAATTCGCGAACGTGCTGCAAAGAAACACGTCTTGTCCGTCGCACAGCATGCTTGCATTGATTACAAGGACATAAGACCCTCGTTGAGAGATAGGTGTTTCGGTTGGACGGTCCCACATCCTCGTCACTACTCATAATGAGGATAAAAATCTTATAACCTGGACAACAAATTTAATATTCTATTGGCATTCTTCGTCTCTCTCTCTCTCTCTCTTTACCTCACATTCTCTAGTCATGTCCAATCCCCGCACACCTCGGTCTAGAGGTGCACGGAGATCAGAACCACCGGGTTATAATCTCGTCTTTATTGGTCAATACCTATATTTGTGGGTACAAGAAATCTACACACCCACGTCTACATGATACTGCATGTAGTGGACAAAACCCCTTTGCCTCTTCTCTAGCTGTAGCACTTCACAGCATCATAACATCTTTTCACAGTAGATCTTTTCACTGTTCGTCTAACTCTAAACCCTAAACCATAAGTAATTCTTGCATGGACTCGATCTAACGTAAATAAGCGTAAATCTAAATAAACGTAAATCTAATTAAAAATAAACATAAATCTAATTTAACGTAAGTCTACATCTAACCTAATCTTTAACGTCTTTTGGGATAGTTTCTTACGACGTTAAAACTCTTTTCTTCTTGTGTGTGTGTGTGTATGGGTAAACCTAAATAAACCTAAGTCTAATCTAATATAACATAAATCTAAATCTAACGTAAATTATGTTATATTAAAAACAAAGAGCTAAACTAACAGGGATTATAAGAACCTTAAAACTGATTTAACACATAATTTTTCACATAACTCGGCAAGAGTTGACATTCTCATCACTAAAGATGTGAGAGTTAACTTCCGACGGCGACGTTGCCTCATCTCGATCCACATCTGACGACAACAATTGGCCCTTTAGACCGTTCTTGCTCTTGTTACTAACTTTGAAGTTGCTGTTGAATGACTAGAGGTTGTCTAGAGGGTCATTATGTCGGGGATGTAGTGACTCTTGCCGCCCTGAAAATCCACCTTCTTCCCTATCTTCTGAAGACATTTCACCAGTACTTTTGGATCGACGGAGCCCACCATGAGTGAAGGCAACAATACCCTATATTCCATTGAGGGCTTTCTTCACCCGCTTCATGCAGACATCGCAGTCTATGAAAACCTAAATCTAATCTAATATAACGTAAATCTAAATCTAGCGTAAATAAACGTAAATCTAGTTAAAAATAAACCTAAATTTAATCTAATTTAATTTAAATAAACCTAAATCTAATTTATCGTAAGTTTACATCTAACCTAATCTTTAACGTCTTTTAGGATAGTTTCCTATGACGTTATAACTCTCTTCTTCTTGTGTGTGTGCGCGTGTACGGATGTGTGTGCCAATAAAAAGAGATAAATGGTATAACCTTTCTATCACCCATGCCAAGTATGATAGATTGATTATACCATTTCCCTCTTGAATAATAAGTCTTGAGTTCAACTCCTCGTCGGCTAGATCTTTAGGTCTTTTAATTTTAATTAGTTTCCTACGACGTTAAATTAGTTTCTCTCTTTTCTCTCTCAATGTGTGCGTTTTTTTGGATCTCATGCATGTTCTCTCTCTTTTCCTCTTAATGTGTACGTTTTTTGTTTATGCATATTCTCTCTTTCCTCTCTCAATGCGTGCATTTTTTGTTTATGCATGCTCTCTCTCTTTTCTTCTTTCAATGTGTGTGCATTCTTTGTTTATGTATGTGTGCGTTTTTGTTTATGTTTGTACTCTCTCTCTCTCTCTCTCTCTCAAAAACACTATGTGTGTGTATGTGTGTGTGAGAGAGAGAGAGAGAGAGAGAAAGAGGGAAAGGGAACATAAAAATGAGGAGAGGGAAGGAACATACCTGGCTCTCCTTCCTCTCTTCGTGTGTGTGTGTGAAAAAAAAAAAGAGAGAGAGAGAGAGAGAGAGAGAGAGAGAGAGAGGGAGAGCATTACCTGCTCTTTGCTTGAGGGCGTCGAAAAACTCAGATCTGAGATCTGAGTTTTTGAGCGCGCTCGGTTATTTTTTTAAGCCCAGCCGACGTCGCTATGAGCGTCGCAAATTTACAAATTTACGACGCTCATAGCGATGCCGGGATTTTTTTTTTGAGCGTCGCTAATATGAATAGCCTCTTGTAGTGAGAGAGAGGACCATACAAACAGAGACATAAATGAAAAGAAACCTTATGGCCTAGGACAACTCAAACAGGGAATTAGGCTCCACAAACTCTTTTATCTCATTGATAATCATCTTCACGTGCTCCAATTTACGATAAGTAGATAACGGCTCAAACGTCAACTGCTGTCCTTTGAGTGCTTTTATAGACGAGCGAGGTTTCGCTTCCACAGTGTTGATGATGCAAGTAAGAAACAGATTCCCAAAGCTCATCGGTACAATAGTTGCATCGAAGGGTGTTTAATAGCAAACTAAACCACACTTCTTTCATCAGACCATATAATACACAAGTTTTTGAAGGGATAATTGAGTTGCCCTTGTAAAACTGCAGCAAAAGTTGTACAGCGAGTTACATGAAACAAGGCCTTGAGAGCCATTACAGAAATACAAAACCAGTCTTTAGACAATTACATACAAGTTTCAATTCTTCAGTACCATGTAACACAAAACTCGTTTGATGATCATCTATCATGTCCACCCAGACCCAAAGGCTTACTGATCTACAACCTTTCTCTCAACCAACTATACAGTTTTAAAATAACATTGGCAGCTTTGTACTTGTACTACTGTACAAACTACGCCAAAATCTTTCATGTGCCGCATCTGCATGCGTGGATCGGACCGCCGACATGTTCAGTATTCTTTCAGCCAGATGGTTTCCCGAACCAAGGTGCTGGAATTCCCACTGCTCTGAGGACTCTCGTAAACTGAGACTCCGGCATCATGGCACTCTGTTCCAACTCCAAATCTTCTTTGCTGGGAGGAAGTTCCCCGGGCTCAGGAAAGAAGTGTGCCTTTTCTGCCTCAACGTTCCCATTAGTGACATCTATGCTTGCGACATGGCTAACCTCCTGTGCTGTTGCATTTGAAGCCTTGCGCATCTCATTTGCCATTGCTAGCACCCTCACGTTGTTGATGAGTGATGCAACCCCGCCAGATTGTCTCACAAAGCTTTCAAGCCGTTCAAGAGGGCCACATGCTGTTTGCCGCTCAGTTGCTGGGGCGATATTGCATTGCCCTGTGTACTCTTCCTGGAAAGGGGGGATGAAGAAACTGGTTGTAAGATTATAAGATCAAAGAAGGCTTAATCTATTGCCCTCTCCAAGAGAGACCAAGCATCCACAAGCGCACACACAAGTCAGTTTGAGCTTCATATTATCGAAAGAGATGGATCCACACTAGCTCAGGCTCTAATCGCAACGCACACACATTCACATCATGTCTAAGCCAAAGATGGATCGGGACATACCTTCATATTCTCAAACTCGAACAAAGCCTCCCAACATTGATAAGCCTCATCTCCTTCTAAAATGGAGCACCGATCTGCAGAAGAAACGAATCTCTCTCTCTCTCTCTCTCTCTCTCTCTCTCTCACACACACACACACACACACACACACAAGCTTACCGGATATGGCGTGCTCGGCTTTCTCCAGTAGTGACGGCTCTTTCATGAGGCGGCTTACTCTGCTACGATTAAAGGGCTCCAGCTTGGGAATACCGGGGGACGATGAAGAGGACGACGATGTAACGGAAGGCTTGTTGTTGTTCTCTGCAAGGGCCGCCATAGCCAGGCTACGACAACCTCTGGAAGCGAAGGGCAAAGTAGTGCCGCAGGTAGCTTGAGAAACAGGAAGCGCGGGAGAGAGCTCCATGGCCATAGCTTGATTTGGAAAGACGAGAAGCGGTGATTCACGATGAGTGTGTGTGTGTGTGTGTGTGTGTGTGTATTTGAAACGATAAGGTTGAAGCCATGTCTCAAAATATCCACTTCGCTCTAATAAATATCCAACTTGGAGTTGCTTTGCCCTTTTTTTATCTTTTTTAATCGGGAAGGCCTTTGGAGTAACTCGTTTTAAAATTATTAGAAGTCTCCGGCCCACTGTATTTTTAAAGGTTGGCCTGCTGTTTTGGGTTTCACACGAACATCGGTTGACTGTAGATATGACTAGCTCGCACAATCCGTCTATTGGGGGGTCTCGCTCGTTCTTAAAATGACACACACACGATCAACACTATCACCAATAACCTACGGATACTTTTTTACCCATAGTACAACGGTGCCGCCTTCGGGGCGGGACCTCTAGTGGTGCTAATGTGGCCCTCACCACCACTCGCATCTTGTGTAATGCCACATGCCTTCAAGGTGCAAGTGTATGCTCCTACCCTCCCCCCCTCCCCACCACCCCGCCCCGTTCGTGCACCTCTTGTGTCCATCGCTCCCAACCCTCCCCTGTTGTCATCATTGCAATGGGAAGAGAGAGAGAGAGAGAGAGAGAGAGAGAGAGAGAGAACATGGCTCCTTAGTCTTGCACACATGCTCCACCTCCTGCCCTTCTTGTGCAACCCTCCGTGCTTTTTTCTCCAACGATGCAAGTCGAGGGACACCGTGATCGCAGTTGGGAATAGAGCGGCGCACTAACGTCGACCGCAACAATAAAAAATTTGCTTCTCCACATGCATTGCTAAACAAAAAATCTTGTGTAATGCCACATGCCTTCAAGGTGCAAGTGTATGCTCCTATCCTAACCCCCCCCACCACCCCCCCTCCGCCACGTCCCTGCACCCCTCGTGTCCATCGCTCCAACCCCCTTCCCTATTGTCATCATTGCGACAGGGAGAGAGAGAGAGAGAGAGAGAGAGAGAGAGAGAGAGAGAGAGAGAGAACAGGGCTCCTTATGCCTTGCACACACGCTCCACCTCATGCCCTTCTTGTGCAGCCTACCGTGCTTTTTCTCCAGCGATGCAAGTCGAGGGAGACCATGATTGCAGTTGAGAATAGAGCAGCGCACTAACCTGGACCACAACAATAAAAAATTTGCTTCTCCTCATGCATTGCTACACAAAAAAAACTTGTGTAATGCCACATGCCTTCAAGGTGCAAGTGTATGCTCCTACCCACCCCCCCCCTCGCCGCGTCCCTGCACCCCTCGTGTCCATCGCTCCCAACCCTTCCCTGTTGTCATCATTGCGATAGGAAGAGAGAGAGAGAACAGGGCTCCTTACGTCTAGCACACACGCTCCACCTCCCGCCTTCTTGTGCAGCCTTCCGTGCTTTTTTCTCCAATGATGCAAGTCGAGGGACACCGTGATCGTAGTTGGGAATAGAGTTGCACACTAACATCGACCACAACAATAAAAAATTTGCTTCTCCTCATGCATTGCTGCACAAAAAATCTATGCCCCACTTCCAACTCCTCTTGATGCCAGTCCACCCTCTCGACACAGAGATGTATCGGTAGAGAGAGAGAGAGAGAGAGAGAGAGAGAGAGATCACTGCTTCCTGCAGTAGCCCACATACAACAAAAAAAATCCAATCCTCCCATATAATCGCTTGCAGCTATCATGTTCCCTGCACTATCATGTTCGTCTTGCTCGACATGAATCCTGTCATAATAATCAATATCTAATTCTCCTAAATGATGTTAAACTGATCATTTAATATGGGGAAGTGCCAGGGGAGAAAAAGCTAGAATATTGGTTAAGCTAGCAAACCGACCACATTAGGGATCCAAAGGAGGGAAAATAGGGATCCAAAGGGGGGGCCATCTGCAAAAGAGCCATGTGCAACAATGGGCTAAAAAGACCCTAAGGTTCAGTCCATTAAGACTTCCAAAATGCTAAGGTTCCAAAATTCAAAGATTGTGTCCAAAGGTCAACCATGGGGGGAATTGGATGCTTTGTGTGTGTCCCAAAAGTCTTTACCAATCCCTACTTAGGAGGGGGCGAGCCTTGCTTGTAGGGGATGAGAGAGAAAGCCACACACACACAAGCTCCCTTTACACAAAGGGAATGAGGGACACATGTCAGCTCCCTAGGCCAGATGCCCACAAGGTGTACCCAATTCCTATTGGATGGCCTTGGAGGTGGACCAATGAAAATTAAGCTAGAGTAAATCTAGTTTAATTAATTTAAAAACACTTAATAAAAGAACCAATGAGAATTAAGTCCTCTAGAAGACTATTGGACAGTCTCCCAAGGGGGCCAATGAGCATTCAACAGCCCAATGGCTTGCCTGATTCCTATTGGCCAGGAGGCAAAGGGGTCCAGTGAGAGTTTAGTTGAATTATTAAATTACCTAAAGCTCTCACAAAAGGGGAAAGGGGGACACGTGTCAGAAGGCTATCACTTATACTGCTTAATTACCATTGGCTAGGCTTGGGGATAGTGGCACTTTTGTTCTCATTACTGGAACACAACTTATCCCATACATCTCTAGCAGTCCTTTCTCCAACTATAGTAAAGTACACAGATTTGGCCAAATGCAAACGGAGGTAGATTTGGCCTTAGCATCAAGTTTCTTCCACTCAACATCTGTATACTCGCCCTCTGGGCGCTTCATGATAGGATCCAGCTGGCCTTTTTGTATAAGAACATCTTGAATCTGCTCTTTCCAAATAGCAAAATTCGTCCCATCAAATTTTTGGATATTGTAAATATCCTTTTCACCACTAGATGACATGGCTGCAAGCTAAAGATAATATGGCAATAAACACTGGTAATTCTAAGAAAATTCGACAGCGTTTCCCCAAAAAAAGTGACTAAATCTCAATCCAAAACTGTCACAAGAGATCAGTAACGCATCAAAAGTAATGCTCTCAAAGCATAAGACACACGCATCAACTACTACTTATGCATAAAAAGTCAAAAGCTGACCCAAGATTGCCAACACGGTGTCAAATGCACCTAGCCCTCTCTATACATGTCCTATGGCGAGGCCACAAAAAAGGGGTACTCCATCAACTTGTATCACCAAAAGGATCTCAACATTCGAGAATCCCCTAGCTCAAGAAAACCTCATGCTATCGACCCTTACAAAAGGTTATGCAGACAAGAAACCAGCCCAGTCTCAGAAAGGACCTCCAAACCGAGTCTCAGATACGGTTGGGACTACCAAAAACAAGCCAAATCGGCTCCACAAAAGGCACATATGGCAGTTTTCGCAACTCAACGTACATCCACTGTCAACAATTCTGGAAGGTGCAGCACACTCGCTCAAACAGGCGCCAAACAAAATGTGCAAGCAGTAAACAAATCCCTGCGGGGAGTAAAACCGCTCTCAAAAGAGCTCAAGCATTGTCAAAAGTGCCAAAACAATGCATATGCGCATCAAGTACCTCCACTGAAATCTGTGCTGATGCTAAACACTGCAACCTGTAAGAAACCTGGATGTCCTATATGTATGCAAGAACTTGTGAGAAGATGGATGCCTGAAAAATCCGAGACAATGTCGATGCCAAAAAGTGCTTCTAATCAGCCCACAAACACTATCTCAATACCATATAATAGCCATAAAACGGCTATATACCATCCCAAAATAGTCTTTGAACAACCTGCACATGTGTCTTGTACCTGTATCTGTAGCTGTAGCAAAAGTAGAGTTGAAAAACACAACTCCTAAAGTGTAGCTCGGATGAAGCAGAGAGAGAGAGAGACCTGCTTAGGGTGGAGCGCACATCAATGTTATCTTGTTGCAGCTCCTTATTCTATTGTATTAAAGAATAAGTGTATACATAGGTTAAGTTAGTAGATAGATTAATAGTAAGTGAGATATCCGACGAGTTGGCCTGAATCCCAACAGTACTTTTATAGAAACTTTGACTAACATATTATTAGCATGCAAGAGTATTGCTTGAGATGGTTTTTCCATGTCTTTTCCCAAAAGTGTTTGCATCCATTTAAACCTACTTGTTTCTTAGGCAAAAAGGCATACCAATTTTAGATTTTGGCTTTCCTTGGTACCCCTGAAGCCTGAGGCTTAAGGTGGCTTTAGATGCTTCTAGCTATTTGTTTCCCTCTCTTCTCTTGGCTATTAAACATAAGCTACTACAACATTTGACAAGGTGAGAGAGAGAGAGAGAGAGAGAGAGAGAGCTAAACATAGTAATCAATCCTCTATTTTGGCAAAGTACAAGAGATTAAAAAGTACATAGATAGACACACTCCTAAACATAGTTGAAATACAAAATGGTTGTTTGTTTTTTTTGGGTTTTTGTTTTGTGGGGGGGGGGGGGGGGGGGGGAGAGAGAGAGAGAGAGAGAGAGAGCACTTTCTTTCAGCTTTTCACTTGCAAGCTTGCATATTGAGTTTGTCAATATATAAGTGTGAATAATTCCTCACCTTTGTTAAAAAGATTTCACTAAGGCTATATGAAGATCCAAAGGAGCTACCGTGTCTAATCCTCATCATTAAAAATAAAAAACGAATACGCTTCAAAGTTCAAGTCAAAACTTGCCTTTACCACTCCTTGCAAAGGAGGCAATGCCAACAAGTTCTTAGCCATTTCAATCCTTCGAATGTGACATCGAACAATTATTTGTGGTGAAAAAAACCAATTGAAGCGATCCAATCAAGGTTGCAGGGCAATGTCCTTGTTTTTTTAGAAATAAATGGCTATTGCACAAATAAGAAAAATAAGTTTCAAGGTGGAGGTAGATTTCCAAGTTCATTTCTACCTAAACACATGGATGTGAATCTATGGAGTAGAAACTCAACACAAAACAAATTCAAAAGAAATCTAACCTTTTGTAGAAACATGGTAGCGTGATTCGTGGAAGAAATCATTATCTATACTAAGAATAATGGGGGAAGGGATTCCGTCCCCTCCCCGACCACGTGTTTGCAAGAAAATGATCCGACTGGTGTGGACTGAGCAAAACGGTCACAAGAAACAACGTCAGAGAGAGAGAGAGAGAGAGAGGTAGGTCTAGAGAGACTTCTCGAATGGCCGTAAGGATGGCCCTCTGCCACAGAGAGAGAGAGAGAGAGAGAGAGAGAGAGAGAGAGAGAGAGAGAGAGATTGAATTATCGTCCGCGGAGGTCAAATATGACCCATGGGACCGAAATCAAAACATTACAAAGGGGTTCTTCTAAACAGGGGGATCATGAGATACATCTCAGTTAAGGACTGAGGGTCCAAAGAGGTGTCAAAGGAAAAGGAAAAGTTGAAATGAACAAAACTAAGAAGGGGAAGATGAGGGCGGGGCCGGCTTGGGAGTTCGAAACTCCAGGATAATGGCTTTACCTCCTCGATAGACTGCCCATTTCCCTACTGTGCGTGCTTCTCGCATCTTCTGGAGTTCTGCCTTTTTTTGTTTGAGTTGGGCGGGTGTGAGATCTTCTGCAAACCAAATTTTAGTATCCTTGAGGAGCCTTGATTGTTCGACGAGTTCGGTTCGATCCGCCTTGGTCTTAAAAGTTAGGATTGCATGATTGGTGCGATGCTCATGTGTAAGAAAGGTGATTGTTGCTGGATCCCATTGTACCAAAGGGGTTACTGCTTGGATACGGGCAAAGCACTTGTGAAACTTGTGATCTCCCTCCCCTTTCCAGTCACTTGGGAGCCCGCCGATGCGGACATTGAGGGAGATGTCCTCTTGTCGTTGTCGCTCGCGTAGTGTGGATGTCACACGGTCCTCGACCTTGCGAAAGATTACTTCGTGCACTTGATTTTTGACCTCCTTCGTGAGTATGGTCTCCACTTCTGTCTTTGTTTTGTTGAACTTGACTTCCATCTCTTCCATCTCTTCTTTCTTGCAGTTTTCCATTGTGGCAAGCCGTGTCTCGATGGCGGCAAGTCTTAGCTTGAGCTCCTCATTCTCCTTGCGAAGCTGTCTGACTTCATTTTGAAGGCCGACGACGTTGTCCTGCTTCGGGGGTGTTGCTACAACTCCTGCGAAAGTGAGCTTGCTGCGGGATGAAGCTCGAGTGGTCATTTCTGTTGTTTAGAAGACCCGTAGGTGGGCTGTCCTTAGGCTCGGGGTGGGAAAGGCCGCTTAGGGTTTTTAATGTGTCAGTGTGTGAGCTTGAAAGGTAAAGAATAATGTGAATGCTGGACAGCGAGGAGACGGGGGCGGGTATGTGGAGCAGAGGCAGTCCGTGGGCGGAACAGGGAGCCTGTGATGGCGCTGCTAGAGCAGGTGATGCTGCACTAGTGGCGGGACAGGGTGGCGACGCTGCTGCTGGAGTTGTAACGCAGAGCCGCTCGGGCTGGAGATGGGATAGGGCAATGCTGTAGAGCAGGGGACCCCCCCCGCAGGGCAGCCCCTCGCCCAGGGGGAGGTCAGCGAAGCTGGAGAGCAAGAGAGCTAGGGTTCAGCGAAGCTGGAGAGAGAGAGAGTCCTCAGCGAAGCTGGAGAGAGAGAGAGTCCTCAGATGGCCGTCCGCTAGAAAGAGAGAGCCTTGAGGAGGTAGGTGGAAGCTGGGGTGTTTCTAGGTGGGTTGACGATATCCAAAGCAACAAGCGACTAAGCCCGCACCCCTAGGGAAGGAGGCGAGTGAGATGGAAACCCGCACCCCTAATGCCAAGCATCACTACTTTCAAACTTGAGATGGAAGCCGTGTGTGAGAGGAGGTCCGTACAGCAGGAACCTGTGCGGTCCCAGAGGCAGAGCTTGCTATCCATTCCGCCAGTGAGGATTTGACCATCCGACAGGTGCGAAATGCAGGTAACCCATTCAGTGTGGCCTTGGTTGCCGCCATACAAAGCTCCGGAATTGGGTGGGCAGACGGGACATCAACCATATAGACAGCATGGTCTGACGAGCCAATGGCAGCCTGCGTACCCATCAAGCTCATACACAGGCTCGGGCAATCAGAGAGGTTCACGATGGAGCCTGCACTGTCGGCAGGGCCATGAGTCCATCTCTCTAAATGGAGAGGAGATGGAGTTATAAAGCGTGGTTCGTAGGGCAATGGAGCTAGGCTGTTGAGGAGGATGAAGTTGCGGTCTTCTGCAATTTCTCTTCGGAGAAACACCTGAAACAACAGAGCCTTCTGGTGTAGCTATAGCTTCTTCTCGAACATCGGGGTTGATTTTGCATTTGGTATCAATCAAAGCAACAAGTGAAGGCCTCCGATCTCCTGCTGCATTATCGGTTGATCGTGAGGCCTGCTTAGCATCCCTTAAAGCATAACTGCCGAAAAGGCTTCCTGCTCTGCTTCCACCTAGCTTTGCAACCGATGTCTTCTTGAGGCTCATGACCCATGACTGGTTAACGTTCAAGTTCTTAGTTCTTAGCGGGAGTGTAATCAAAATCAAATATTCCATATTATGCCAAGAAGATTCCCCACCAAGGTTAACCTTAGGATCAATTCCCTTCGATGTTCCCAAAGGAGATTTTTCGACCACATAAAAAAAGTTGGGTTATTGAACTTTTGCTTCTCAATATGGCCTATCTATATCTATCTATCTATACTAATAATAATGGAGGAAGGGCTTTCGACCCCTCCCTTGGCCATGTGTCAGCACGAAAATGATCTAGTTGGTGTGGACTGAGCAAAACAGGCACAAGAGATAGCGTCTGCCAAAGAGAGAGAGAGAGAGAGAGAGAGAGAGAGAGAGAGAGAGAGAGGGGGGGCCACATCTGAAAGAATCAAGGGATCCGGAACATCCCAACCAACAAGACGCCGCCTCTTCAAAGGAGGGCGTGCTTCAGAAGAGAAGGGAAGAGACACTAGGTCGACAACCATGGACACAACGCAGTAAGGAAGGTAGGTAGGAGATTCGAGAAGCACCGTGCTTATAACTTTTGTCCACCCGCCTATCGACAACGCTCTCTCTCTCTCTCTCTCTCCCTCCTCTAACTTATGGAAATTTTCAACATAGCCCTCAGATTTCCAAAAGTTCCCAAAATACCCCCAATATTTTGTCATGCATTCCCAAACTGCCCTTCAAATTTTCCAAAGTTCCCAAAATACCCAGGGTCGTGAGATTAAATTTCTCTAAAGCTAAAAAAATTTGTAGCTTTTCATAAGAAGAGAGACTACCTATCAACATAAGATACTAAAACTAGAATTTGAGTTGGTTATGTAGGCTTTTGAGATTAATCCCTCCATTATTTTCAGACATAACCTATTTTTGCTAGGGAATTTGTGACAAATTACATGCTAGGCACTCAAAAATGGATCTCAGTTGTCAAAAAGGAATAAAGATTAGAAAATCTTGAACAATCCGACCAAAATAGATAAAAAGGTATTTTGGGAATTTTTACAAAAAAAGAAAAATTTCCTTCTTTTTTTCAAAAAATTGAATTTACACTATTTTCAAAATAATGGACAATGTTTCCGACCAACAAGAAGCACGGTCCATATAATGTAGTGTAGGAGCCCAAAAGTATGACGGGAGGTGCCAAGTTGAGCACATGAAATGGGAGCCCCTTTTAGCATGATTGCTGCCATAAGGTCTCCTTTGTCTCTATTTCTCTCTTATTTCTCCCCTCAATGACCCTGAGCAATCACGTACACTTGCACCTTGAAGGCATTTGGCATTAGTACACAAGGTACGGATATGGGCAGAAGAATTCTCCATGATATAGTTAGTCAGAGGTTATTGGCATGCTTTGCATTGCCTTTGTCGACATGTTAGTCAGGGGGTTGATGAAAGAAAACGTTGTGCTTGGCTCTACCTTGCTCAACATGTACGCCATATGTGGTGCACTCCATTAAACACAAAAAGTGCTTGAGGAGTTTCCTACTTAAGATGTCGAAGAGAGAGAGAGAGAGAGAGAGAGAGAGGAAGCTTTGGGCTGTTTTTTGTTGCGATGGGGACTCGCAAGAGTGCATTGATCGCAAGATACGTCCAACAACAGGGTCAAGAAGCTTTGGGCTATTTTTGAGTAGATGGAGAGTGAGGGAATCTCTCCAAATTCAATGATGTACTCTAGCACCAATTGATATGGGCAAAAGGATATATTGGTAGTCATGCATAATTGAAGGAAAATGCCGTGCTTGGCACTGCCTTGATCGACATGTATGCCAAATGTGGTGCACTTCATAAAGCACAAAAAGTGCTTTCAGGAGCTTGCTATGCAAGATTTTGTCTCTTGGAATACATTGATTGTGGGATATGGAAGACAACAAATGAGCTCTCTCTCTCTCTCTCTAAATGTAGGGCTTATGTAGATAGTGTTGGCATGCTTGAGCAGCTCCAGATGCCTTAGCATTGTACCATTGGTCGTGATCAAGAAGCTTTGGGTTGTTTTTAGTAGACATGGGCAAAATATGATATTGGTAGTCATGCATAAATGAAGGAAAATGCCTGTGCTTGGCACTGTCTCTGTCAACATGTATACCAAATGTGGTGAATTTCATAAAGCACAAAAAGTTCTTGAGGAGCTTCCTATCCGGGATGTCATCTCTTGGAATGCACTGATTGTGGGATATGTCCAATTTGGGCAAGGCTAAGAAGCTCTGTGATGTTTTTTGGTAGATGCCAAGCGAGGGTGTCTCTCCGGATGCAATCACATTCGCTTGCATCTTGAAGGCAAACATGGCAAGGTAAAAGGGGAGATATGCAGTGAGACGTCTGTAGCTTGGGCTCCAAGATATGGCATGACAACAAAGGCTAAGAAGAAGCATTTGTACCAAGGCAATAGGATACATGCTGCTGTTTGTGATAGTGGGTTGCTTGAAAAGAACACACTATCTATACTATATATAGGCATGGAGGAATTCCGGCCCCTCCCCCGACCACATCACAAGCAACTTGATCCGGTTGTGTTTCCTGTAGACCCGGTGACATAGGCAGATAGCCCACGTGCACGTGCATGCACACACATAGAGGCCGTCAAAGGTGGCTAACCATACTGTTATTTTTAGCCTTCATTTTGGAAAGATGTGATGACTGTGTCAAATCGTTTCCAAATTCAAACATGCCTTTGCATAGAGATGAAACAAAACAAAACAAAATGCTATATCCATGCCTCCAAAAGGCCATTATGATCTATGAGACCAAAAGTAGCGAGAGAGAGAGAGAGAGAGAGAGAGAGAGAGAGAATACTTTTCTTGATTTGCTTTATGAATTTGCGTAGAGGAAGGGGCTTGAGGGTAAGAGGGGTCATGTCGCCGCAGAAGGCGGAGTCGTTTTACTAGTATTGTGTAATAAATGCATGTTTTTAACAGAGCTATAGAGGGGTCCCTTCATAAAAGTGTGGCATACTTTGTTCTATAGTTTGATTATCTGGGTTGCACATGCATTGAGGACTTTTATAATAGAGTGATAAAAAACAATTACATATGTTTTGAACAAGCATATGTATTACATTAGGTAATATTTTTTAATTATGAAATTTCAATTTTAAATTGCATTTGATAGGAGAAAACTATGTAGCTTTCTTGCATGTTTATTGGATATCCAAAGTAAATTTTATATAACTCACTCGATTCTTTGGTCGGTCGAATACGCTTGTTCGAACTTTGGGTTTCCTCAACAAAACCTTATCTTCATTAAAACTTAAAAAGTAAGGTTACAAAAATGACCTTTATACTTGGATAAAGTTTAAGGATTTGATCATTGGCCCAAAATGGCTTCAAACAAAAATAAAAGGTATTCGTAATGGCTTCAAAAAAATTAAAAGATGCTCCTAGTTTAAAGATTCCACTCAAAAACAAGAAAAACGATGCGTTAATCCATAGCATGTAATGACAAGTAATGATGAAGCACATAGATTTGCAACAATATCACCTAGAATGATGAATACAACATTGAGAGAGAGAGAGAGAGAGAGAGAGAGAGAGTGCGCGCCTTGCCGCATTGTCGAAGCAAGGGACTTGCCGATACACAGTGTGCGAGCCACAAATGGCTCCAAGCACACAATAAGACTAATCTAGCAAGCTCAAGAGAGCAAAGGGTGTGTCACTCACCGCTCTATGCTCCTGCAGTGGAGGATTCCTCGCCGCGAAGAAGAAGGAGACGCCGCTACGTCGCGCTCAACCGCTTCACCGCCGTCGTGCCGTCGCAATGCTCGATCGCACTCTCTCTCTGTCTCTCTCTCTCACACACACACACACACACACACACACACACACATACACACACACGAGGAGGTGAAGAAGAAGAAGATGGAGATGGAGATGGAGCAAGAGCACTCTTCTATTGCACAAATGAGAGAATGAGTGAATTTTAGGTTTAGTTGGCTTTTATATGAGCTCACCCCATTCACACTTGGGCGCCCATGCTTAGCCAACTAATCCCTTGAATGTCCCGGTTAGAGTGCGCCTCTCATCGGCGATCACTCTTGCCCTTTTCCTATTGGTCCGACAAGCCTGGTACCTGACTCTACCAAATACATAATACACGTCCGTCGTAGGTGATGGGGTGTCCATGAGCCGTTAGGGTTAACATGCCCCCCTTCCTGATGTAGATTCCGTCCTCGGAAGCTATTGAGTTGAAGCTCGTTCGTCGAGGTGGAAGAGCATTTGAGATGAATGTCCTTAGCCTTCTTCAGTCACTGCAAAATCAAACAACATTGGCACAGTAATTGCATTCTCATAAGTGAGTAAAAAGCATATGCAGTTTTAGGTAGACAAATTGATTGGTAAAAGAATTTCAAACAATTTGTCAGCAATGAACATTAAATTGCAATGTAATCAAATGCATAAACAGATGTAAAGGTAAAAAATTAAACAAGTGTGGGGTCGCTAATTTGACGGTCGAAAGGCACTAGAGATCGAATATTAATACCATGGGTAAGCTTCTTAATTTTCTGTGGTCAATTAAGTTGTTTAATCGCGAGAGCCAAGTATTCATGTTCAAGGGCTGACTAGAGGCTATATCTAGAAGACCTTGTAGTTAAGCTACCATTAAAGGAATTTCTCATGAAATCATCGCCTGACTGATTACTTTTTCTTTGACCCCCCAAAGTCTTTTCACAGTGATTCAATTTGATGTGTGTGCTTATTTTGTATGCCTTGGGTTTTTTGTTTTTTAAAGAAAAGCGCCCACACTGGGAACCTCTAGGGCTCTAGTACCATAGGCAATACATGTGAGTGCAGTACCAAATAAAGCTCAGATTTCTCTTCCAGCTTAAGATTTTACAGTGTGGCACTTTGATTTTTTGTTTGTTCATTTTCAGCATTTTAATTTTGTAACTTTGGGGGGTCATATAACACTGATACACCTCCCCAGGCTCATCACACTAGTAAACTCCCTTTATAATACTTAAGCTAAAGGTCAATAGGGTCAAGCCCACTAGAAAGCCCTAGTACATTTCACACAATGCTACCTAAATCGGATTAAGAACCTAAGTAACCATTAATTATTAGGAAGGCATTCCCCATGGTATTAAGAGAAGATTTCTAACACCTAACTTGGTCAAACTAGTTTGTCGGACTGCTTGATTTTTAAACCTAGACAAGTGATTATGACAAAAAATTACATTGAATTAAATGTTTGATACTAAGCAAATGCGGTGAATATTAGGCTACCAATCACAATTAAAGCTGACAATCATAGATGCAAAAAAGATAAAGGGCAATGCTAATGGACAAGAAACACCTGTTTGTGTCGATGGTCGCGCTTGATTTGAAGAGTGAGTCGAGATAAAGATTCCATGAAGGTCCAAATCCTACCAATAGCAACACGCTCCTGTACACACTAGGAAACAAAAGGAATACCTCCAGAAGGCACATTAGTGGAAAAAGGTACCAACACCTATTGAACACAACAAAAAACATAAGGAACCCTAACCTAATTATTTGCACTCCCCTAGAGAGTCAAGGGAATAGGATATTGTAGAGGTTGGGGGGAAACCCTAAGGCTAAACCCCTATCCTCGTCGTCAAGATAAACAAAGTCATCATCCATGAGACCATATGTGCCATCCGTGTAGTCCTGTAAATTTTCTTCTTCATCATAGGTGCCCATGTTTACTAAGAAGGTCACTAGACGCCTATAGTCATCTTGGTCAAAAGGGTAGGCTTGTGCAATGGGAGAAACGCTCTCTACTAAGTATGGATCAGACGTGGTCAAGAGACGTACCAGCCATTCTAACTCCTCAAAATTCCTCTCACATGCTAGCGTACCTATCAAATCCCATTCACATGTAAGCACTGGAAAGACCATGTGAAATATTTGTGAAAGGTAACAAGGGTACCTCTCACCCAAGGCAGGAGTGGATGACTCTAGCGTACTAGCTATATCTGTACACGCAAATAGATGATGGTTAGAGTGCAAATATTACAAGGGTCGTGTTCTTGTGCATAATTTGGTTTTATGATTTTGTGTTATGGCTCTTGCTCTTTTACTTTTTTATCTTGTTTTTGTGAGTATAAGGCTTTATATATACATTCCCTAAGATTGGAGATTAAGGGGTCAGGGGGAAAGGTTGAGAGGGAAGCAAGTGAATGATGGATGTCCACAAACACTCCCCCCTTCCTTGGGTAGATCATACCGTTTGAAATGATGTCGTCACCCTTTGAAACCAATTGTTCTAGTTGGTAATAGGTGAGGATTTTTGCCAGTAGTTTTCTATTACCCTAGGTGCCTCGTCAAGTTGCAAGTTGCAAGGGTGGTAAGGTACTCTCCCAGGATCGAACTTGAAGTGGTTCATCAGGTGATTCTTGAACACTGGGAGGTGTGGATTCTTTTGTAGCTTCATGGAGGTCCACTACTATAGATGGAGGCTGTGTAGAAGCTTTTACCTCTATGGATGTATTACATGAGGAGCTAGAAGCTTCATGGAACTCCCCCCTTCCTGAGCTAGGTGGAATAAATTGGTTTTGCCTTGGAGCCCAAACTAGCTCTGGACTAGGTGTGTAGCATTCTGTGATCTTTCCCTTCCCACGGTCTGCCATTGGCTTTAGCGTTACATTGTTTGACTCATATGGGTTTGTTGTCGATAGGGAAGGACACATTTTACGTTTAGGTACCCAAATTTGCTCATTTCCATCATAGTAGCCTTGGGCTTCTAATAGTTGTTTTGGAATCCATCGTGATTTGGTCTTGACTCTCCTAGGGCGCGCTCTTGGTTTTCCGGGGAAATTTTTTCTTGGAATGGATGGGAGGGTTGAGGTAGTTGGAAGTAAGGCCTTGGGGACCCATTGATATGTACTCTTAGGTCGTGCATGTTGAGTACTTGCAATATTACTGCTTGCTGCAACTACAAGTGTTGAAGTGCTAGGTTCATGGGTAGCTGGCAAAGACGAGTTAACCACCTTGGCTTGTGAATGTTGGCTATCCTTCAACTTTGCTAGAGTTTGCAACATAGGTGACTTTGCTTGAATGATAGGGGTAAGAGTCGGTGGTCGCGTCGTGACACTACCAGTATCCCAATCAATAGTGCATTTGGTTGCCAACATCCACGTGCGTCCCAGGTTTACGTTGCCTTCCATAGCTCCTGCGGGCATGACTAGAAACCTCTGCACTATGCTTCCATTGTCATAGACAACAGGGGTCTGAAGGACTCCAAGAATAGCAGTTTTCTTTTTATTAATGCCCTTGACTTGCATCGTACTCGGGAATAGGGTCGGTTTCCCTGATTGACACCAAACTCCATAGGATAACAATTTGTGTTTAGCTCCCGTATCTAATAAGGCATTGTATAGTACTTTCCCATAGGGGCTATTTAGCTCAATTGGGTATCGTAGGGGTGGCTCAGATTCTAATGAGTCATCATCTGTGTCCTCAAAAAATGCTTGCGTGATTCCCAGATTAGCCTCTCGTTGGCGTCTAAGACGTTGTTGTCGTTCTCGAGCCTCAACTCTTGCTTGGATTTTTTAAAGCTCTGCTTGTTCCTTGGCAGCCTTCTTTTGATGGATGGCTTGCAACTCTTCCTGGCTTAGAGGATCATAATATCTTTTGAATTTACTCCCATTAAGGAATCCAATGGTTTCAACTCCATCTAGAGTCTCCACACGAATGGTACCTTGCGGGGTAATTTCACACACTCGATATGGTCCCTTACCAGCGTATTTCAATTTCTTCTTTTCATTACGTACCCCGTACATAAGAACTTTATCACCAACCTTGATGTATTTATCCTTTAAATGGCTATCAAACCACTTCTTTCTCCTATCCTTCTCCACTAGAGCATTTCGCACAGCTAATTGCCTTTATTCATCTAGCCTTTCCAGGATATATAATCGCTCCACTAAGGGGTTACCATCCCAACCTTCTTGAGAAGCTACTCGAAGACTAGGAATGACAAACTCCCATGGCATAACTGCTTCTTGGCCATACACCATTTTAAACGGTGTGCAATTAATAGCAACTTTATACGCAGTACGATAAGCCCATAAAGCTGATGTAAGCTGAAGTGCCGGGCCCGTGAGGGTGGACCAAGCCGCTGCCCCCCAAGTGTACTGTCGAGCCGTGGAGAGAGCAGGCATCAGCCGAAGAACTCGTAGCCACACCTGCTGGGCCGAGGGACAGCCTCAAAGATAGTGACGCTGACTCTCCACCAAACAAGGTTGGATCAAAACGTACGTACTGATCCGTTCCGTACAGTACGGACGTTATGTACAGATTTAGGTCCCAATCAGTGCGATGAGCCTCAACTGTCTTTGTCAAAATGGAGATGAGAGTTTTGTTGGTACTCTCAGCTTGGCCATTTGCTTGGGGATGATAGGGTGTAGACTTGTGGTGAGATATCATGAAGTTTGATGTGAGTTCTTTTATTACTTCATTTATAAAATGAGTTCCATTGTCACTCACAAGTTCAAAGGGGCATCCAAAACGTGTGATAATGTTCTCAAAGAGGAACTTAGCCGTTGTTTTTGCATCCGCCTTTCGTGTTGCTTTTGCTTCAGCCCATTTGGTTACATAGTCGGTAGCGACAATGATATATCGTGATTGCGTGTTACGTGCAGCCGGACTAATCGGTCCTACAAAGTCTAAGCCCCACTTTTCAAATGGTTGGGTTACCTTGATGGGATGTAGAGGCATCCTATCCCTTCTTTGTGGCTTGTTGAAGCGTTGGCATTCATCACATCCCTTTGCAAAAAGTGATGCATCCTTAAACAGAGTGGGCCACCAATAGCCTGACTGTAAGATCTTTCGGGCAGTCAACTTTCCTGAAAAGTGACCACCAGCTACGCCCATGTGTGCCTCTTGTAGAATATATAAATACTCATCCTCGCGGGCACAGCGTCTAAGAACATCATCTTTTCCTCTCTTATAGAGAGTTCCAGCCAGTAAGCAATAGGGTTCGCATTCCTTGATTAATTTTTGAGCTATATCTTTTCGCAGTTCTTTGGGTGAAAAACCATTAACTAAGAAGTTAACAATCTTTTCACTCCATTCAGGCATTGTCTCAACAATGAACAAAGGAGTATCAGGCAATTCATCATCAACCCCCGTAGGAGCTTCGCCATTAGGGATACAAGATAAATGATCTGCCATGACATGTTTCTTCCCAGGCCTCACAACAACGGTGAAGTCAAACTCAAGAAGAATTAACAACCATCGTGTAATTCGACCTGTGGAACACGGCTTGTTTACCAAATATAGCAATGCTTGATGATCAACATAAAACACAAACTTGGTAGCAAGAAGGTAATAGCGAAATTTCTTTACTGCGTAAATCATAGCTAGACCTTCGCGCTCTGTAGTAGTGTAGTTCATCTCGGCATCATTTAATTGGCGACTTGCAAAGCTAATAGGGTAGTCCAATTTATGTTCTCCTGGTTGAGTTAGAACACACCCAATAGCAAAATTTGATGCATCAATATGCACATGAAAAGGTACATTCCAATCGGGTGTTCGCAGGATTGGAGCACTTGTTAGGGCCTTCTTTAATAACTCATAAGATTGATGACATTCTTCCGTCCAGTGAAACTCGATAAGAAGCTTGTACAATGGACGCGCTATCTCAGCAAAGTTTAAAATAAATCTTCGATAATAACCAACATGGCCCATAAATCTTTGAACTCCTTTATAGTTCGTAGGTGGTGGCAAATCGGCAATGGCTTTAATCTTACTCTCATCTGTGGATATCCCGTTCTTGGACACTATATGCCCTAGAATGACTCCATGCTTAACCCAAAATTGGCATTTGAAAGGGTTCAATGAGATGCGATAAAATCTGCACCTTTCAAATATTTTTCGTAGATATAACAAATGCTTCTCCCAAGAAGAATAAACACAAAGGTCGTCTAGGAAAGCTTCACAAAACTCCCTTAGAAATTCTTTAAGCGCAGTGTTTATTAATCGTTGGAATGTAGCAGGGGCATTTGTTAAGCCAAAAGCCATAACACGAAATGCAAACACTCCAAACTCTGTGATAAAAGCAGTTTTAGCTTGGTCCTCGAATGCAATTGTGATTTGATTGTAACCAGAGTACCCATCTAAAAAGCTATAAGCTTCCTTGCCCGCAACTCTTTCAAGCACATGTTCTGAATATGGCAAGGGATAATGATCTCTCCTGGTGGCTGCATTAACTTTCTTGAGGTCCACGCACACTCTTAGTTTCCCATTCTTTTTTGGCACAATGACTATTGGAGAAACCCATTCTGAGTGCTCAATAGGGTATATGAATCCACATTGGGTAAGTTTTTCAATCTCCTCTTGTACAATTTTGGCGTACTTAGGATTCATTGGATAGGGTCGTTGCTGGACGGGTTTAGCAGTGTTGATCATGGGAATTGTATGTTGCACCACAGAAGGTGGAACGCCCTTCATGTCATGATATGTCCAAGCAAAGATATCCTTGTATTCCTTGAGGAGCTCCTTAAGTACAACCTCTTCAGTTTTGGTAAGGTCTTGAGCAATAAAGACTGGTTTAGACTCCTCACCTGGTTCTGCTAATTCTATCTCTTTAACTACCGCTGGACCATCATAGACTCCACTGCTTTCATTGGTAGGTATTCGTTGGGCCTTGGCATACACAACATTTTGCTCCCCCGTGGTATAAGATTTAAAATGTTCAGGAGCCGTATGTAAGTCAACAGGCTCTTGTCCTGACGGAGACCTTTCTTTTAGTTCTGCCTCCTTTTGTTGTTGTGCTAACTCTCGGTTTTGACGTCTTCTTATAGTTCGACTCAATTTCGGCTCTGTAACCTCCAATTGAGCGAGGTCAATGGGTTGCGGGCTGCACCACATGACACTTTGGAGATATTCACCCCAATTGTCTACTAGCTTTCGATGAGCATCACATGCCCCTAGATAGCTAAGCCATTCTGCAGTAGATCTTTCCTTGTTTATCCTAGCTCTCACATTTGCTCGATATCGTCGTCTCTTATATGACCTTTGTTTCTTGTTAAGGTTTTGATTTTGGTAAATGTTTGAACTCGACTCGCTTGATAGGTCTTCGCTTGTATCTTCTTCACTCTCACCATAGATGGTCGTACTAGACCTTGAGTGTTCAGTTTCTATACTTGGCTCACTCGATGTTTCTTCAGGTTCTAAATCCATTTCTTCCTGAGATTCCATTTCCGATGTGTATTGGCCTGAAGCCTTTGAGGAATCATCGGTTTCACTCTCAGGTAGGTGTGCCTCTTTCTTATCATCGGATGTTACATGCGCTACACCTAACATGTTTACTGGTGCAATGTGTGGTATCTCTTCCCCATCTGGTGTTACCCAGGTTGTTCCTCTAGCTCCCCATGTATCTATAGTTGCCGCTAGGTGTACCCAATCGACATTGTCTGACTCAGCCATTCCGGGTAGGATATCCATATAAGGAGAGTTCTCCCCAATATCCGTGTCTTCGTTACACGTGTAACAATACTGTAATGGAGCTGAGTGAATTGTTGTGTCTGATCGATTATCAATGATGAATTTATTTCCTAGAGGATGCGTTCGACCACTTAAAAGATCAACTCGAATGACAGAGTCTTGGAACTGTAAGTAGACGTGGTTTTTGGATCAGTCATGTACCATTTTTGCTTCCCTCATGAATGGACACCCTAAGATCATCTCAAATGACATAGGATGCTTGGAAAAATCCATAACAATGAAAGTTTGCCTTACATTGTGTCCCAAGACCTTGATTCTGAGATCCTTTAGCATTCCAATAGGCGTAACAATAGATCCATTAGCCATTTTTACCAATACGCTTGTGACTTCAAGGTGAGGTCGCCCCATAGACTCCCAACAACTCTTTGTCACCATGCTGACTCCCGCACCACCGTCAAGGACCCCCTTTACAGTTAATCCTTTAGTAGTGATAGGTAGAGTAGCATTAGATTCATCACCTTCAAAGTATTGCCCCAACTTGTTAACGGGTACTTCAATTACAGATTCATGTCCCGTTAGGTCAGATGGTGGTGCTAAATGTTCCTCATCATTCATTACCGAGTCAGGTTTGTTCATATGTGCAAACTGTGGTAATCCGGCCTGTAATTCTCCATTGAGGAAGGCTCGAAGAGCTGAGACTAGCTCGAGGTCTTTATATAGTTTGGACATGATGGTGGTTCTAACTTCTGAAGACATGAAATCCATCAATTTGACAACATTTAATGGCATCTTGTGGGACGTAGGACCCTGACAAGAGAATGGCGAAGATGGAATCTCCACTTCCTCAAGGGGGTCGGGCATTCCCTCACCAAACATTCTCTCTAGTAGGAAAGGTGTGTGTCCACTTTCAGATGTCCTACCCTCACTCTCTTCCCGAATGATACTGGGTATAGCTAACGGCCTATAGTTCTTGTGAGGTTGAACTTGTGTGGGAAACACTGTGTCCGACATCTGGATATGTTTGGGTTCAGGTTCTAATGTTCGTTGAGTTTCTTCCACCAAACCCCTCAGTTGTTGGACTCGTTCAATTTCCACTGTTGGGTTTGGATAGGCTCCAATCTTTCTCTTGCAATCCTCATTTTTTGTCTCTCGTGGCTTATCTTGGGGGTTCGCAACTGGGTAGTTTAACTTTGAATACTCTTTTGGTGTTCGTCGTAATTCCCTCTCGTGATCCTCCTCACTGGCTTTTTCCTTTGTAGTAACAGTTTTGATCTCCGTGGTCTCTATCGAATCTGAGTCATCCTCAGGGTCATTCATATACACGGGATCCTCTCCTGTCCCTATGTTAGTCTTTGAACTAGGTTTTGAGCTAGAACCATTAAGGGATTTCTTTCTTCGTGTTTTCTTCTTTCTCGCTCGGCCAATGGATGCAGCATCTCTCTCTTCGAGGATGTAATTTTGCTTTTGGAGCATCGACCGTGTGAGTGCATTAACTGGTGCTATGTTTATAGTTGTTGGTGTCCCATCACCAATCTCTATTATGTTCAATGGTGTGATTTTTGGTGCGTTTGGATTGTTAGGACACTGTGCGATCAAATGATCTATGCCACAACGATTACAAGTGAGTATTGGCATTGCCAATGCACTCCCTTGACTTGTTTGCATTAGTGCAACATTCTTTTGCATTCTAATGGGGCACTCAGCTACTCGATGTGGTCCACCACATTCGTAGCACTGAAGAGGTGATCTCTTGGCAAAACTATTAATGTTTTGGCCTCTTGCTGCTAGCGCAGTAGCTTGATATACCGGTTTGATTTGTCCCCAATGGTCTTCCATATAGTACATGGGACACTCCTCAAGCATGTCGACTCCATAGGTGATACTAGAGTCTATGTCTTTTTCGCAATCTACATAAGTACTAGATGACTCACAACCTATTTGGTTCATAGGTGTAACTCTTGGATGAGGGGGTTGCGGTCCTAGCACTGGAGGTGGCAACGGTGTGGTTTGGACCACATTTTGGGTTCTAGGGACCATGTGCTATAATGGCAACTGTTGCTCCATGGGTGGGGTAGGCATCAATGCAGGAACTCGAGGTGAGTCTGCCCAAGCTATAGGCGGTCTATTTTCCATGATGCGTTTAAGCATTAGGCAATCCTTCGCTTGATGGCCATACCTACCACACGCGTTACAAGTCCCGTTAAACTTTACTCTGAAAGTAGGGCATTCACTCGTAGTATGTGGGCCCAAGCAAATTGAGCACCATTGTTGCTCCCTTCTTGGATACATATGAGTGTTTTGTGGAGCACGATTACCCCTAAGGCTTTCTTGGATGGCCTTTGTGAGATCTGCCAAGGTCATCTCAGATATCGTTTGCTCTTTCACGATTGGCTTTATCTTCATTGGCTCATGCCCTGATGCTTGCGAGCTACTAGACTTCGGCTCGGCAGACACTCTTTCTCCTGCAATCATTAAATTATCCTCCAATTGGATTGCATTCATGGTGGCTGCTTCCCAAGTAGTGATACCTCTAATGACTAGGCCATTATAAATACTTTCATGTTGTAGTCCCCTAATGAATCTATCGAGCAATTGGTTGTTGTTGAATCGCTCGTTTGGATTGCATCGAGAATTCAAATTCTTTAGGCGACTAATGAAGTCTCTCACGGATTCACCTTCTTCTCGTTGGGCTTTCTGGAGCTGAGAGGCTACACCCCAAAGTACTCCCTCTCGTATGTATTCTTTTAAGAACAGTCTCCTAAGAGTAGAGTAGATCGTTTTCTCTTCTACTCTTAAGGTTCTATACCAATCTCCAGCCTTTCTGCTTAGGGTCAAACTCAAAGCCTTACACTTATGTAGCTCATTGTGCTCTTCCAAGGAATCGCACACATGTTCAAAGACTTCCATATGCTTTCTAGCATCTCCGTCTCCACTGAATTTCTGTGTGAGCTTAGCTACTTGAACTGCCTTGCTCCTAGGCTCTCTATCAGGTGCACTACGCATGTTTTCCGCAATAGAGCGACCGATAGTTTGAGAAAATGCTGCCAAATCTCCTATTTGAGCATGTATAATGGGTGTATGTGCTCCTGGAACCACATGTGAGATGGGAGTTGGCCTTGGCATTGGCATACGCGCGGCTCTTGGGTCCCAAATTTCGTATGGTGGTGTACCAGACGGTGGTCCAAAGTTTACATGCGTGGCCCTAGGCATAGGGGGTGCCTGATATGGCATGTTATTATTAAATGGCATGGCTCCACTTGTATAAGAGCTTGGATAATTCCATTGTGGATTGTAAGCTCTTGGAATAATCGGAGGTGTAGGAGCTACATGAGGCTGAGGTACGACAGGTGCACATGATTGATATATACATGTAGGTGTAGTTGGGGGCACTGTGCTACTATGTATCGGCGCATTGTTAACAAATGAACTCCATGGTTTACTTCTTGTCATGATCACCATTGGGATATGCATGGTAGCCGTAGTGTCATTAAGAGAAAGATGAGCTAGATCTAGGAAGGTAAAGCTGCCACTTGTGGGATCAGATTGTAATGAGGCTCCTGGAGAAACAACATATGGAGGATCAATGGGGCTCACTGAGGGAGTCTCCATTTGTGACAGGGTTGGTTGGTTGGCCTCTCCCGTATCCAAGAATCTCATTAGGCCTGTTGAAGGCATGTTGATCCCTGTGTTCTGTCTTTCTAACTCGAGAATCCTATGGAGGACATCACAAACTTTCTGTTGTTGCTCATCTATGCTAGTAGCACCCGATATGGATTGTAGAACATCTAACCAACCCACATGATAGGTGTGTCCTGTGTACCGATCAGTTAAAGCTTCTGCTTGTAGGTCATACTCCCAATTTTCGTTTAGGAATATCCCATCTAGGCCTGGCGTGCTGGAGGTTTCCCTTGAAGTGGAAGCATTATTGCTCCCCATAGCTTGCCCCTTCGTGACTGCTACCTTGGGAGCACTCGGTTGCTCGGCTGGCATGATTGTTGTCATAGGAGCCTTTGCTTTCAGGGATCGACTTTGTTCTAGCCTTCGTAGGTTCTCAATTTCCCTCTCCCTTGTTGCTTGCATATAGCATTCGATCTCTTGTACTTCGGCAAGACTCCTACCATCGGGTAGTAAAACCTCAGAGGGAGATAGTCCTAAAGGATCAGGAGGTGCAATGGATGGAACATTCACATGCACACTCTCAAGAAGCATAGGGTCCATTTTAGGCATGAATGACGAATTTACTTCCCCACTCCCTTCATTTATTTCATTAACCGCATGTTCGGAGCGAGTAGCTCTACTAAGGGTCTCTTTTAAGCGGCTAAACACGCTGGACCCGGGCCGTGGGCCCATGGCATGCATGTCTTGACTTGAACTATCAGGGTTTGGTATAGGATACCCCTCCATGACTTCGTAGTCAGAGGAAGAATCACTAGACGCGATATGAGGATCTTGGGTCGCGCTACCTTGAGTCCCGGCCGAAGGTCCAAAACCTAGGGTGGAGGAATAATGGGTGCCCACGTAAATGGAGGCACTACCAATATGCTCGTGCTCTAACACTCGTCCAGAGCGTAGGTTCATATGACTTGGATCCCCTAGAAGTGTCAGTGAGGGCCCGTGAAGGCTGCTCACCTAGTAATTTTGGGTGTTTTGCAACCCAAGTCTTTTCTTATTTATTTATTTTTTGATTTTCTGGTCCTTTTTTTCTGACCCAGCTATAAAATAGAATGTATGATAGCTCAAAACGAGCGTCTCGGTCAGAGGGACATGCCGTGCTTTACAGCCCTCCGTTTGGTCACTTTATGCCCTCGGAATCCCTAAAACCGTCAATTTCTAGTAGGGAACTAGGCCCAAATTAGAAAGTCTAAGGGTGCAAGTGGGAAGAGAAGGGAGGAGAGTGGAGGACTTGCCCCACATGCTCTCATTCCCTCTTGAGGGGGTAGGGTATATATATAAGAGTGAGTCTAGTATATATCAGAGGACTGAGGCCTGGGCCTGGGCCTAGGCTTGGGCTTGGGCTTGGGCTTGGACTTGGGGAAATGATCTCGATCCCGATCAAAGTTTTAGTGGAGCCCCCCAGTCACTCACGCTTAAATATTTTCGGTTTTTTTTAAATATAATTTTTTAAAATATTTTTTTAAATTATTATTATTATTTTTTTGGCGACGATCGCGCGCGATTTTGGTGACCCTTTCTTGGCCACACACATTGTCACCTACCTAACCTCCCAGTCAACAGCTCACAGCTCACAGACAGCTCACTACCTTATCTACTTACTAACAGTGCTACTAACCACTAACTAATCTACTAACTAATCTGTTAACTGCTCTCCTAACTGCTTGCTGACAGTGAGCGAACTGTCCACCTACTACCTTACTGTGCAAAGACTGTGTGCAGGCAAACCTTGACAGAAAACTGTGTACAGACTGTGTGCAAGCAGAAATTGCTAACTGCCTTTCTACTTATTCATTCACTGCAAACAAGCTAGCGACTACTAATTGTGCAAAGACTGTGTGCAAACAGAAAACACAACATTATGCAGAAATCACAGAACTTGCAGACAACACAGAAATTAACAACTTGCAGTTCCTCTTCCTCTTCCTCTTCTTTCCTACTACAAACAACTCATAGGAGAAGCACAAAGTGCCTCTTGGGCTTAGTGCAGGGCGATTCCCCGACAACGGCGCCAAAAATGCGCGCTCCTTGCCGCACTGTCGAAGCAAGGGACTTGCCGATACACCGTGTGCGAGCCACAAATGGCTCCAAGCACACAACAAGACTAATCTAGCAAGCTCAAGAGAGCAAAGGGTGTGTCACTCACCGCTCTATGCTCCTGCCGTGGAGGATTCCTCGCCGCGAAGAAGAAAGAGACGCCGCTACGTTGCGCTCAATCGCTTCACCGCCGTCATGCCGCCGCAATGCTCGATCGCACTCCCTCTCTCTCTCTCTCTCTCTCTCTCTCACACACACACACACACACACACACACACACACATACACACACACGAGGAGGTGAAGAAGAAGAAGATGGAGATGGAGATGGAGCAAGAGCACTCTTCTATTGCACAAATGAGAGAATGAGTGAATTTTAGGTTTAGTTGGCTTTTATATGAGCTCACCCCATTCACACTTGGGCGCCCATGCTTAGCCAACTAATCCCTTGAATGTCCCGGTTAGAGTGCGCCTCTCATCGGCGATCACTCTTACCCTTTTCCTATTGGTCCGACAAACCCGGTACCTGACTCTACCAAATACATAATACACGTCCGTCGTAGGTGATGGGGTGTCCATGAGCCGTGAGGGTTAACAGAGAGAGACGCTAAAGAGAACTTAGAAGAAAACACTAAAGGAAAAATGAAAGAGTAGATACACACCTATTTATATGGACAGAAAAGGTCTTTTTACTTTCCATCTTCATTTGTCTTTTGACTTTCCACCTTCATTTGCCTTCATTCTGTGAACTCACCCTTCACTTATGCACTTAATATGTTTTGAAAGAATTTTTATTTTTCAGAGATTGGGAAGACCTAATGGCTCAAAACTTGGAAAATCAAGTACTAATAGATATGACAATTACAAAATGGAAACTTGTAGCCCTAACTCAATGATAATGGCTCATGCATAGTAGCCTATCAATAAGAAACAAAAATTAGTCGAGGTGACAAACTCAAGTAGCTGGCATAATATATAACTAGGAAAATCTACAAAGTAGTGCCACACAATCTTCAATTGGCCACTTTTACCATCCTAGCAGCTATCATTCCTCCCTGCTTGTGTCATCCTTTAATATGACGATCATGGTGCGAGGTCATGTGCAGGGGCTTTGCCTAGTGAGTCATTTCTTTAAATTCTCTAAGCCCAAACAACAGGATATTACAAGCAACAACAGATAACAATGTCTTGATAGTGTTACATGAAATTATTAAAAGAACATGTATAGAAAACATAAGTCCGAGCTCAAAACGAAAGAACTTGTACTTAAATGAAGGATCCATGTGCCTCATATATCACCCAAGTAAGATATGTTCGACTGAAAAATGATCTAATCCCCTTCCAAAATATTTATATTTACACAAAGTAATTCATTGATATTTCTATAATAACAATATGAGAGATGTAAAAAATAATCATTTTGATTATATCATTGGATTTAAAATGTCCCAAAATCTTAAATGTAAATATCCATACGTCTCATTATGAGTTTAGAGACAAACTTTTGATCTCAAAATGAAGTAAAAAACTTAAAAACTTTAAATTAATATAATTTTTTTATAGTTATTAGAATTTGATAATTTTGAGCACACCATTGCGTCCAAAACGTCCCAAAACCCTAGAAACAATTGCCCATATGCCTCATTCTGACACTCAGAGTCTGGGTTTCGGGCAAAAAAAGGCCCAAAAACTTTGGCCACATGGTTGCGTTTGGAATCGTCAAAAACCCTAGAAACGATGCGACTATCCATATGCGATGGATGGCCATCGCATCGTTTCTAGGATGCAACCATGTGGCTAAAGTTTCGGGGCCTTTTTAGGCCCAAAACCCAGTCTCCGGGTGTCATATGAGACATATGGGCAGTCGTTTTCTAGGGTTGTTGGCGATTTTAGACGCATCTATGTGGCCAAAACTGTGAAATTTTATTGAAAAACCCAAAAGGGTCCCGTGTCGGTGCAGGATCCTTTAGAGCAGTTCCAAGACCTGTTTTTGCTCGAAACCCAGTCTCCGAGTGTCAGATTGAGGCATATAAGCAATCATTTCTAGGGTTTTGGGACGTTTTGGACGCAACGGTGTGCTCAAATTTATCAAATTCTAACAACTATAAAAATTTATATTAGCCCAAAACTTTTTTGAATCTTTTTTCTTCATAATAAAATGTATGGATATTTACTTTCAAAGTTTTTGGGACATCTTAATGCCATGATATTTTCTAGGATTATGGACATTTTCAAACACATGACATATCAAAACTATCAATATTTATCCCCCTCACATAATATTATAATAATAAAATCTCTATGATTTGACACAAAATACCTTGCAAGGTTTTAGATCACGTCCACATTTCTTTTGTTAAGACTTCGAACAAAGTGTATCTACAGAACATAAAAGTGAGATTAGTTTATATTTCACGAAAAAAATTGAAGTGAAATATTTTTAAAATATACTTTATTGCAAATTGGATTCTCTATTGTAGTCTTTACTGTCTCTAAAGAGATGGCTTATAAGTCATTATGCAAGGAAATTTCTTCAATGTCAGCATGCACTTTATTTAGTACGAGTAGCCTCTACTCTCCCCAAAGCAAGCTTGATGATTGGGTTTCATGTCATGATCTCACAACATCTCTTCAATGGCACTATGAGCACAAATTAAAATTGTGTTATTCCTTTTGTAAACAAGTGGACGAATGACGTATTTTAGTCAAAATTTCCCTTGATTAGATGTATGGCTCGCTCGGTATTTTGTTTGCTCAAAAAAGTTCGCTCGATATTTGGTAAAACTTGGGTAGGCAAAACAAAAGAAGAAATGTAGGTTGTTTTGTATGATTTTTTATTTTCTACAACTCATAGCTTTAATAACCGCTGAAACTTTCCCTTTTTTAAGCTAAAGGTAAGAAGCTCTATAAAACTTGCACTTATTCAACTGACAAAATTGGCAGGTCACAGTCTACCATATATTTAGCACGAGTTGATCTAAAGCTTCTCAATCATGGATAGAGACCTAGAGCCTAAGACGGTCTTCAATCATCCATCTCGAAGAGCTCTAGGAGTGAAGGTCAAGTGGGTAGATCAGCCTACTACCATTTTCAATGGATATGGACCCTACTTTGCAAAGGAAAGAGCCAAATTGTGGGAGCACCTTAAAGAAATCCCTGTTGAAGGGAAGTGGCCCCTTATTGGAGACTTTAATATGGTGGAGAAGCAAAAGGACACAACAGGTTTCTCGAGTATGCTAGCTAGATTCTAGAAAACCAAATGACTAAGACTATGTGAAAAGAGGGTGTTGGTGGAACAACATGCTAGGTTTCATGCACACTAGCATGCATTATGCTTGTACGGCCTTCCTAGTGGACCGATGCTACTACTCTCATCAAGCTGATTGGATTTTGTCGCTGATTGATATGAAAGTGGTAACCTCACATTCTCTATCAGATCATTTTCCTCTTTGTATTAAACTTAGAGAAGCCAAAGTGGGAGGCCAACACCCTAAAGGGCCTAAGAAGTTGCTTCCTACAGGAGCGCAAGCTTGGTAAAGTTGTCAACTCGGATAAGCCTAAATATTGGGAGTCCTTTACTAGGAGCATGCAAAAAGCGATAAAAATCACAGGCCCTAGATTGAGGAAGTCTCGAGAGGAGGACCTAAAACAATTGGAAGATGAAATAGAGTGGCTTACCATTAAGAAACACGAAGGGATGTCCTCCGAAGCTAAGCAAAGAAGGTGGTTAGAAACCAAAATTGACCTAGCCGAACAACAACTTGAAGAAGTTAGAAAGGCCATACTATTATCTAAGAAAACCTACGTGCAACCTAAGGTGGCTAATCAAGCGCACTTTTCAGGCCCTTAAAAGTCAAGAGAGGTCGATGCCTGATCCACTCACTCAAAGATGGGGAGGGGAATGAACTGAAGGACCAAGATGAAATGGCTAAGTTGATGCTTAATCACTTATGCCAGATCATAGGCTAGCCAGAGGCCCGCTCTGCTGAAGTGGATGAAGCCAACGCTAATCTCTTAAGAAGCGTCAAGAAGACACTTTCACAATAAAAAACCAGCCTCCTAGAGAAGGCCTTTTAAAAAAAGGAATGCTTCTATGCACTGAAGCCTTTAGGCAAAGAGAAATCCCGGGGGTGGGACGGATTAACTATGGAATCCTTCAAGGAATTCTTGGAGGATCTAAAGTCTCTGATCGTGTGCATGGCTAACCAAGCCTTGGTCAATGGAGTCATAGACTCAAGCATTAAAAGGGGTCTCATAAAACCCATTCCAAAACAAATTTGTTGCTCACAATTGAAACACGGGTGGCCCATAGCCATGATGTCAGTGGCCTACAAGATTATTGCCAAATCTTTAGCCCTAAGGCTAATTCCCATTCTTGATCAAGCTATTACTCCTCATCCACACGATTTTATCAAAGAAGGGTCAATTTATGATAACATCATGGCAGTTATGGTTGGCACATATAATACACAACATTCACCAAGCAAGAGTGTACCTTGCTTCAGCTAGATTTGGACAAAGCCTATGACAGAATTACATGGTTGTTCATTGAGGCTGTCATGAAATCTTTGGCGCTTTGGGCCACGAAATTTTTCAGTTAGTTCTCATCCGATCCTCAGTGCTAGAAGTCATTCTGAGGTCTTGTTTACTAATAGAAGTGTGGATGCATTTGAAGTCGGATGCTAGCTTGCCCCTCTACTCTTTGCCATCAGCACCCATCCACTGGTTACAATGCTTGAAGACAGCGATGCGAGAGGGGAGATTCAAGGAATGTCCTTGCCCAACAATGACCAACTTCTAGCAAAGCTATTTGTGGATGACTCCCTTCTTTTCCTCAAAGCTTGCCCGCAGATAGTTAGAAAGGCATTGGAGATTGTGCAAACGTTTGCCATAGCCTCTGAGTCAAAATGCAATATTGAAAAATCAAGATTAGTTTCACTATTAGAAAACAAGTCGTTAGATCCATTTATGTGGATAGGAGAGATAGTGTCAAAAAGAGAATTTTTTTGACACCTGGGTGCTCCAATGGGGGTGGATGTAACAAACAAGCAAAAATTCCAATGGTTCATGGACAAGATAAGGAGCAAGATGTGTAGATGGTAGTATGTGCTACTTTCTTTCTCGAGCAAGGTGAAAGCAATCAACTTGTTTATGGTCCCATACATAGCCTTCACAAGTCCGCTCCTCAAGCTAGCCAAGTGCAATTGGAAGGATTTCTTGAAGCCTATGGAAATATTCTTATTGAAAAATAACACGAAAGACTCCATGCCATGGCAATGGGCCAAATGGGAATCCGTTGCAAGACCAGTGGATCAAGGAGGCATCGAATGATTCTCAACCCTAGCATACATGCAGAAGCCCAGTGTGCCAAATTTCTAACATCAATCACTAAGCAAGACCAGGCATGGGATATTATGGCAATGTATATGATTGGCAAGGCACAAATCTTCTCTCAAGGTGGCCAGTGGAAAGGCCTAGAGGTGCACAACAAGATGCTCGATGGACCGGCCTTGAACTTGGAGTTATAACGGGCAAGTTAGTACTGAAGTGTACTAGAGCATCAGAGACATTGGAGTGGGGGAGTTTACAAGGTACTTCCAAAACTCCTTCACTCACTGGTCCCCTTGGCTCTCTAAAGAAGGAAACAATCCTTTGAACCCTTTCTAGAGAGAGATAACCAGAAAGATTAACAATAAAGGACTCCGACAACTCATCCTTTTTTGGGATAGTAACAGCACGAGCTAGAAAGGGGCAAACCAACTGACTACCCAATTCAATTTGAGTGGAACTGAAAAACTGCATGTCAACAAAGTTTTGGAATTGATAACTATTGTATGCTAGTGTGGGAGTCCAAGTTCGAGTGGAAAGCATGGCGATGGCCCAAGAGCAATCACTTCTGTAAACCAAAAACCAAGGATATACACCACACTCTAATGTTCTTGACTAATTTGTTCTCACCCCTCAATGAGAAATGGGGAAAGCAATGGCTGGAGATAAGATGGGTGGTGATAGCAAATAACATACGGAATCCAAAATACTCACTGGCGATGAAGATCTTTCTTTGAAAGGTGTTATGAGGGGCTTTGCCAACAGAAGTAGATAATTTTGCATGAGAGATTAGCTCTGATAGATGTTCGGGCTACAAAATGGCTTGTGAGGAAATTTCTCACCTATTCAAGGAGCGCCCAACTATAAGTGGCCTAGCAGGAAAGACTTAAAATAAATAAGTGTACACAAAAGACCTGAAAAAAAGGGTTCTTTAAAAAAGACTTGTTCCTTGGAGGGATGGTGATGAAAAGACAAGTTCTACTTGTATGCACACAAATTGTTAGATTCTGCTACTTTAAGCAAATCTGGAAGGCCAGGAACTTTCGAGTGTTTGAGAATGATCTTGTGATTGCTAGCTTCATGGAGATCATTCAAAAAATCAGAGAATTGATTATATCCATAGGTACAGAAGGACTTTGACGAGTGGTATAGAGCCATCAAGGCTGTACCGATGGATTAGGGCTAGTGACCAGAATAAGGGTAGTTGTCTGTCTCTTGGTGAGGCCTGGTAGCTTATCGATGTAATATGAAATCCCTCAAGGCTTGACACGAGCTTGAGGCTTCTTTGTACATTTATTTTGGAGAATCCAATACATCCACTAACTATTGCGAGTTTGGCCCCCAAAAAAAGAGTACTAACTTGAAACTAGTTTTCATTCACAAACCTTTTGAGAAAATTACCTAAAAGATCATACAAGAACTGTCATACAATTTTCTTATTTACAATTTCAATGAATGAACTAAAGCATGCTTACCATCTATATCTATACTTCTATACTATATATTAAGGAGACTGGTTTTCAGTGCCACGTGTCAAAGTTTGTTGCCTCCGGTGAGTTTCAATTTATATGAGTGAGGGGGAGAGGGGGAGAGAGCATTGCCTTTTTTGTTGAGGGTTTGTTAACAAGGCTATCACTAACTCGCAGACAACGGCCCTATCAGTTGATTCCGTGCCCTGCTACAGAAGGGGTGTCCATTCGTCAGTAGTTCGTAGGCGGCTCCAGGCCTTGGACCAATTGTCGGATAGCGATCCTTCCCTGGCCACGGATTGCGATGACATTTTGCTAATTTAGTAAGGGCAATGTCACACCCGTTTTGGTGGGATGGACGTCCCACATCCATGCGTAGAGCATTTCTAGTATGGATCTTGACAAAGATGGCACTAGGGGGGGTTAGTTGATCCCTCTTGGCAGGGTTTTGTCTTCAATGCGGAAGGAAGGAAGAGGGCTTTAGAGTCATATGCAAGCACTGCCAATCCTGAAAAGATTTTGAAGCCTTCTCATTTTGGTGCTCAATCTTTGGCAAAGGAAATATTGCACGGGGCTATCAAGCTTCGTCAGAGCAAAGCTAAAGACGAGTACTTTTATGCATGTTGAGTTTAGCCCAGAGGCATTGTTACAAAGCCTGCAGACATGCTGCTCTCACTTTGTGGTGCTCTATTTTATGGGCCGCCAAATGGAGTCTCATAACATGTGGGAGTGGGCTGCAACGGGTGACTAAGAACATAAATGAGATCTGCCACTTTATGACGGTGGGAAAAGGCTTTTATGTGACTAGGTGTGCCTCAGAACAAAGCGTACAAGAACTGGTTACGAAAGGGGACATTTGGGAAGCCTCCCACTTCGCCTATGAGATGCCTTGGTTGGTAGTGTTCTGTCCTAATGAAGAGTTCATGGAATTCTGCCTAGTGTGGGTAACACTCAAGGGTTTCCCTCTCTGGCTGAACAACTCTGTGGACTATGTTGCTACTATGTTGGGCAGGGTGCTCTTTATTCCGAAACTGCAATTACAGCCTAGATCGGGCTTGGACATAAAGGTATGCATTCTACGGAACATGGCTAACAGATTCCCAAGTATCTGAATTTGAGTATGGGGACTTTTGGCATATTCTGACAAGAGCTAGCATTCTCATCGTTTCCAAATGCCTGCTATAAGCGTCAGAGAATTGGTCATTTTGCTAAGGATTTCCACGAGGTGGAAGTTGCCCGCAACCAGGTAGTCATGACAACTTGGAGATGCTTTACCAAGGAGGTCAAGCCCTCCGCAGATGACACAAGGCTGAAAGACAAGGCCAGTGAACAAGACCGGACTCTCGTAGAGGTGTCTGAAGAGAAGGGTTGCCACCTGGATGAGATGCAAGGGGAACAAAGCTCACCTAGCGAACCAGCTTTTGATGGCGAGTTAAACAAAGAATAAAAAAGCTCGTCAACAGAAGTGAAAGGTATACCACAATCGCTCGTCATCCATACTAAAGGGATAACGATCGGTCCAGCCAAATTGCTCCTCGTAAACTGCATACCCATTTGCCGAGCCGTATCTCGTTCAATATAAATCCAATCGTTGAGCTGTCACTTTTGACTCAAATACAGGTGGTGATTAGAACCTAATGCTTGATCTCATTATCCATGTTGTTCATGCCTCGGGAACCATGACAAATACGAAAGAAAAAGAAAAAATAAAGTTTAGAATTTAGAAGCTTCTCCTCTCGACGTTATGTCCCTGTGCACTGGCTGCTTGGTGGTCAAGGTGTTGTGGCAGGGCAAACTCCTTGGTGGCAACCCTGAGTCAACCTTTGTTCCCTTCTGTTGTCCATGTTTTCAAGGTGGCCCCCTTTATCAGCAAATCTATCTGTGCAATGTGGTGCCATGGTTCGGGTGGAGCATGGCTTCCTATGTAACTTTTTTTGGTTTTCCAATACATTTAACACTCATAATTTGTGAGTTTTGAAAAAAAAATATTGTTCCTAATGGCTCTACAAGAGATAACATTGTGAAATTTCCTTCCTGGCTGGCTCAAACTTCCCAAATGTTTGGCTTTCTTTCTTTTCTTTGCCATACTCAAAATTGTGAGTGGAGATGGTATATTATCTCATCAAAACATATACAAAGAACCTCAAGCACAACTTCAGGGGAGAGAGAGAGAGAGAGAGAGAGAGAGAGAGAGAGAGAGAGAGAGAGAGAGAGAGCAAAGTCTTGTGTAGTAGAGTGAATTTCATGTCCAAAAAGGAGAACACTCAATCATTGTAATTTTAGGCCTTAATTTTCATGGTGTAGATTTGAACATCATAGTTGTAAAATAGACAAAAAATGAAAACCACCTACAAACAAATTTGGCATGCCTTGCCACTCAAAATTAAGGGTAGTATTGGGGATTAGTCATGAACATGAGCCCTAACTTGTCACCTTCAAAAGCATGCCCATGAGATTTCTTGTTTAGCTGGGCGATACCAGTACATGTCTATTACCTCAAGAGCCCCTCCATCACTACCAATCTTCTACCCTATGTAAATCATCATCATGTATTGATCCATAATTATACATTTGAATGGCATATGCAATAGTAACCTTCAATGGTTGCCATCACGCATAATTTTCGTGCATGGTCACTTAGGCCTATTAGAATCCCTTGCTGCCTAGCCCTTGTAGTCTATCATTGCCCTTGTTTAAAACTATGGTGAGCCTCATGACTCCCAACAACTTGCCGTCCTCAATGTCATGCCTCTTAGGACTTGTTGTATTTTCTACTTTTGGAATGGAGCATGTGTCATCATCATTAGGTAGCAAGGGGAAATTTACCCTCTTGGGGAATCAAAGAGATCGTGTGTTTGTTGCATTGCAATATTACCCTCATGGAGCGCTATTGGCATTAGCAACCTCAATCAACATGCTAGTGCAACTAGAGATGACATTTTGTCCACAGCACGCCAGAGTGCAAGTGTATAAACAAATTGTTGTTGGAGCCCATCTGAACAATGTATTGTAATGGAATCAAGATTGAATATTTCGTCGATAGGACTTGATGACTTGCAAGTTTTGATGTTTTACAAGGCCATCTCTAGGTGCACATGATTACACCCCAATATTCTCATCGTGTGCAAAACTAAAAAATCATGTGCCTTGAAGGGGTATTATGAAAATACCTTCATTGTGAATCTTTCAACACTATAGTACACCCTTTTCTTATTCAATATTTTGTCCCTTACATGAAACCTTCATAATAAAAATGTGACAATTTTTGGAACAAAAAAGATCTTAATGTTGAAAGCACGTGATAGGTACATGTATTTTAGGTGACATCTTTGAGCTGATCATCATTATCATCTCTATCACAATGATGGCCATGGCTACCATGAGGGCCATCCCATGTACATATTGTTACACACACACACACACACAAGAGATGACCGGCAAAGAGAGTCCATGTTTTATGGTTCAAGAGAATAGCTTAATATTGTTTTCATCCTTGGAGGCTCAGCAGGCTACAATCGAAAGGGATTGCGAAACTCAATGCATAGATGCTAAAGAAAAGAGGGTTGCTATGGAGCATGCATGAGGCAATTGGTAGCGGTTTTTCATCACCCTTTGCTTCCCAAGGATTCTCGGGTTCCTTCTAAGTTGTAAATAAATTTTCTTTATTTTTTGAAGAATTGTAGGGACCTAGTGGGACAAGTAAATGTCCAAATACACTTTAGTGTTCACACCACTAATTTGTGTGCCTTTTCTTCTACAAACTTGTTTCTTTTAGAGCTCTTTCAAACCATGAGAAAAACTTATAATTATCGACAACCATTATTCAAAACAAATGAAGCTAAAGTTCTTGCTTTAAAAGAGTAATTTCAAGGATTGGCTGATGCATAAGCAATATTTTGTGTAAGGCTTTGATGAATGTATAGAAAAATATAGGATCCTCCTTTGAGCATAATATGGGACTAAATCGACCAACTTGGTCATAATCTTGCTTTTTTAACATGATTTGAAACTTTTTTAGCATCATGTACATTTTAAAATTTGGTATTTTATCATAGAATTTTTTCATAAATGAAGCCTAAATCTCCCAATATCATACTTGTGCTTTTAAAGGAATGTGGGTCTAACGCTACAGTCTAGCGATTTGCCTACAATAATCAAGCTTTTTGCCTTTAGATTGCATACTTTTGCAACTCGCATCTTGGAGACGTCTCTGATGACTTCTCTTGTGCTTATCTTTGAAACTATGGATTCCATTGGCCCTTCTAGCATTAGAGTAAGAATTGTGCTTAGCATTGTTCTCAACCCTTTATGAAATTCTGGTTTTACATGATGATACCCAAAATAGTTGCAAGGTTTATTGGCAATGATTATGAGTCTTTTCACATAGTTTAGAAATGTTTAAGTTTTTTAGGCCATAGGATGGCCAAAAAAAACATAGTTTAGGAATGTTAGTAAGATACCTCAAGACAAAAGTTTTGTTTGTTACAAGAACATATCTCTTCATTATAAAGCGTGTTAATGAATTTCGATAATTTACTACAATAAACGTTACTGAAGAAAAGTCATAAAAAAAGATTAACGACTTTATAGGTACACACTTAAAATATAAAAAAGAATTTTCAAACATCCTAAAGTCGATTTATTTTACATAAGTAGAATGCCTAATTAAGTGCTTTCATATCATTGTTAACAACTACCGTGATTGTATGCATGATGTACACATACTAGAAAAGGAATTTTTAGGGTGAGAATAATTTCCTAGCTTAAGGTTTTAAATCATAGAACATGATATAAGGAGGAAACTTAAGCAAAATTTCAAAAAAAAAAAAAAAAGAGTCATGAATTTTTTGGCAAACCCATAAAAAGACATTTCAGCGTCTTGTTAGGGTGCAAGACTTAGTGTTAAATGCTTACACCAGTACAAATAATGTATTGCATTGATAGAAATCAATCTTCAGGTCAATATGGATACCTCCTATGACCTAATATTGACCTCCTATGACCTGGATATTTCTTAACCAATTTGTGCCCTGCAAAGGCGAAGGCTAAGGCTGATGTAGAGTTTCTCAACTATCAACAAGTCTGGTGACACCCTGGACCCAAGGAATTACAGACCATCATGATGAGCAACACCATGGACAAACTCTACGGAGCAATACTTGAGGCAGAGCTCAGGCTCTTGGACTATCCCCTCAAAAAGTTTTAGCACTAACTTAAGCATCAAGCCTTTGTAGAAATTTCTTTCATAATATGGTTCTCAACTGCAACATTTCCCCCCCCCTTGCTCAACTACATTTTTCAGCATATTGCCTATTGAGATAAATTGCACAACCCCCAACCTGTTAAATTCTACTCGATCAACGTTCAAGAGCAAGTTCTATAACCCACTTATTGGACTAGGCTGAACAATCAGTTCTCTGGTCTCCTTAAGAGAGCTTTGGGAATTACAAATGGTAGCATTAATTCATAGCGCAACAATTAATTCTTAGCATTAATTCATGGCAATAAAATGACCCCTTTCTTCTCAAAACTTACAAGGTTTTCCTGATTTTCAATTAAAAAACCCCTTCTGTAAGTAAAGTAAATTTTATAACTTATAATACCCCTCCTTTTTAAGGCACGTTACACTAATTTTTTTGAGGTGCACACCCCGAGGACTACGACAAGTCAAAAATGCACAAAAAATCTGGAGGGGGAGAGAGAGAGAGAGAGAGAGAGAGAGAGAGAGAGAGAGAGAGAGTTACCTCCAAAGATTAAGCAATAGCATGCACAACTTCATTAAATATGCGGTCGCAAAGGCGGGGTTGAATCATTACAAGTCTCGCATTCAGGCACACCACCAAGGCAAAGCTTCGACCTTGATTCTGAAGCAGAATCGAATGCATGCTCTGTAGATACTAAGCATCCCTTACTTGGAGCAATAGATTTTAGCTATGATTGATGACTCACATAGCCACTAGCCAGGCAACCTGTGATTGAAGAGTGGCAAAAGACCCAATTGCTGCAACATAACAAATCAAGCTTTTCCCGATCAGATAAAGAGAGACTCAGAGATACAAAGCTCTCCTTCTGTTAAGTCGACGATTCCACACGCTTGAGAGCCAAGAAACAAGCTAGCTTGATGAGTCCATGAGCATGTTGCAAAGCACCCAGCTTGCCTTGATCAACTGCCTTCATAAGGTCATATAGGAACGCTCTTGTGAAGAGCGTATCATCATCATCCACTTGGGCAACAGGCACTGAATTTGGGCATGGTGAGGAAGAATTTGCAACAACAGACACAAGCACCCTCATTTGGGCCCTTATATCTCCAATTGCATTCGGATCGTAGCCCCCTCGGCCACCTTCTTCCTCCAAGCCTTCCTCTGAAACTTCCAAAGCTTTGGTGACATCTTTAGCAGGGTTTGCCTCCTTATCCACAAAGCTAAGCAGCTCACAATAGGTCCCCTCATTCAAAGGCTTGTTCTTAAAAGGGCCTTCCCGCTTGAAAAAGCTCAAATAATGCGTCTTTTCATCCCCCATCAGCCCCTTTGCTACTGCTCCTATGTACTGCAGCATGTAATAAGTCAACTGCGCATGCACAACCCTCTCCAATATTCTGCATGCGGCTTCTTTCCGAGACCCATCTATGATCCTTCTCAAATGCAAGTCGCAATTGTAATCGCGCCAGAGCTGAACCATTTGTTTCTTCTCCTTCCAATCCAAATCAGCTACTAGTGCATCGCATGGGTCCGTCGCTTTGCTCTTGATCAACTCCTCCATATTCAAATGCTGCTGCGGTTCTTCTAAAAACCTGCGGGGACGAGAGGCATCATGCTTTCTACAGTAAAACGATGGTTCCTGTTTCTCTTTCTTGCGGAAGGGTGGAGCCTGCAGCCATTTGTGTGTTTCGACTGGGAGTGTTGACACATGCTGTACATGAGGATGCGCACATGTTTGCCCATGTGCCACCATGTGATGCGCACAATTTGCCGGCAGCTTGCTGCTCTCCATCGGCCATACATCCTTGCATGGTGTCGTCGCCTTCAAACTCGACAAATGAATATCATCATCCAGCTTTTGCCCCATCATCTGCACCCTCTCTCTCAGGGACTTGCCATTCAGGAGCCCTTTCATTTCAAGTTGCAGAATGGAAAGGCGGCGCAACAGCACATTCAGATTCGCATACTCCATCATCTTGGAGTCGTCCAAAACCGACTTTGGGCGTGAGAATAGAGTAGGGCTGGTTGCCCTGTAAACAGAACTGCTGTCCGTGTATCCACCATTGTATCGGCCTCTGTTCACAGACCTGCTCCGTCCAAGACGAGGATTTCGGTGATCGAAACGGACAGTTTTCCGCACACAATGGGGAGTAGAGACCGGGCAATCACATAAATGATTGCAAGTTGTTCTGCATAGTGAAGGGCTAGGGCTCCGGCATGCACTATAGCATCTGGTGGGAGAGGAGAAACAACAAGGAGTACTACTGTGATGGAGCCCTAATCCTGTTCTGTCTCTCGAGGTATACATTTGCCCTAATCATGCAGGAAGAGAGGAAGAACCACCAACCGAATAGATTGCTTAACAGCAGGGCGGGGGAGTTAAGGAGGAAATACCTGCAGGTCTGCCATGGCCGGAGGGGAGGAACAGCATCCTCCTTCGGAGGACCTTAAGGGTACTCAGGCGAGAAATGAGGAAGAGAACCCAGAAGGTCGAAGCAGGGGCGCTGCTTGGAGGAAGGGAGCATCCAAGAGACACTGTCGAAAAGAGAGAAAAGCGAGGGGCATGCAGTCATTTGCATTCTCCCTTCCAAACGACGTCTGCTCAATCAAGTTTGTATTGCGCGCGCATGCTGATGCCGTTATGCCCTTGCGATCCATTTTGGCGCTGCCAAGGTGGCCTTCCCTCGGGAGTAAATAACACGGCATTGTGGGAACAGTGGGATTGATGTACGAGAAGTGAGACACAAATATCAAAAAGACACTCAGTTATTCGATGTGTTCGAGTTTACTTTTTTGGTTCTAATTTATTTTATAACATTTTTTTTGATTTTATATATTTTTGTTTTGCCTAAATGCACGCGTGCTCGTAGTTAGGACACCAGCCTCTCAACGTGACCGCCTGGGTTCGAAACCCATTCCGTGCACCCGATGTTGGCCTTTTGTCTACCATCCGTCACCCTCGAGATTCCCCCCCTTCAACACCATCCGTTGATCCCACCGCTCGAGGGTCATTAAAGACCTCGTGTTACTTAGTCCTGTGGGTGGCCTTCCCTCGTTACTAATTGACACCTCCTTTTGGGAGGTGGGATCAATGGCTCACGATCACCGGTTGATTATGATAGTTGGATTGCTTAGGGAATGCAAAAGATTCTCACTTTTTCGAATCCAGGGCTTGAAACCAGTATTCTCTCTCCCATGGAATTGACTCTAACCACTAGGCTATCGCGCATTCATTGAAAACTATGTGTGTGGTAAGTTTATAGATCACGGAGTCGCGGACAAGTTTACATCTAGTTCACACCGAGTTCACATTGAGTTCACACCAAATTTGGTGTGGTATGCAAACCCTCCCAAGCTCACACTTTGTTCACGTCGAGTTCACACCAAATTCAGTGTGGTGCACATATCTCCTAAGTTCACTCTTAGTTCACTCCTAGTTCAAACAGCGATCGGCAGCCCGGAGTGCCACCTCGCGACACCTAATGTGCACCATTGATCCCACCTCCCTAGGGAGGTGTCAATTAGTGACGAGTCTGGCCTTCCCTATAAGGCCTGTGTCACACATGACGATCATCGCTTAGGTGGCACATGATGTACAAGCTGCCAGGGAGAAGAGATTGAGGGGGTAGCCACATATCCAATCACATAGAGTGGTGAAAACCTGATCTGTAGAAGGTGTTTGCACCTCAAAAATCAAGCTTGGGTAGGCCCTCGGACGTATCTAGCACACTAAAAGTTGAAACTCTAACTCAACTCAAAAGCATCATGTCACAACGCTTGGTGTGATAGATGCAGATGAAGGCAAGAGTTATTGACTAGCATAGATTAGTGTGTGCCTTGGAGCCAGTTCACGTGGGGGACCGGGGTGGGATTGACAACTAATTGGCAACCCTCTCTCTCTCTCTCTCTCTCTCTCTCTCTCTCTCTCTCTCTCTCCCTCCTATTTGCTATATAAGGTGCCTAGATATGTTATGGATAAGGAAATTTAGGATTTGTACTATGTGTACCTTGTAGACTAAGGTTGTGTAGTAGGCATTGATCTAGTACATTTTATGTATATTTACTACTCAAGTGCTCATTACGAGCTAAGGCCATTTATGTCCTACCGACCAGTTTGTACTCATTTTGAGCATTCAAGAAATCTATAAATAAATACGTGCAATAGAAAATGCTCACTTTTGCACGGGGGAAGATTGCACCCAGTGCTTGTGTCTATTCTTCTCTCCTCTCTCACCTCTCCTCTCTCGTCGTGGCGGTGTTGCACTCCGCTCTAGAAGGTGCATCTGCTTGCGCTCCCTCACTTGATCTCACTCTCTGTCTCTCTCTGTTGGTGTATAGCTTCGATTATGTGCTTGTGGATGTGCCAGGTATGCAGATCTGTCAATTTTATAGATTGTATTATGTCATAAAATTTAATATCTACCTATTCCAAAAAGACTTTCTCATATTGAAATGATAATTTAATATGGGATAGATGAATGGGAACGAGAGGCAGAATATAGACATGTGCATATAATGGAGCTTAGAAGACCTTAGGGTTAGCTTCATTAAAGACCTCCAAAGGTTAGTGTTAAAAGTCCTTAGACCTAGGACCTTAAGCAAATTGGGGTGGACCTTGAGGTGGGAACCCTATCCAAGCTTCAGGTGCTTGTCGTGCTTGCTGACTAAGGTGTTTAAGGTGTTTCTGGGAACCTTGCCCAAGCTTGAGGTGCTTGTCATACTTAAATGAGTAAGGTGCTTGAAGTGTTCAATTCAAACATGATCTCTCAACTAGAGGCATAAAAGATTGTCATGCTTAAATGACTAAGGCAAGTGTTAGGATTTGAAGGGCAACCTATTCTTTCAAAAGATGGGTTGTAGAAAAATGCACCCTTCCCTATAGAAGGGTCTATTTTTAGTTTGCCCTTCCAATGAGAAAATTTTGCATAATTTACAAGGCAAGATACTATATTCTGTCAATGAGTATAACCAATATACATATAGATATTATAAATGAGCATTAATATATATAAAATGTTTTTTAATTAGCCCTTCATTGACATGTATTCTATTTTTTCACCCTTCTCTATAGAAGGATAATTTTTGAACAAGCCCTTCCAATGACAGACTCAAAAAACTTTGGCCTTCATACGACCGGCAAAATGCCTTAAGAAGGGCAGATGGGCGTCAAATCCTATCACTGGACTAAGGTGCTTGAAGTGTTCAATTCAAACATGATCTCTTACGAAGCATAAAAGACACATGTTAAGATACTCCCCATTTTGCCCTCATGATGTGCTTGAATTCTATTGGACAGGCTTTAAAGGGGTCCAATGAGAATTTAGATGCATTTAAATAAATAATTAAGCTCTTTCTCTCAAAGAGGAAAAAGAGGACACTTGTCCAAATGATATAATTAAATAATAAGAGAGAGAGAGAGAGAGAGAGAGAGCATGAGAGGGGGGCTGATTTGGGCATCCTTATTCTCATTCACACACACACACACACACACTTTGATGGTGTGAAGCAAGAACTCCATTGCCTTCTCCAAGCTTGAGAAGTTGAGAGCCTACACCAACAACTCTTAGATATGAAATGCAAATCCAACCAAGAGCCAAGCTTCAATGGCATGCTCATCTTCTCTACCATCTTTATTACTTTGCTAAGCTAAGCTACAAGAGTAATCTATGGTGAGAAAGGTACTTCTTTCTCGTATGTTACTTCTTCTTCCTCTTCCCTACCCTCATTCCCTGCTAGCTCTCTCCACCTTTGAGGTCTTGGGACTAAGATCGGGGACAAGTTAATGCTTTCATTAAGTTGATTAAGGACATAATTTTGGTGCATGAAGATTTCCATCTTCATTCCATCGATTAGGTCTTAAGGAACACAAAGCTTGTATTGTACCAAGTCTCTCATTATGGAAGAATCTATAATACAAAAGCCTTTTGGATGTGGGACCGTAAATCCATTGTTGTCAACTTCTCTAATTCTCTCTCTTGCAAAGTATTGTTCATGCCAAGCTAATTAGGTATAGTGAATATGTTGCTATCTATCATCAAGTCTTCTCTTTATGCTCTTGAAGAATTCTCTTAAAATGATCACTATAGTTATTTTAATTTCGCTACTTTCCATGTTACAAGTCCAATTCCGTTACATTGGTATCAGAGCTATTGGTTTCGCTTTTCTTGCTTAAGAAGAGAGGTCCTTAAGTTGTCTCACGAAAGGCTGGACTTGTTAATTGCAAGAGGGTAAGTGGGTCAGGGATCTATTTTCTCGGTGGGAAGAACTTAGTTCGAGGTACACCATTGAGAACTATAGACTTAATAATGGAGTCTTTTGGGACTTGCCTTTGGCTTAACCATTATTGAGCTAATAGAAAACTTGGCAGGAACCATGATTTATCAGGCACTGTTAGACCCTCTCCACTACTCTTTGCAATCAACAATCTCTAAACCATGGGTGTGGTTGCTTAAGAGCCGATTTTCAAGAGTCGAGAAGGGTAGCAACTACGATTTTGAGGGTACCAAAGCACAAAGAACTACTTACATAATTTTAATTAGCATGGCTGACTATAATAAAGAGAGTAGAATGAATGTCGATAACTTTGATTTTGTACATGAAGGTGCTATTAAAGATGTCCCCATGCTTGTGAACTACCTTGTCACTAGGCTGTAACAAGCTATGGGCAACCCAAGCCGAAGTTACCCTACAACTTCGCCTCCTTCAAACTCCCCAAGATGTGAGAGAGCTTAGGAAGCGTCTTAAGGAGAATTCCAAAAGAAGACTCTCTCCGATGCTCGGGGGGTTCACCATTCAATATCCCCTATATGACGTGTGTTCGAGGGGTATTAAAAAAAAACCCTCTTTTAACATGTTTGAATGAATAAAATGACCCTTATTTTAGGATTTTTTTCCAAAACTGAATATATAAACCCCTTATTTTGATGTATCTCTGTTAAATTGCCTAAAATATTTGAATTTTAAAACCTCTCCTATCGAACTCACGTTATACATTAACATGATTACATAGTGCACCCCCTGAGCTCCGGTGCGGGAAGTAGAAGAGGAAACCACTGAAGAGAAAGAAGTGATTCGGAGGATGTGGCTCCACGAAGATGGTGGTCTCAACGATTAAGAGGAAATGATTGCCATATAGTCCTTCTCCTCATCATTCTGACAAGGAAGGAAGGAACCAAAGGAAAAAAAAGACGAGAAAGAGGTCGCCCTCTTCTCCATCTTCATCATCTTCCTCCTCTCCTAATAAAAGCAATGGCTATTCTCCTAAAGAATACAAGAGGAGAGGACATCGCAAGTCCCATGCTGCTTGGAAAAGGTCTTACAAGCTAAAGAAGTTCAAGGAGGGAGGAAAGAGCATCTCTTTTCTCACCTATGATGGAACCTTTGGTGCTACAGACAAAGTTTTGGCCTTCATCCAACAGTTCGATGCGGCCTTTGGAGATGAGGGCTTCATAGAGTTCTCCAAGCTATGCCATGTAGCTATGCACTTCCAAAAGTCTGCCTATCAATGGTGGGCTAGTCTCTGTGGGACTACCGAAGCCCCAAGCTGAACATGGAAAACTCTACGAGTTTTCATAATGAAGCAATTTCTTGCAAGCGATGCCAAGGCCAAAGTGCTCATCGAATGGCGAAGTTTGAAGCTACTGTTCAACAAGTCTATCCACAAATATGTAGACAAGTTTTGGGATTTACATCTCAAAGGCTACAGTCTTTCAAAGGATAGACTTTGCCGAGCAAAAGAAACAATTTTGTGCAGGATTACCTGTTGGAATTAGGGTTGCAAAGAAACGCACACAGCTTCGAGAAGACAAAGGAAGCTCAAGGCACACAATAGAGAGTGTGCTACTTAGTGTGCAATGGAAAAGATAGATAGCCCTAGAGTGATGGGCGTATATACAATGCACGGGGGGAAAAACCTCCTAAAGAGGGAAAAAACCACCTACCCCATGGCATCCACATTACATCACTTGGAACACACTCGGTCGAGAAATCACCATCGACATCGCCATACTATCTAGTTGCTCCACAAAACACCATTGTATGTTGTTCATGCAGATTGCGGACGTGCTCGGCCTAGTCGAGACTATAGAATTGAATTACTCTAACGTGGTTGCCAACCACCTTCAGTCAGCTAAACATTTCGTTTCGCGCTATTTTCCTGTCAACCAGTTAGTCACACGCGCAACTTTGAAGATCATCTTACCGATATAGCCCTTACTTCGTGCATCAAAATCTCCCACTAATATGTGTTGTTACCTACTCCTCCTCCTCTTCTCCACAGAAGTTCTGTCCATTTCATTGTGAAGAAGTCATTGCATGGTACATTCAAAGTCTTACCAACTCTCGTTTGCTTAGTTCCGTTCTTGATTCATCAAATTTTTACCATACTATTTCCAGTGACTTACACTCACTTAGCGTAACAAGATTTGAGCAAAAATAATAATAAGCTCTCCCTGTCTCTCTTTTTTTTTTTTAAAGGCCTGCCTCTCTCTCCCTCTCTCTCTCAAAACAAAACAGTACATAAATTCCTGTATATATGAGTGACTTCTGCTAACTAACGCTCACATCATTTGTCGACATTTAAAATAAGCGCACTCACACACTCCCTCCCTCTCTCTCTCTCTCAGCTTTCACTTCTATGTTCTTTTACTAATGTATATTCTTCTTCAATGCTTCGATGCGAACAAGATAGTATTTACAATGGTGCCCTTGCTCTCCATTCATTTCCATAAACATCCAGGTACCAAATCCATAAACATCCAAGCACCAAAGCGAAGCTCTCTCTAATTGCAATAGTATTCCTTGCTATTGCTTCTCAATAACTCATTCAAACACTCTCCAACTTCATGCCTTCTCCTCCAAAGCTTGGCAATCAAGGCATACTAGTTTAAATTTAATACTACACTATCTTTTTTTCTCTATTTAATATCTAGTAATTTTATTCCTAGGCTTTTTTTCTATTTCAATACCCATCTATTTCTCTTTTTGTACTTATCTCATTTTACTCTTAGCTTTTTTCTATTTTACATCTATCTACTCTCAACTTTTTTCTACTTACATCTATCTAGTTTTTTTTCTATTTAATTTTGTATATCTTTTTTTAACTATTTTGATTCATAGACTTTTTTTCTATGTTTAATATCCATTTCTCTCTTTTTTTACTTATCTCATTTTACTCTCAACTTTTTTTTATTTTACATCTATCTACTTTTTTTCTATTTAATATTACACTATATTTTTTCTTTATTTGATATCTAGTATTTTTTTAATATTTATTAGCTATTTGATATTTATCCTTTTTTATTTTAAAAAAACTTTTTAAGCAATATAGTTTTTCAAATTACAATTTTATATTTATACTACACTGTCTTTTTTTCACTTTTATTGAAAATTATTTTATATATTTTTGTGTCAACTTGTTTTTCGATTAATTTTTTGAAGTAATATGCACTATGTATCTTTTAATTTAAAATCCATCTATTATCTATTTTCTATTTTTTTAAATTATCGATGGAAAAAAGTATTAGAGAGAAAATTTATCTTTTTTCCATCGATAATTTTTGAGAGAAAAGTTATCTTTTTGAAAATCACTTTTCCCTCTCTTCTTCTTTTCAGTGCACCAACTTTTTTTTCTATTTCTATTTAAAAAATTACCGATGGAAAAAAGTAATAAAGAGAAAAGTTTTTTATTTTAAATTTACTTTTCTCTCTATTCCCTTTTTCCATTGAGAAAAGTTAAATTTTTAAAAATTTTACTTTTTCTTGTATTCCTTTTCTCCATTGCATCGAACTTTTTTTTTTCAAAAAATACTTTGATAGGAAGGCTGCCATGAGGTTCAGAGAGAAGAAGAAGAATAATAATAAAAAGGCAAGAGGAGAATTAGAAGGCGAACAAAGATGCCAAAGTGGAATATCACCTTAACCACTACAATCATAACTATGATCAACTCATATGCAATATGTAGCTAAGCATAGCTCTAACAAAAGAACTTGTAGAATCTGTAACTTGTGACTATCTGTAGCATATACGCATTGGACTCACGATCGGAATATCCATCGATTGAAAATAGTGCATAACTTGTAACATGTAGCCACTACGAGCATACACTATAACGTACTTCTATGAGAGTGGATATGGGAGTCACACTCAATCGCTAAAGCATCAAAGAGTAGATTGCGAATACTTAGAAACTATGGCAAGAATATCAAAAAAATCCATCACCAAAATCGGCATACACAAAACCTGTGAAGCCAACTAAGCTATGCACATAAACAAAGATTAGATCTTTTATCCAAAATTTGTCATACATCAAGTCAAACTGATTAAAAGGCTCTCCAAACCCAATGAAGAGAAGCAAAACAAATTGTTGGGTTGAACAAAGCACATAAACCTGTGAGAGACAAAACCCCTATCCAAATAATTAGAGCTGGTATTGGATCCTTCAGTATAGCTGATGACTCACTTGTTGGGGTAAAGGATAAAAGAATAAGAGGTCTCACTCATTTTAGTGGTGACACAGTCTATCAATCTACACTCACCGTGCACACACTTGCACCACAACTTTTGCATGGGTGTGCTGATGTGCCTATCAATTGGTATCAGAGCATAGGGGAAGTGGAGATGGCAACCTTGACATTGCATCATAGAGAGAAGCAAGATTTTTTGCAGCTCAGTTTTGCCATTTTTGTGCTTCAAAACACTATTTTGGGCATATCTTTAAAACACACAGTCATATGGGTATGATCCAGGAGTCTAAGTTGGGGTTTTGGCATGTTCCTAATGCAATGTCAATGTTTATGTTTTGAAATTTTGTTTAAAATTATAGCAGGTATAACAACAGTTTATTTTTCACTTTCGGGCTGCAAAACATTATTTTTGACATATCTCTCGCACTTGGACTAGGATCTATATGATCTAAGAGTCTAACTAGGGTTTCTCAATGTTCCAAACACGTTGTCAACATTAAAAATTTTTAAATTTGAGCTTCGTTGCCATACTCTTGGTTGTTGATGTATGCCTCATGTGGATTTGTGATTTGAAAGGGTCAGTGCACTCACAATTGCATCAAGAATTGGTTAGTGATTTGTGATAGATGATCAGTTCTTTGATGATTAATGGCGTGCAATCATCCAAGGCTTCTATCATGCAACTTTGAAAGTGAAGCTTGTGGAGTTCATTTTCAGCTTGCAACTTGAAAGTTTTCAAGGCAGATTAAGCTACACAAATGGGAAAAACTTGGTTTATGGTTTGGGTGGAGCCATCAAGGTGTATACCAACACAATTTCGTGCTTATGGTTTTTGGGCTTCGATTGGGTTAGCAATTAAACTCATCTACATCTGTTGGCTCCCAAATCCTCTCTATCTCTCTCTGATTTTCTCTTGATACCTCTCTCTATATATAATTAGCATTTAATTATAATTAATAATTGTCTCAACACTTTAACAAATTTAGCTTAACTCGTCTCATAGCCAAAGGGCTAGCGCATATCTACTAGGTCTCATGTTGAGCACAAACATTTCTGACATTGCCTAGTCTTTTCCACTCTTCAAACGCTTTGGGTTAGCATGTTGACTCATCATATGTGCTCTGATGTTCTAGCCTAGTAGTACCACCCATTGATGGAGCACTTCACGCTTAGCCAGATAGCTATAGAAAAAAATAGTATACTATAAGCAAGCAACAAAATAAATACTAAGCTTTGAAAAAAGCAAAGAAAATTGCAAAAGAAAGAGAGAGAGAGAGAGAGAGAGAGAGAGAGAGAGAGAGAGAAAGAGAAACATGATGCTAACTAGCTACTCTTTAGATCACATGGATTGGCATGATTGTGTAATAGTATTACGTTCGTTTATATGGTAGATACTTCTTCTTTTAAAGAAGAAGCTTGCTCTTGGAAGGGACAAACTTGTTCATATGCTACATTATGTCAAGATTATTAAGAGTCATTTTGAAAGGCTCTTTGTATCCACAATTCTTGCCACATTCTACTAGCCCTCCCTAGTGGGACATATTGGATCCAAAATGCAAACATTAATTAATTAGTGACTGCGATTCTCAGAGAATCTGCAAATTCTAAATGAAAACCCAGGCAGGTTGTGCCCCCCTCTCTTGCTTGTCGCCGTGGCTATGGAGGCCTTGCTAGAGATGGTGTCTCCCCCGCCCACTCCCCCTCCCCCTCTCCCTCCCCGATGAAGGCTGTCACAATCGCTCCCCAAGCCTCCATTGCATCTCTCTTGCCTGCTTGTCCACTGTCCTTCAATTTCTGCGCAGATGCAGAGGCAATCTTTCTCATCCTTCTTGATTCTCTCTTTCTCTCTCAAGGATCCGGGCTCAAGAATCCTTTCGATTACATGCACTGAGCGAGACGACGATCAGCCAAATCTCTCTTCGCCTTCCCCTCACGCCCCTCCCCCTTGCCTTGCTGTGCATCCACCGCCACCCTGGTACAAGAGGGCTGCCCTTCCGTTGCTGCTTGGACACTGCGTTGCTGCCTGCGTGACGATGATCCTGTTCTGAGCCTATCCTGCCATGCAAACGAAACCACTTCGTACATACCCTCGTCGTCTCAATGCGGAGCTACGTACACAGATACACCGCTATGCAGGACACCAAAAAAAGAACTCTCTCTCTCTCTCTCTCTCTCTCTCTCTCTCTCTCTCTCTCTCTCTCTCTCTCTCTCTCTCTCTCTCTCTCTCTCTCTGTGTGTGTGTGTGTGGCAGTTCTTCCTGACACAGGCCTGACAACCAAAAAAGTTTTCATGCGTGCCTTTCCACTTGTCGAGTCTCTCTCTCTCTCTCTCTCCACGTGCCATCTCTTTTTCCTTTTCAAACCCATCGGCCATCGCAACATCTCACTAGATTCCCTCTACTAAAGCACCTCAAAAAAGATTGACCAGACATACTAGCTCTCCGTAAAAGAAATTCATTTCTTTGTTAGATACCGGATATTCCCCCCTCTTCTCAAGGCCATCCCGCACCTCTGTCGCCCTCCCTCTTCGTCTTCCTCCGGCTCATGTCGGCTGCTCTCTGCTCGGGAAGAAGAAGAGAGAGACAGAAAAGGTCATCGAGGAGCTCGATGAGCCACGCCTTCGCCTCTCCCTCAGCCCCTGGCATCTGCCCTCTTCCAGCCTCTGGCATCTGCCCATCGCACCCTCTATGTGAGAGAGAGAGAGAGAGAGAGAGAGAGAGAGAGAGAGAGAGACCGAGACCCCTTCTCTGCCCTCCCTGCTCCTAGTCTCAGTTTGCCCGCCTACTGCTCTACCTTCTTTTACACGAGAGAGAGAGAGAGAGAGAGAGAGAGAGAGAGAGAGAGAGAGAGAGAGAGAATCAACATGCAGACTAATAGTTCTCTCTCTTCCCAGAATCGATTCGGCATGCAAAAGAGAGAACCTTTTAAGATTCTCCCATCTATTTCTTTTACAAAATGGGTGCTCCCTACTTGGAGTATTTAAATTACATCATCATCCAAGGGACACAAGGATACTTGTGAATCGTCTTGATTTCATGTTGGCCTACCTGTCTCCATGTAGTAAATAAGAACTAAAAGATGATTAGTTTTTATTAAATTAGTTCTTAAAAGTTATTTTGAATACTGAATAGAACACTTTTTAATACACCAAGTGAGAAAATCTATAGTTCTAAGATGCAATAATGTTTTTTTTTAGCTTTTTGCATACATATGCCATATGTAGTCTTCATAAAATTCTTCTATTATGCTAATTTCCTTCGTTGTTGAATCATTGTCATTGTCAAGAACAATAATCTTGTCACTTGATTTGTTGGGCCGTGACTACATGTAGTCATTCTAATAGAATAAAAAATATTAATAGGAGAAATCGTGAAAATATTGCCTTTGATTTCCCCACCATCTAAGCGTCGTTGACCATTGCTATAACTTTCATCTAAAACAAAGATGTTATGGATAACCAAGGGATATCTTGATCTTCGTTATGGGTATTCCTTGCCACGAGGCAAATGGGTAGTATTTTCTCAATATATTTGACTTTCAATAGTCTTAAAGGAAAATTTTCCAATAAAGTGTCGTAGCTTGAATTTCCAAAAAAATAAATTTTAAAACAGTATAATCTAACTATGTTCTAGAGTTCATCCGGTCTATTTTGTGTGTACAATTTAGTGCCCTTATTAAGGTAATCAAATGCTTCAAGCAGTACCCTATCATTCCCTAGAAAGTGTGCACATTCTTTTGCTTGAGAGATTTACATAATACATTTTCCCCAAGAGAGCTCTCATTGTCCTTCCCCAATTAAACCTCAATTTTCTTCTTGAGCTTTTATTGGTGTTTCCATCATTCTCACAAACATAAGAAAAATGGAGACGTGCACTCACAAGATGCATAAAATCTATTATTGGTGTTGCCATCATTCTCACAACCGTAAGAAAAATGAAGACATGTGCACTCACAAGATGCAAAAAATCTATATAGAGCTATCAGGGCTTAGGGGGCTCAGAGATCCACACACTTTTGTTAATTTTGGCTCAAAGACAAAAAAGTGGCAATTGCATTAGGAATTGTGCGACAAATAATCTTTTTTTTTTTTGGCAATTATAGTATTTTCAACATTGCCCTATAGATTTGGTGAACTCCCACACAGAGAGACTAATGATGAGAGAAAAGTTGCAGTTGTTGCCTAAATTTCCCTATTTGCACCCAATTTATGCTTGATTTATCGTAAAGTTCCATTTTACCGCATGATGTCCCCAATCAATGGTGCACCCTAAAAAATGACCCCATGCACATATTAAAGCGACTTTTGCAATGGGGTAACGGTTATTTCACATCTTTCCAACGTGCTACTTTTGAGGCAAGAAGAGAGCACAAGAAGGCCGGAGCACCATATCTATATCCCTCTTACCAGGGGTCTTATTTGTCATTATTCATCCTCTTACCTTTCAATTCTCGATAAATGATAGTGTTGCTAGTAATGAAGTACATAATTCTTCTTTTCTACTCTCTATTTTTTTAAATTCTTGAATTCATGTGTGACATTGTGGAATGCTTGCGTAAGAGTGAGTGAGTGTGTGTGTGTGTGTGTGTGTGTGTGTGTGTGTGCACATGCGTGTGCCTAATCACTTCTCCTATTGCTTAATATTTCCTTGAGTATGCAATGTGCGTGTAGGTTTAAGTATAAATTTTGAGTGATTTGAGTGTAGGGCTTAGGTTTAGGAGAAGCATTTAAAACATGTGGATTTAGCCAATCCAAGAGAAAAACCAAAAAAGTATGGATAGCCACGTTTGATATTAGAAGAGGATGGCTCTAGAAAGAAAAGGTGTTACACTTACAATGATATCCTTGATAAGAAGATCAAGGAAGGGATTGACAAAATCATAGATGAAATATTATATACAAAATTAAGCATACGGAGTGGATCTCTCCTATAGTGATTGTTCCAAAAAACAGAAATCTAAGGACATATGTAAGCTTGAAGCAAGTGAACAATGCAACTACTAATCACATGCTAGAGAGTGATCAAGTAAGGAAGAGTAGAGTTCTTTAGATTGTAGAGGGTGTAGTGCATGCAAAGTGCGAGGAAGACGAAGAGAAGACACATAGAGTGGGTGGAGCATATTGAGGATAATGATGCATCATAGATCTTTATTCTTTGTATTATCAATAAATAAGGCTAGACATTATGTGATGGGTTAGTAATGGTCTCGCCAATTGGCTTGAACCCAACATTCTTCCACTTGAAGGCCAACATGGCCCAAGTGGCCTATGTATGTACAACATGTATAAACATGAAGCATTTTGGTGGCTTCATCCTACACGCATCATCAAAATGCAATGTGAAAAAACTTCCCTAAGGCAAGGCTCTTCATGAGATTATCTGCGGGGTTGTCATCCATATGAACCTTGACTATGTCGATGCAATTCTTAGCCAATATGTCTCTTATCACATGATACCTAACCTCTTTATGTTTTGAATTGGAGTGAAACATGGGGTTCTTTGATTGCTCATTAGCACTCTAACTATCACAATGCAACACTAGAGTTTGATAAATGCCAAGGTCTCCAACTAGACAAGCTAACCATACAACTTCCTTGCTAGCACTAAAAATTGCAACATTCTCTACCTCTGTGGTGGAAGATGAAGTGCAATCCTAAAGACACAATCTCCATGACATGGCTGCTCCAACAAATAGAAATACATAGCTAGGCGTGGATCTTTGACTATCCACACAACTTGCATAGTCCACATATGTGTAACCCACTATGGATGCATCATTGTTCCCGAAGCATAAGAACTTGATTGTTGTACCCTTCAGGTATCTCAGAATGTGCTTCACTACCTTCTAGTGATTTCTGCTAGTATTTTCCATAAATTTGCAAACCATTCCCACTACAATTAATGCAATGTCTGGTTGGTCTGGTGGCTACCATGGCATCCATAAGACTATTTACTACTGAAGAATATGGCACCTTTGCCATTTCTACTTTCTCAGCATCAGATTTGGGAGCATAATTCTTGCTAAGTTTTGCATGGGCCTACCTTGGGATACTCAATGTATCTTTCCCCCTTGCATATTAAAATGTTGCAAGATCTTGTGGATATACCTTTCCTTAGATAACTCTAGTATTCCACGTTTTCTATCCCTCTTGATACGCACAACAAAAGTGGCTTGCATCTCCCCAATTCTTCTTAGAAAATTGCATGCTAAGTGACTTTTTCATTATGGAAATCTCATCTTAAGAATTTCCGAAAATGAGCACGTCATCGACGTAAAGGATCAAGATGATAAGTGAACCATCGTTCAGTTTCCCAATATACAAGCATTGATTTTCTTGGCTCCATACTCGCTCCATACATAACCTTGGGACTGCATGTACTTGTCAAATTTTTGGTACCACTACCTTGAGCCTTGCTTTAGAGAATACAATGCCTTATGAAGTCTACACACCAAATTTTCCCTCGTAGGCTTTTTAGGTAGACATTTTTTTCTAGATCTTCACATCCATCAAGAAAAATTCCATGTCCTCAGTGGCTACTAGCCCAAGCACAAGATGCAATGTAGTCATCTTGGAGAGAATCTCTAAAGTGAAAACCCAGAACCTATTTAAGACTTGGTATGTTTGGAAATACTTTTACTGGGCAACAAGCATATTTGAACATGTCAACGTCAAGAATGTGTTGTTGAAGCTAAGTGGGACAGAAGCTTTGAAAGACCAGACCACGGGTCTAGAAACCCAAAAAGAGTGAAATGAAACCTCAAGGATGATCTTTAGAAAATCAAGCACTCATTGAGAATTTTTGCACAAATTCAACTTGAAGGCTAGCATTACACCCATTAGAGATAGTTTACTAATGACAATCCCACATATAAATTATTGATTTTTCACACCAGATACTAGACAAATAGAGGAGCAACCACCACTGCAAACTTCAGTTCATACTCACACCCATATTTAATCTCATTAACCGAGCATTAAAGCTAGGGAGGTTGAGACTCCCATGACTGAGGAGAGGAGCTTCACAGCATTGACGGAGACTACAACAGAGGATTTGAGCCATACTATCCTGACATCTAAAGTACAAATGAGGATATATTCATTACCCATTTTATCTCTCTCTCTCTCGTCTTGGGCACCCATTGTATCAGTGATCACGCATACCCAACACAGTTCTATCTAGAAACACTTCTAGATTCATTTTAGTACCTCTTTTTTGTACTCAAACATGGTATCAGATTCACCAATTTGTAACAGATTGGTCTCATAGGTCATTTTGCCCGTTTGAAGACGTTAATCTATCATTTCATTTCTCTCATGGCTTCTTGCGAGACTGCTATAGGGAGAGTACAGATCATAGAGGGTTTCAGACCCTCTTCACTCTACTATTGGGGTGAAGCAAGAATGCCCACTTTCTCCGACTTTGTTTGGATTGTATATTGATGATATTGGTGACTATATTGAGACTGTAGGGGATTGAAGAGCACAATTGTCAGGTGTAGTTTCAGGGACCATGCACTAAGTTGGGGCTATTTGACACATTGGTCACTTCCACCATGCTTTATGGAGTGCATATATGGGGGCCTAGCCTGGATCATCATAGTAGATCAGGGAGCAATATCATGGATGGAGATCCATGGAGAGACCACTTATATCCATGATCTCCAAGTTGGTTCGCGTGAAATCCTCAGTGCCACATGAGATTATCAGAGATGGGATGAGCGCACCACCAAATATAGTACAAACTCTTGCTATATCAATTTATTTCATTCATAGCACATGGGAGCTACCATGCAATAGATATGCACAAGTAGCGCTTGAGCCATTGCAACAATTGGCTACTGATGGTGATACTTTATGTTGGTTTGCATAGGTATCATCTTGGTTTGAGCTGCATGGATTTAGTATGGATAGGCTGCCCCATTTTTAGTATTCCCTGGATGCACCCTTCCTCATCCTCACATATTTAGAGATTAGAAAGATTTTGAGACATAATCTTATTCAGTTGAATACTAGAAGGACTTGGCTATCTCTGTCACATGAGTTGGGGAAAAAGATGGCTTTTTATAGAGACCATCTTATTTGGACGAAGATGATGGGATCATCCCACGCCTCAAGTATATGGACACCCACCTATCTCATGCTATTAGATGTGTTATTGGTCAGTTACGCACCTCATCTGATCAGTTGGAGATAGAGACTAGCCGATACAGAGGTATACCTCTAAAAGAGAGATTATGCCACATTTTCCAAAGAGTGTAAGAGATAGAGGAGCACTATATCTACTAATGCATAGCATACTACGAGATACGCAAGCACTTTCGTTGCTTAAACAAAGAGGCCCTTATCCTGGATCATGCATTACTATGATCAGAGGTGCCTAGGTCTCTTCTTGATGGAGATCTATAGACTCAAAGAGAATACCCTTAGGAGAAAAAGGCTACATAAAGAGGATCCATACACAACCAAATCACTACTTTTTATAGAGGGACTACTTTGAATGGCCCACCACAAGTTACCCAGTCACACCCTCATCAATGCGTTCTTCTTAATTGAGCCATCCAACTTGGCCTCTCATGATTCCCGAGGATGCGAGGATATTCACATTGTAGAAGAGGTCTACATCGGAGGCTATAGAGAATCATTCAACAACATCGAGCATGCCCCCCCCCCCCCCCCCCCCCCCCCCCGAGAGCTGACCATGGAGGACATTGAGGCCATACTGTAGAGACCCATGAGAGAGCTCATGGGATGATCACCATTGTCTACTTCCCATGATGTGCAGCTCCTTTGCCCTCATGTTCCCACTCTCCATATGTTTTGAGCTGATGTATTATGTGATGAGGACATTGATGATGATTATGATATAGGTTAGGCTTGCATACCTTTTCGCTCTAGGTACCCTTATTTATTTTTATCTTTATGTTCCCCTAACATTGTACTAGAGTCACACATGTTCGTAAACCTTTTGCTCTCATAGTTCATTTTTTCCTTTTGAAGATGTTAATACAACATTTCATTTCATCTCTCTCTCTCTCTCTCTCTCTATATATATATATATATCTATATATATATATATATATATATATATATATATATATATATATATATATATATATATATATATATATATATATATATACACGTATGTGTGTGTGTGTGTGTATATATCTTATTTGTGCAGCATATTATCTACAATCACACTCCTTGATTTGTAAAGAAATATGGACTCTTATCAAGTTTTTCTAGTCACGGTATAGAGAAGTCCTACTATCAGGCAGCAAGGACTAAGTTTTTCAAACCTGCTAGACATGATGGAGTATATCAAAGTGCTAATAAGTTGCTTGAATTATTTTATAGACAAGTGTGGCACATAACTAGATTGCAAGAAGCTAAAAATTATTAGACAATTCTAATATTGCTACAACTATATAGAGGAATATACAAAAAGGAAATATGCATAGAATAGGTCATCTATAAGTGAAAGGTTTTTACAATGGCTTTCCACTACAGAGAGGCAAGGCAAAAAATAGGGAATAACACAAGGATCATTTGTGGCTGTTTGAGCCAACATCAGGCTTTTCAATTTTTTCCCTCCACTTCAAGTACTCTAACCCTGCAAATGTTTGACTATGTCACCAGAAGAGGCAAGCACATAAGTCTCCATAGTGCCATAATAAGCACTTCTTGAGCCCATAAATCCTAGAGTAAGCCCAAAAAATCTAATGGTTTCTTATTTCTCAAAAAGTATGATTTTGTCCAATTTGGATCGAACTGAATGTGAACCTACCACCTTTAATAGAGCTAGTACAACAAATATGTGGAGAGTGGGTGATTGGGAAAGCCTCCTATGGGGTAAATAGATATTGTGTCCTTATTGAGCTTCCCAATGTAATGGCCCAAAGTTTAATCCCTCTTCAAATCCAAAGGCCTAGATCCCTTTCCTCTCCCTAGAAACTTATCATGATCCACAATATCAATCTCTGCAAAAAAAACCTCAAATCAATTAAAGGAAACAAAGTCTTACTAACTTAAACTATCTGCTTGCAAAAATAGTATTTGGGTTTTCATCATCTTAAAAACGGTCCTCTTTCCAAAGGTCAATGGAAAATCTTGGTGTATTCTCTTTTCTCTCTCTTTGAACTTCTTTTCCCATGTGTTCAATATTCAATTTTTTTGAATTTACTAGAACTCCTCTTCTGTGGAAGCCCTTGGACTTCATAGATTTGAACAACATTTAGCACATGCTCTCTAGCATAAGACTTATCACTGAAATTTTTAGATATAGGTATCAAGCAATGACAATAGATAGGGTGTGGTGTAGTCCACAAAGCGTTTATCATGCTCTATCAAAATAGTAAGACAGTAGTCCTCTCTTTGATCAAAGAGATTTTGTATATCATGTAGCAGAAGATACTCCTTAGTGTGTATCTTGTAGGTGGGCATGGTTGTTGTACACAACAAGGGATCAATGTCTTCCTCTACCTTGGTGATGTTCCTTGTATTGAACTGTGACACATCCAAAATCTCTTTGCTTTGGAGCTTCTCCATTTCTTCTCTGAAATCTTCAAGTGTTTCTTCAACACCTTTTTCACTCACAACTATTGTGGTTTTTAGGGGATTGGAATCTCCTTTCTTTGTTGGAATAATGCATAAAAAGAGAAAATATGCAATGTCTTCAATCACAAGCTTAGAACCATACTTTCCATGCAACTCACAAGGGTTATGAACCTTCTTACAATCATCTTGGAACCTGTGCTCTTTGTTAAATTCTTCCTTTAAAAATGTCATTAAAGTGTACCAAGTTTCTAGCCTTGTGCGCCTTTGTAAGGTCAATAAATACCTTTTGATAGTCTTTAATTTCATCAGTGTAGCCTTCAAGAAAGCCATCCAATTCAAAGGAACATTAAAAATTTTCTTAACATAGGTAGACTTTGATAGTTGCTAGAGTAGGTCCATCAACTTATCATCACTTGTCTCTTCAACCTCTTCAATGTCTACACCTTCCAAACTCTTTTTGCTAGACACAACAAAGAAAGACAATCAACCATATACATTACACCATGTTTCAACACTTTACACATACGAGCAATTACGTATTTAATACATCCTTAAGCAATTACATATATAATACATATGTATGTTACACATGTGTTGTTCCTACAAAAAAATGTAATGCACAAAGATTCATCCATATATACATATTTTGTGCAAGAGAATACGCTCAAAAAACTCAACCAAAATTGCATACTCCAACATGTGTTCTCCTTGCGTGATTTTAGAATGCATGGAGGAGCATCTGACAACAAAGAATTCGTACAAGGAGAACACATCTCAAAAAGCTGAATCAAAATTTTAAACTCTAATATGTGTCCTCCTTACGTGATTTTAGAAGGCCTAGAGGAGCTTTCGATGAAAAACAAAATTGCACAAGGACACTAAATGTCAAAAAAATGATCAAAATTGTATACTCTAACATGTGTCCTCCTTATGCAAATCTAAAAGTCTTGGAGGAGCATCTGACAAAAGAGAATTTGCGCAATGAGGACACATGTCAAAAAACTCGATCAAAATTTTATACTTTGATTTTTTTGTAGTTGGAGGCTCGGTTTAGCTTTCATAAATCATGTAGGGAGGATGTATCCTTGAAGAAAATTTCATTAAAAAAATGGACTAAAAAATCAGAGAAACCTTTATGTCAATCTAAGCATCGTTGTAGGTTGTGAGTCTCACTCAAAACATTTTGCAAAATAGAAAAGATTGAGCAAAAATGAGATTAATAGGAATTTTGAGCTATATAGAGTAGGTCAATTATGAACTTTGATGTTTTTGCATAACAATCAAATCCATGCATCGTAATTTGTGCCAAATCAAATTTTCCTTAGATAATTGTGTACTATATAAAGAAGAGATTGCACCCAAACAACATTTTCTACCTTTTTTGAGGGATTTTCTTTGAGCAACTCCTTCTTCCTCTCCGCATCATTTCTTCTATCTTTTTTGAATAGTACACAATTCTTAACAAAATATTCATTTCTATATGCTTTAGAAGCTCAATTTGAAGTGGATTGTTTACATTGGGAGTAACTACTATTCAATATCTTCTTCAAAGCTTTGGATGCTACATAGCTTGGTAAGTTTTTGAACTTGTAAGATCAAGATGTGTCTCCCTTGTACAAAAATTGAGTCGGACTAGCCCAGTAAGTTTTTTAACTTGTAAGATCAAGGTCTGTTGCCTTTGCATGAAAATTGAGTAGTCCAACTAGTCATATTTTGTGCAAACACATCTTCATTTTTCTCACAAATCTCTACACATGTTTCTTTCCAAAATCTTATTAACTTGTGTCCCCCGTGTGCAAAAATAGAGTAACCGGACAAGCTTCCGACTAGTCTATTTTTTCATAAAGGGGAACCTTTTTTTTTATATACTTGTCCCCTTCTTACACAAAAATAGAGTAGTTGGCCAAGCTTTTGACTACTCTATTTTCGTACAAAAAGGACACATGTTTTTTTCCATGATACATGTCCACCTTGCGCAAAAATAGAGTAGTTATTTCATCACTCTATTTTTTAGCAAGGGAGACATTAATTGATTTTGAAACTTTTAATCTGTTGAAGCTTTTACTCGAATACAGTACTATGCAATATTTTCTCTTAATTTTTAGGTGTGAGCTCTAGTTATGGCAAGGACCAAACAAACTTCAAGGAAGGTCCATAGAGAAGTCAAACCAAGATCGATGTAAAAGGAACACCAAAAGATATTAGACTAGAGACGTCATATAAAGGTGAGAACTCAAAGGGGAGATAAAGGTGCTACATCCTCAAAACAAACAACCAAAAAGGGAGCTGATATGAAACCCCCACCTGTAAAGAAAATGAGATTTTCTTAGAAGGTGAGATGTCTTAGGGAGATAAGGAAATTACAAAAGGCCCTTATATTTGTAATTGTTAAGCACTATAGGCAATTAGCAAAGAATTCTAAGATTGATATGAGGTGGACAGGAGGTGTCTTGGCATGTATACGAGAGGTTGTTGAATACTTTTTAGTTGAGCTCTTCCAAGATGCACACATATGTGCAACCCACTCTCACAAGTCACCCTTATGGACAAAGATAGGATTATCTTGAGGAGATTAAGGTATAAATTCAACAAAATCATTGAACCGGTACCTCTTCACGATGACAAAACCTTCAACATCCTCAACATTCTCCCATCAAGAAAGGCAAAAGATCCTGAAGTGGTGATTGAGGAGATCATAGAGGAGGATGTTGTGGAAGAAGGGGAGGAGATGGAATTTGATAAGGAGGAGCTAGAAACAAAGAACTTTAGGGAGATTGAAGCTCAGCTTCCTTCATTACTGATAAGATTTGTTAATCCCAATGGCTTTAAGGTGGCTGCCTTCTTAGAGGATGACCTTCTTCAAAGGAAACATTATATTTTCCTAGATGTTAATTCTATTGACATTCTTAAAGACTTCCAAAAAGAGATCAATGACTCTATTCTTCTGTCATCCTTGAGGTTTGCATTCCCATCAATGTTCTTTGTCTTTTTTGTTGATTGTTGACATTTAATCATTGTTCTTTGTATTTTTTGTTGATATTAATGCATGATTATACGTTAGATGTCCAACATGAAGTGGAGGTGGCTGATCAAACCATCTCTCACTTTTTGAGAATTGATTCTAACATAAAGAATTGGCTAGCCAATATTGATTTTGTGACTTGTGAGCTCATTTCTGAACCCTAGTTCAATATGAGGGTTTTATCTTTGAGGATTTTGAAAATGCCCAGTGCTCTTGCAACAACTCACACTAAAGTCTTATTGCAATTGATATCACTAATAAAAACATGTTTCATATTGAACTCCCTTGAGGGCCACCATGGAATGGCTAGTCTGTAAGTGTAGTTGTCCAATAGTTAGGCTAGTGCTCCAAATGCTTTAGATCTTTGTTAGTCAAGGTTGATAGAGACAATTGAGGAATGCCTACCATCAAAAAGCTCATAAATGACATGAAAATCTTAAATGTGAAGGTATGGTGCTGGTAGGTTGTAAGTGAATACTTTTTTAAACAATGAATTAATGCTTTCCCTTGTGTTTGTGTAGCCCCCTTGCAAGATGAGTCTTTCTCATGTGTATGGAAACTGATAATAAATGCAAAGCTAGTGGTTGACTACACCTATTGCAACCCAAAAAAGAATATTAGGCTAATCATGTGACCATACAAACATAGATTCTACTTGAAATCTTCATGTTGAGAGCTAATACACTCATCATTCTTGGCCATATCAATAGGAATTGCTACGCCCACAACCATGTTTGGTGGGTAAGGGCAAAGTTGATTAGGTATATGGTTAGTGTCGAGATGCCACTACCCACAGCAACACCAAAGGGCCAAAGAAGCCAAAGGGCTCGGGCACCATAGATGGTACTAAGGTGGACCCAGACAAAAGAGAAGAGGAGAGGAAGAGAAGCCCAAGGTAGAGGAGGTTCCAAAGGAAGAGAAGAAGCCAAAGTAGCATGTTGCCCCTAAAAAGAGCCCTAGAAAAACACAAACACATGTCAAAGAGGAGGAGAAGAAGCAGACAAAGAAGAAGTAATCAAACACATCAAAAGAACCAATGCTCAAGAAGAAGGAGAAAGTAGAAGAAAACACCAAAAGAGACAGAACCCAAGGAAGACAAAAAGAAGACACAAAAGGCGTTATAGCCCAAGGAGAAAGAGAAGCAAAAGAAGATACCAAAAGAGCCAAAGGCAAGGAGGACAAAAAGAAAGAAGAATATCCGAACACACCTAGAAAGAGCCCATCTTGGGTTGAGCTATTTACGATGTTGTGAAGCAACTAGAGGACAAGACTACAATTTATTGTTTTGAACATACCAAAATCATACAATATTAAGTGCATTAAATGAAAATTAAAACCAACAAGATGATATATTTGCACCAAAAAATTAAAAATGAAATCAACAAGATGAGACATTTATACCAAACAAGTATTTGTCATATATGAAAATAGTTTGTACAAAATGTTAGTCTGATATATGATTAATATGATCTACCAATAGTATTGGTAGGTTAGTAGGGCTCTAAACAGGAAGCAATATTTAGCTTGGAACAAGATGCAATATCCCTTCTAGTACTTCTTGGAATAGATATTTATTCGCAATACTCCTCCGGAGTTGCAAGCGATAATAAAAATAGGGAAGTAAGATTATGTCTCAGAGAAGTAAAAAATAGTAGAAAGAAAGAAAGCATTATCTACAGACCTTTCCAATTATCTAAAAGAAAAAGTTGTAAGAAAATATATCTCCTCATTGTGTAAGTCATGCCTCACTTGGTACAATGTGCACTTGGTTCTTTCTTCAATGTTCCTAAGTGTTTATTTTTCATCCATACATCAATGTCATGAATGGTGTTCTCATTAAAATTATCAATGTTTTGATCTAAGGGAACTAGATCACACCCAACATAATGCCACCAACTATATTTATTAAAAAAATGATATAATGAAGTTTTGGGTGTGGATCATGTATTTACAGGTAATTGAGCCAGATTGCACTTTGCAAAGAATACTATTCATTGTTTTTTGATCCCAACCTTAATCCACAAATTCTAATACATCTCCATTGTATAATCACTTAATCAACATCATTATTCTAGACACTTTCACATATACCTATGTTAAAAAATCCACAAATACAATAATGGGCATAGAAATGTAGCTTTTCTCTACATGCAGTGTTGGCCTTTAATCATTTCTAGATCTCATAAAAGATCTTGCACCTACAGGTTTCACTTGTTCTTGAGCTTGGTAGTGGTCACTCTTTGCTTCTAGAATTAGGTAGGGCAAGCTTAAAGACAATGCACCAATCCTTCAGGGATTTTGGTGGAGCATAAAATAAATCGTTAAAAATTCCCTTTTTCTACCAAAGATCCATGAGTTCTCCCTTTGTAAATCTCTTGATGACCAGTGGATCCATGCCTCTATGCTTGAGAGATTCTGGTTTGTAATGAGCACAGTATAGAACATGCACAAAAAAAACAAGTAGAGAACCACAAGCAATCCAAAGCAAAGTGGAAATAATCTAAGAAGTACATATAAACCACTTACATGTAGCTCTGTATAGAGAAAAATTTGAGCTCTCGATATGAAGGTGAAGCTCCTTGTGCATGTAGACATGCTGCACTAAAACCTGCTTCATTGTCTTCTTGGCTCCAACAAAAAAGCCTTTCACTCTTCCTTTCCAACATGTTGAGAATGGATTTTTGGATGAGTATTTTCTTCTCCTAGTCTATTGCATTATAATCCAATTACCCTTGGTTATGGATATTGGGATCCATTGGCTGTGCTAGGATGTTTACACCGGGTGGACTCCACTGCTTGAGGAGAATGCAAAGCAGATGAAGGTGAAGAGAGGGAAACAAAAAGAGGAGGGAGAAGGAGGTGGTGAGAGGAAGAGAGAGGTGGAAATAGGTGGGAAAAGAAGGCCATCTTTCGTGTCGGTTAAAGAGACATTCCTGAGGTAAAAAGACCACATACTTGAAAGTTACCTCTGATTGTGGCTCAAGGAAAATTCATTTTAGAAAATCAAAAGAAATTCTAAAAAGGAGATTCTATAACGGAAGCCCTTCTCTCATTACCCTAGAGCACTCTCTCTCTCTCTCTCTCTCTCTCTCTCTCTCTCTCTCTAAACATTAAAAGACAAAAAAGAGACCTCAAAGTTCCCCTAATGTTACCCCAAAAATATACAAATCCATTTAAGTCAATCCTCAAGTAGAAATTTTGTGAACTATACTATATCTTCGTATAAAGGCCGAGTGGGATTTTTCCTTTCAAATTTCCTTTAGCCAGCTCATGCTAAATTGGACACGCTTTTCTTGAACACAAAAAAAACTCCTCTTTCCTCAATGTGGGCTTGAAAAGACACGACATCCACCCCCTCTGAATGTACCACATTATAGCTCTTCTTGGTCTATCATGTAAGGATTATGGGGGATTAGTGAGTGTAGCATTCATGCTATGTGTGTGTGTGTGTGTGTGTGTGTGTGTGTGTGTGTGTGTGTGTGTGTAATGAAAGAGAGTAGAGATACTCAATGTAGACTAAATATAAAACTAGATTATGCATTTAAAATGAGAGATGCGTTACATAAACTTCCTCAAATATGTCACCATTCAAGAAAGCAGTAACAATGTCTGATTGATGTACATCCCAACCAAAATGAGCTGCCAATCCACATAGAAAACGCACAGTAGTCATACGACAAGTGGGAGCAAAAGTCTCTTCATAATCTATGCCTTTTTGTTGTGCATAACCCTTTGCAACAAGTCGAGCCTTATGGCGATCGATCTCACCATCCGGCTTGCGTTTCAACTTGTAAACCCACTTCGTACCAATGGCCTTTTTGCCAGGAGGCAAATCACATAAAGTCCATGTGTCATTCTCTATAAGTGCATCATATTCTGATTCCATGGCAGCAATCCAATTTTCTGAATTTTGTGCTTCATCAAAAGGCAGAGGCTCCTCAACATCATGTAAACTAGACACAGCCAAAGCATAACAATCTGATGCATAAGATGCATGGCGAGAGCCTGAACGAGTACGACTAGATAAAGGTGCATCCAATTTACTGTCACGCAAAGTGTGCACCAGCCATTTTGGCATACCTCTAGCCTGCTCATTTTCAGCCCTTTCCTCATCAAGTACATCATGTACATCTGCATCAGTAATAGGCTGTTCTAAAACATTTTCAGAAACCCCCATAGGCTGTACATTTGCCTCATTGGAACTTACATTCGTATTTCCACCACTGAAAAGAGGCAACAAAGTGTCATAAATGTCCTGTGAGCTTACATTACTGTCTCTAGTACATGATAGCAAGGGCTGAACAGAATCTTCCACAAACACTACATCCCGCGAAACCAGAATACGTTTTGTTTGCGGATGATACAACCTGTAACCTTTGCTTTCAGCACTATAACCAACAAAAATACATTTGACAGCCTTATCATCCAATTTTCTGCGCTGCACTTGTGGCACCAAAGCATATGCCAAACAGCCAAAAACACGCATGTGCTCAATAGAAGGCTTTCTATCATGCCATGCTTCATATGGAGTAATAGACTGCAAAGCTTTCATAGGACACCTGTTAAGTACATAAGTGGCACACATGATGGCCTCAAGCCAAAAAGAATGCGGCAAAGCTTGACTTTTGACCATACATCGTGCCATTTCTGTTAGTGACCTGTTTTTCCTCTCAGGAACACCATTTTGCTGAGGTGTATAAGGCACTGTACATTGGTGTTTTATCCCACGACTAGCCAGAAATGCATTAAATTCATGAGACATATACTCCCCCCCTCGATCGGAATGGAGGGTGCCCATAGTACATTTTGAGACATTTTCAGCCATAGCCAAAAATTGTTTGAAGCACATAAAAACTTCGGACTTCGCTTTAAGCGGAAATACCCATGCATGCCTGGAGTAATCATCAATGAAAGTCATGAAGTACAGGTAATTGCCCAAGGACGGAGTTTGCATGGGCCCACAAACATCACTATGCACAAGCTGCAACCTGCATGTGGCCCTAACTGAACCATCCTTTGGAAACTTAGAACGCTGCATTTTACCCAGAATACAGCCTTCACAAACATGTTTGATAGGTGCTTCAAGAGGCGGCAAAGAAGCAACCATATCAGATTTCTGCAAACGTAGCAAACTGGCAAAATTCAGATGACCAAAACGTGCATGCCAAAGTTTTACATCTGAAATAGCCCTTGAATCTGCAACAGCATTTGCAAACTTTTGTCCACACTTGTCATACAAAGTGAGCTTATACAGCCCACGACACAAAAGCCTAGATGCAACAATTTCATCACCAAAACTGAGATCATGAACTGTACATCTGTCATCCACAAATTTGACTACAAGTCGAAGTCTAGCAAGTGCGGATACAGACAAGAGATTCTTCTTGATCCCAGGTACATAAAGTGCATCAACAAGTGTGAAGGAACTGCCATTAGCAGCAGTGAGCACAATCTTTCCAACTCCCTGAACTGGATAAGAGGCGTCGTTGGCACAAGTGACTGAATTCCCATGAGGGACAGACTCGAGAGAGGTAAACAATTCACGATGTGAGGTAATGTGCTTTGTAGCACCACTGTCGAAATACCACACATGTGAATCTGCAGCAACTGACAAGCATGCATCATGGACAGCAGGATTGTAAGTGCACTCTGCGCTAAAAGCCCATTCTGCATCAACATCAGCATCACAATCTCCTTTCACAAAAGACTCAACAATGGCTGCATTTGTAGTGGAACCAGCATTTGCAGTGGAACCACCCTCTTTCTTCTTAGCCTCTTTGGCCTTCAACTTAGGACACGACTTGATCAAGTGATCATTGGCTTTACAATAATGGCAACGCATCTTCTTTTTGCCCTTATCACCAGAATTGCCAGACGAAGTGCTGCCAGCAGAAGCATTAGGAATAGAATTTTTGCCACTCGCAGCAGAACCATAAGAAGTGGCTGCATTACTGTTACCACCCTTTCTTTGAGAAGCAATAAAAGCCTGTTCAACTGCACGCTACCTAGTCCTGTTTTTTCTAGAAAGTGACTCTTGCAACAGCAATGTGCATAATGCATCAAACTTGACAACTTCAGGATTTCCTTGGGTCATGAGTCTCCAAGTACTAGCAAAAGTCTGGTAGGAAACTGGTAAGGCATCAAGAACAGTCTGCACAAGGGAATTGTCCGAAATGACTTCACCTGCAAAAATGAGTTGCTCATTGATATCCTTGACACTAGCAAGAAAAGTGTCCATATCATCTTCCTCATGCATAATCTTTGACTCTAGCTCTTTATGCAGCAAAGCAATTTTAGCCTCATTGCGGCTTGCATAAAGGCCTGCTAGAATATCCCAAGCCTGTTTTGCAGATTTTGCTGAACGGATGTGAGGAATAATGGTGCGCTTCACAGACAATGCAATCAATGCATGAGCCTGCGCATCCTTAACATCCCAACGAGCTTGTTCTGCCGTAGGCAAAACAACTCTAACAGCTGCAATCCTTGCAGCAAGACCTGCAACATCCTCAACATCGCCTACATCTTCAGAACCAGGACGTACATCAATGCCCTGCACAATGTTCCAGACACCTTTTGACACAAGAACATGTTGCATCATATAAGCCCACATAGGGTAGTTGTCCCCATCCAACCTGTCCTCAGCAGCAAACATCTTGAACACATCTGTGTTGTTGTTGTCAGCCATGGTAAATGCTGCACCTGATGTGAAAACTGCCCGAAAATAGGAGAAATGGAGCGGGAACAACTTGTGCTATATAGCACAAACCGTAGAAGACTATAAGGCACCTGTTATGTAGAAAACGGCACTGACAGAAAATCTGTACAAAATGACGAAATAGCCTGTGCAGTACTGCCTGTAGTGGAAACGGAGGCCGAAATCTCACCCAAAATATTTGTCGACCTGCGAACGCTCGCCAAAGCTCACTGAAATCGAAGAAAGTGAGCAGACGTGTGCTGGAGCAGCTGGCGACTAAGCCCGGGAGGACGTGACCTGCTCTGATACCAATTGTTGGAATTAGGGTTGCAGAGAAACACACACAGCTTGGAGAAGACGAAGGAAGCTCAAAGCACACAATAGAGAGTGTGTTACTTAGTGTGCAATGGAAAGATAGATAGCCCTAGAGTGATGGGCGTATATACAATGCACGGGGGAAAAACCTCCTAAAGAGGGAAAAAATGCCCCGGCGGTCCTACTGTGTACACATACATCACTACCACATGTATATGGTAACAGAGAATAAGTACGCAAGCTGATTTGATGAGAAACACTCAATCATATTACTAATGGTGGAATTACATGAAGTGTAGGATGCCAATTTGGGATACACTAACCAATGGGAGAGTAACTCAATCCCTAATCACGTGCTGAGATAAGACTCTGTTGCCATGATGGACTTCTATAGCATATCTATCTAGCACTAACATAATATCATTACTCAGGGAAATGACTCGGATGGGGCACAAAGACTCTTTGTTGAGGTTGTCAATCTCAAGAAGTGGACCTAACAAGCAAACACACCAACTCAACAAGAAAATCAATTACGGAAATTTGACTATGTCCTTTCTCCCCGCTCTAGGTCATCACACCATTTTGACACTCGAATGGACTCAAAATGCAACGAAATTTTAGGAGGAGGTGTAAGACACCTAGGGACACTATCCTACCAAGTCTGGTTGCAATCCGACAAGGTACCAAAATCACAATCCATCATGAAAAAGGTCCTGAAAATTGCAACAAAACATACTAAAAATATCACCCTATGATTTAGGAACACTCTCCTATGGTCAAAACGTCAAAAAATAGTGATTTAAGCACTCAAATCTACAACTAAGGCTCACAAACGCGTAGTCGTAAACCACATCAAAACTGACAATGCTTACACTTGAATGAAAGAGCAAAGAGAGGGGAACACAACACAAGTTTCAAAATTGAAATTAGATCACCTAATAATTAGAAAAGTTGATTACAAGTTGGAGCAACTTAGTAGCTTGAGTGTATGTTTTGTAGTGCTCCTTCTTATTCAAAAGATAAACCCCCTTGTTCACATTAAAGTTACTGACCTTCATGACTAGGACTTTCTAAATGACCACTGGCTAGCTCACATGGATCTTAACAATTATCATGACACAATTACAACCCAGAGAATCGACTTGCTACTTTGGAATCAGGATCTTCACAGAGTATCACTACACTAGCTCAAAAAATTAAATGAGTACAAATATGGTGTCCGGCTATGTGTCCGGCCAGGTGGGCACCCGTTCGTTCAATCTGCTAACAGACTCTAATGTGGCCCTTAAAACTTTATAATTACCCTCTTTCTCACCTCATATGAGCAAGTATTACATAGCTCTTTATATAGAGATTTAGGTAGGTAGCTAGTAGGTGCTACTAGCACTGAAAGTCCTGTTTGTAGAGACCATAACTTAAGGAGGTTAGATGAACTTCCCATGAGATTTGGTATGATGATAGAGGACATTATGAGCTACAACTTTTCTTTTGGAAACTCCTCAAAGTTTTTCCTAGATTGAGAGAAATCAGCTATGAAATACTGCCCTGTTGATAGGTAGATAGCTCCACTTTTCTTGCCTTAGTTGTAGGAAAAGTGACTTTCCTCCCAGCAATCATGGCATGATTGACTGACTCATAACTAAGGGTGATCAACCATGGTTATCTTGACTTAGAATTCAACTTATATGAAGTAAATGAAACTTGTACTAAATATGCATGTGATACCTATTCTTCAACACCTCCCCTCAAGTGCAAGACTGAATAGACTTGCACTTGCCAACCATAAGCTTATTCTTGAACAAACAAAACTTGTCAAAGCTGAGAGTCTTTGTAAAGATACCAAAAAGTTTCTCATGTGTATAGCAATGAAGAAGTGTGACTTCTCCTTCTTGAACCTTCTCTCGAATGAAATGGTAGTGAACTTTAATGTGCTTGGTTCTAGCATGGAGAATTGGGTTGTTGGTGAGGTACATGCTTGAGAGATTGTCAAAAAATATCTCTCTAGGATCAACAATATTGATTCCTATGTCTTCAATAATTCTCCTCAGCCATATGACTTCACAAGTGACATTGGATGCTCCTCTATACTCAGCTTTGGTTGATGAAAGAGCAATTGTGGGTTGCTTCTTGATTGACCAATTGATCAAGACACTTCCAAGTGAGCAACAACAACCTAAAGTAGACCTTCTATCTTCAACATTTTTGGCCCAATCGACATCTGTGTAAGAAAGTAGCTTTAAAGGAGAGTTATCTTCATCAAAGAGACCATGATCAGCCATGCCGTCGATGTACCTAAGAATCCTCTTGGTTGTCATCCAATGTGATTCCCTTGGCATCTCCATGAATTGGCTTACAATACTCACGGCAAATGATATGTCTGGTCTTGTGATTGTAAGATAAATGAGACTTCCAACCAACTTATATGCATATGAGAATCTACCCGTTTATATCCATCATCCTTGATGAGCTTGGAGTTTGCTTCCATAGGTGTGTGGACTGCTTTACAGCTTTCCATACTAAACCTCTTCAGAATGTCTCTGGCATACTTCCCTTGAGAAAGTGTGATTCTCTTGGGACTCCTATTAACTTCAATACCAAGAAAGTAATGAAGTTCTCCAAGGTCCTTCATCTCATACTCCCTTTGCAAGAGAGCTTTAATCGCATCAATGAGTGCTTGATTTATCCCTATAATAATGAGATCATCCACAGAAGCACAAGAAGAATGATATCTTCTCCTTCATGCTTGGTACAGAGAGTAGGATTTGCAATGCTACTATGAAATCCAAAAGAAATAATAAACTTATGAATCTTTTTATACCAAGCTCTTGAAGCTTGCTTGAGACCATACAAAGCCTTGATGAGTTGACAAACTTTGTGTGGGTACTTTGCACTCACATAACCTTGAGGTTGAAACATGTAGACTAGTTCATCCATATCTTCATTAAGAAAATCATTCTTGACATCCATTTGTGTAAGTATCCATTCAAAGAATAAGGCTAAAGCAATGACTAGCCTCATTCTTGACATCCATTTATGTAAGTATCCATTCAAAGAATAAGGCTAAAGCAATGACTAGCCTTACCATTGTCATCTTTGCAACCGGGACAAAGGTTTCATCATAGTCTTCTCCTTAGTGTTGAGAAAATCCTTTGGCAACTAACCTTGCCTTATGCTTGTTAATGGAACAATTAAAATTCAACTTTGTTTTGTAGACCCTCATCCATGGCTGGAACAATTAAAATTCAACTTTTCCTTTGAGGTGGATTTCTTGCCCTTGTAGATCTCCTTAGCTTTGGTGTTGAATCAACTTCATGTATGTAGTTTCCCATGCTTGATGTAGGACTATTGGGATTCAATGTACCACCTTCTTGAGCAGTCTCATTGATGTAGGACTATTGGGCTTCAATGTACCACCTTCTTGAGCACTCTCATGGATGATGGTAGACTCCATGGTTGAGTCTTGAGGATGAGAGGTTGCATCCTAACCTTCACTTGAGACTTCTTGATAGCTTGATGAAGTATCTTTGAACCACCTGTCATTCTCATCAAAGACAACATCTCTAGAAACATAGAGCTTTTTTGTATTTGGGTTCACCAACCTATATCGTTTTGAATTAAGGTCATACCTGTGAATACACACCTCTCTAACTTGACATCAAGCTTCCTTCTCTTCTCGTCCGGAATATGCATGTAAGCAATGCATCCAGGAACTTTCAAATTGGAGACATTGGGCTTAATACCTGAGTATATCTCTTTGGGAGTGAGCTTGGTGAGAGCTTTCATAGGACTCCTATTCATGAGATAAATTGAGGTGTTGATTGCTTCATCCAATAAACTTTTGGAAGGTTACCTTCTTTGAGCATAGCTTGGGCATGCTCTACGATAACTCTATTCTTTCACTCATCCACTCCATTTTGTTGTGGACTGTAAGCACATGTGTATTGCCTTAGAATTCCATGTTGGAAGAAAAATTCTTCAAACTCCTTGGACTTGAAATCCCCCCCTTGATTTGGTCTAAGAGTTTTGATAAATATTTGACATTCCTTTTCTACTATTGCTTTGAATTGTTTGAAATAAGAGAACACATCATATTTTTTATTCAAAAAGTAAATATCATCCACAAATGTCAAGAAGAAGTGAGCTCCTCCAAGAGATGTGTTTTGACTCGGTCCCCAAATATTTGAGTGTATGAGCTCCAAGGGTTGCCTTGCTCTAGTGCTCTTATTGAATCTGGTTCTTTTTTTCTCTCCAAATTGACAAGATGGACATGGATGTTGCTCCTTGTTGACTTGCAAAGCTGGTAGACCTTCCACAAGTCCTTCTTCAAATGCTTAATGCTTTGAAGACTAATATGACCTAGTCTCTTGTGCCAAAGAATAAGAGAACTAGATGGCATTTAGTTTCAGCTTGAAAAGCCTTCCATTCCTCTCACCATGAGAAATGACCTTACCTTGGTCATTCTCTACATAAGAACTTTTCTTGTTGAACTTCGCTTTATAACCTTTCTCCACATTTGACCTACTGAAATCAGATTTTTGGTTATACCTGGAACAAGAAGAAAATTGGATAAGTCCTTCACTTCACCTCTTGACATCTCCACTGAGATAGTGCCCTTTCCTTGAATGGCATGATGGGAATCATCACCCGTGAGGATTGAGCCTTCTCCTTCAAAAGTTTGAATTGATTTGAACCAATCATAATGATGAGTCATGTGGTTGGATGCTCTTGAGTCAACATACCACTAATCTTCCACTTCTTATTGGAGGTGAGCCATGTAAGTAGACAAGAAAGCTTCCTTGTGTTGATTTGAACTTGAAGATGTATAATTAGATACCTCATTGTTGGGAGTTTTACCAAACACCGAGCAAAGTTTTTCGAGCAACCTATAGTCCGAGCGAGTAGTGTGAACAAGAGGGTGGAATGTAGTGCTCGAGAAAAGATTGCCTCAGCTTAGCCTTATAATAGAGAAGAAGAAAATCCACTTGAAAAGTTTAAGAAAATGTAGTTAAGTTGCAAAAATTGTAGGTTAAATTTCGTCAATAGATTTACTCAAACACTAGCGGAATGCAAGGATAGGGAACCTCGCCTGAAATTGACTCTCCTAGCATTCAGTGTTGGCGGCCTCCACACGTGTTGCCAACTTCCCAGCACACCCGTGTTGCAACTCATCTTCCCCAACGGTTTGTATTCGGCAGCGTTTCTGTTGCAACACATGGCTTCCATCTAAACCGCCTTCAAGGGTGCACGTCGATGCGTGGATATATATATATATATATATATATATATATATAGAGAGAGAGAGAGAGAGAGAGAGAGAGAGAGAGAGAGAGAGAGGCTCTCAACCCCGACGGTTTGTATTTGGCAACATTTCTATTGCGACACCTACCTGCCATCTAACTGCCTTCAAGGGTGCACGTTGACGTGTGGTGCTAGAGAGAGAGAGAGAGAGAGAGAGAGAGAGAGAGAGAGAGAGAGAGAGAGAGAGAGAGAGAGAGAGAGAGAGAGAGAGAGAGAGAGAGACACTCTCGTGGCGGTTTGTATTTGGAAACGTTTTGCCACAAGAGTTGACTGCCATCTAAACTGCACCATCTAAAGTACCTTCAAGGATGCACGCCGGCGTGTAGTGGTAGAGAGAGAAAGAACGGAGGAGGTGGCATCGGGCAAGCACAAGAAGAAGAAATGGAGCAAGGAAAAGCAGAAGAAGAAGATTCACAATATTATGGTTTTGTTTGATGAGGTTACTTATGATAAGCTTCTTTTTGAGTTTCCAAAGTACAAAATTATTACCCCATCCATCCTGTCAGATCGATTAAGGATGAATGGGTCACTTTCTCGCAGAGCTATTAGGGACTTAATGGCCATAGGCGCCATATTTAGGCTTGTAGCTGCTCATCAATGTTCACGAAAAATCATTTTTTCAAACATACAAAGTTCCTTTTCTTGAATTTGCCAAGACAAAATTTTAGCAAATTAGGTTATCTTTTTGGTTTTTTGCACTATTTTTCTCTATTTTGGGACAGAATTTCTCCCTTTTCTCTTGCTCTCAACCGACATTTTTTAAATGGAAAACGACACGATATTAAGCCAAGACACATTTTTCCGAAACGTTGCTGCTCAAAATCAACAATTTTTTACTAGTTTCTCTATGGAGATTCTAACTTTGTGAGTTTTATGAGGCAAAGGTTACTGGCGGAATTTTCCCTTGAATTTTGAATGGAGATGGTTTTGCTTGCCTAAAAAGAGAGAAGAAGTAGAATAAAATTTTAACATCGTAGGAAACTATCCCAAGACTATCCCAAGAGACCTTAAATATCTGTCCGATGAGGAGAGTTGAACTCAATACCTGTTATTCAAGTGGGAAATGGCATAACCAATCTACCACACTTGGATGATTGAAAAGCTATACCATTTTCCTCTTTTTATTAGCACGCACACACACACACAAACACCCCCCCGAGAAGAAGAGAATTTTAACATCGTAGGAACTTATCTTAAGAGACCCTAAAGATCTATCCAACGAGGAGAGTTGAACCTGTCCTTGAATTGCCGTAAAGTGTGTGTGTGTGTGTGTGTGTGTGTGTGTGTGTGTGTGTGTGTGTGTGTGTGTGTGTGTGTGTGTGTGTGAGAGAGAGAGAGAGAGAGAGAGAGAGAGAGACCGCCTTGAACCAGTCCTCGAAAAAACCTAGGTTTAGTGTAATCCCACCTACAAATTTTGAAATTTACCTTTAAATTTTATATTTGAAGATGAGAAAACCTACAGAATTTTGTATAATTCGGTGTAAAACCTTCAAATTTTATCTATTTAAATTTTGCTTGTGTTGTTTCACTTACGTAAGTCTGCCAAGTTGTTTTTTTCGAACACTGCCTTGAACTGTTGTAAACTGCGCGCGCCGACGCGTGCTGCTAGAGAGAGAGAGAGAGAGAGAGAGAGAGAGAGAGAGAGAGAGAGAGAGAGAGAGAGAGAGAGAGAGAGAGAGAGAGAGAGAGAGAGAGAGAGAGAGAGAGAGAGAGAGAGAGAGAGAGACCTTGCTGATAGCGGCGGTGCAGAGCAGCCCACATAGATGTGGAGCAGTGCGATCATTGCGGTGCAGAGGACTCAGGAGCGCCTCGCCTGTGGTTATATCCCAGCCGGTTGCCAATCAAATTAAGCGGGCAAAAACTGGTTGACTAATGAACGCGGAGTTCATACGCTTTGAAACAGGAAACTGAGCTACGAAAGCTTGCGCCTCTACCACTACGCCTGCTCGTAGACACCTGAGGAGCTACTGCTCGCTGCTGTGTATACTATTATCCGAGGTGCTTGCCCACCCCTAGAGGTGTGTGACCTGCTGTGCTGGTCACCTGAACTTACCCGGGGGCAAGCACCCTGATACTTAACATTTCCCGAGAGCCTCGAGGCTCGGGACCCTTCACAGTAGATAATCGCCTCCAAACTTGTCACAACCAATCCGAAGGACTCTTCAACCAGCTCAAGGCTCCCGTTTTAGGTGCTCTGTGCTGGTCTGTAGCATTTAGATGATACGCATCAATGAGATTATGGGCATGCATTTCACGGCTAAGAGGCCCTTCCAAAGCTGGAAGGCTCTACACTTAGTCAGCGACTGTCGGCCCTATGGGGGGATGCTCTATGCGGTCTTGCAAGGAGACTATGCCCGATCATGGGAAGACAAGGGTGTGGTGTGGTAAACTGGGCTAGGCTGCGCTTTTCTGCCGAACAGAGCTTGCGATCGGCTCATTTGCGCTTCTTATCATGCGCTTGGAAGTACCATAAAGGGTGCCCGGTGTGTGTGTGTGTGTGTGTGTGTGTGTGTGTGTGTGTGAGAGAGAGAGAGAGAGAGAGAGAGAGAGAGAGAGAGAGAGAGAGAGAGAGAGAGAGAGAGAGAGAGAGAGAGAGAGAGAGAGAGAGTATGCCTATCAGCAGGAAAAAAGGTAAGGACAAGAAGGAGAAGGATGGGGAAGGTGGTGGACTTGGGTCGACATTGCTATGGGTGGGAGGTTTGGTTTGTGCATGGGCAGTCGTAGCTGATATGGCCTTCAATCCATGGCTGAAGCAAGCAGGGCAAGGATCAAGAAGTTTCTTGATCCTGACTACAATGTGGATGATGATCTTGACAACAACAACAATGCCACCTCCCCTATCCCTCCTCAACCTAGTGAGGGCAACCCACAATCCAAGAAGGCTGCACTTGTCGATGACGATCCTGCTTATTGAGCCTAGTGCAATAAATCAATGTTTTCCTTCATTCACAGGGGTATCCACAATTCTTTAGCAGGCCCAAAACATCTAGATTTTGTGGCCTTTGTTGCCGCAACCAGCTATTGTCATTAGACATTCCTAAGTTGAGGAAGCTACCTTTGACAGATCATGACCTCCACTTCTTTGTTGGTGTTGGAAATTGGAATCATGGGTGACTTTGTACTTTGCTTGTTTAGGAACTTTTTGTCTTGCTTATATAAGTATTGGTGCGATTTGTTTTTTTTTTTTAAAAGACAGAGAGGGAGAGGGAGGGAGGGAGAGATTGAGTGTGTGTACGTGTATGCGTGTGTTTTCTCATGTGCCTTGCACTAACTTTATGGGCGCACACCGGCATGTGGTGCTAGAGAGAGAGAGAGAGAGAGAGAGAGAGAGAGAGAGAGAGAGAGAGAGAGAGAGAGAGAGTCTCCAACATGACACTCAAAGAAGCGCAACATTAGGCCGGTGACTTGCCAGGTTGTATGCCGCATGCGGATCCACCAAGAAGATTTTGGAAGATTTACACTATCATGCAGATTATTCATTCCCATAGTGATCGTGATAACACAATCTCAACACAGTGAGCTTTGAAATTAGGAGGTGTTATGGTTTTGGAATGACATCAGGCTTCATGAAGAATCTGCCCTAGCTTCATGAAGACGGTGCAAGTGGTGAATCTCAAGGGGCACATGGCAAAGAATAAATAATCCAAAGGGTCACAATTGGCAGAAAGGTTGAAGAATCCTAAGGGGCATAGGTTGTAAGAGAGGGAAGAATCCAGAGGGATACAAATTAAGTCCACAAATATATCTCCTAGCAGATGGTGTCTCTTGCTAGTGTTAGCAGATGGGAAAGCAGTATGTGCATATGGCTACATCACAATAAATAAGGGGGGTGCCCCACAATCACTGTGGTGGTCCCCTCTCTTTCCAACCAGCCTATAGATGACCTACTCCTGCAAATATGACGAAGGCATCAAACAAAAGCTCGATGCAAATTAAAGATTGTTTACCTACTCTACGCGCATGGTCAAGTTGTGCATCTTGAGATCAACCTCCAAATTGGGGAAAGTTCAAGCTAAAAGTAGACACCTACTAGTTGGAATTACAATATTCTAGCTAGATTTTGAGCATGGTTTGAAGAATAAGAAAACTAGAAATGCTTCAAATTTGACCTTATAATCGATTAGTTTTGGCAAGCCTTGGCTGGGATACCATCTGAAAACATTGTTATTGGTATGTGTCCATGCGATTTTATTTGAGAGGGTCATGTTCAAGAAAGTTGGTTATTCTCTTTCGGCTAAAGCTTCCTCCTTGTAAACATGCAAATCAGAAGTACAAGTAAAAATTTACAAATTTGTAGGATTTTTGAACTACTTTTTATATACTTTATTGATTTTTATTCCCTTTTCAAATGTTTGTAGTCCAGTAATCTTGATTCTCAATCTGCTCAAGGTTCTAGAAAACTTCTCTCTTGCTGCAAGAGAAGTGATTAAATGCATGTACTCCATCTTGATTCCTTTGAGGATAGCTTGAATCATATCTTCATCCTTGACTTCTTCTCCAATGGCTGTAAACTCGTCTTGAATGTTCCTAAGCTTAAGCAACTACTCATGTACACTTTCACTCGACTTTTTAGTAGCTTCATTAATCTTTGCCTTCAAATTTCTTACAGGGTTCGGAGCTGTCCTAGAAGCTCACAAATGATTTAAAGCAGGCATCAAGTGTTGAAAAGATATTTATACAAATGGTTAAATATCTCCTAGAACCTCATCCAAAAGTTCAATATCTCCCAAGATTATACAATTTTTGGGTAATTGAGAGGAATTAAATCTTTAAATGTTGGCTTCAAAATTGTGCAAAAGGCCACCATACTTCCCTCTCACAAATCTATCATTACATTTATCTATTTAACCCTTTTGCTCTAATAGAATGGATCCATGCCTGTTTAGTAAGCTCAACCTCAAATGGGGTATTTCTTGGAGAGGAAAACAATGGGAATACATATTCAAATGCATTTGGGCCTACCCTCTTTCCATTGAGCATAGTTGCCTTATGTCAATAATCCCTTATCAAGGGGTTTGGACAGGTTCAATGGCTAGAAAGTTAGGAATCACACATGGAATTTTTCCCAGGTGTAAATGCCAGAATTTTTGTAACTATCAGTGTATTGACTTTCATTAGCTTGTGTGGTAGTGGTCTCTATGAATTTGGTCATTAGTCCAAATACTAAAGGGAGGTCTAATGGGCATGTCGTCTTTTTTTTGTGCACCAACTTGTGGTGTGCACCAGCCCTTGTCCAGTCAACAATTTGTGTGGTATAAACCATGTGATAGCATGTGTAGATTTCCACCCAAGATGATGGTGTATATGCTTGGGGTTCACATGATGTAGCCATGATGTCACTCTCTATAATGCCTATTTAAGAGGCTTGGCCTCGCGATTTTGTCATAAAAGGACAAGAGGACAAAGTGTGCAAATGTAAGAAGGCTTTGTATGGGTTGAAGCAATCTCCTCGTGCTTGGTATGAGAAAGCTGACACTCATTTGGTTAAACGAGGCTTTCGTAACAGTCCAACAGAAAGCACATTGTATGTAAAGCGTGAGGATGATGTATTTCTCATTGTGGTTCTTTATGTTGATGATTTGCTGATCACTGGACCAAATCAGAGACATATTGCTGAATTTAAGGCTGATTTGAATGCCACTTTCAAGATGAAAGATTTGGGGCTATTGCATCATTACTTGGGTATACAGTTTAAGCAGTGTGATGGTGGTATTGCCTTGTGTCAGAAAAGTTACATAGAGACATTGCTATGTAAGTTTGGACTTGAGGATTGCAAACCTATTGCCACTCCCATGGAAACAGGTTTGAAGTTGAGTCTACATGATGCTGGCGATCTTGCTGATGTCACTCTTTACCAAAATGTTGTTGGCTGCCTCATTTATGTATGCAACACGAGGCCAGATATTCAGTTTGCAGTCTCGCAGGTCAGCAGATTTATGCATAGCCCAGGGTCTAAGCATTGGCAGGCTGTCAAGAGGATTTTCCGCTACCTTAGTGGCACTTTACATCTTGGCTTGTTTTATCCTAAGGGGGGATCATTGCCGCCAGACTTACATGCTTTTTCGGACTCAGATTGGGCTGGTTGTTTTGACACGCGAGTGTCCACAAGTGGTTTTTGTTTCATGCTTGGCAGTTCATGTATATCATGGTTGAGCAAGAAGCAACCTACTGTGGCCACTTCGAGTTGTGAGGCTGAGTACAGGGCAGTCTTCACAGCTACGGTTGAGTGTGTATGGCTCAAACGCCTTATGGCTGACTTGGGTGTTGGACAGGACACTGCCAACACTATCTACACTGACAGTCAGAGCGCATTGGCAGTTGCGAGGAACCCAGTTTTTCATGCTCGCACAAAGCACATTGAGGTGCATTACCACTATGTCAGGGAGAGGCTCTCAGCAGGAGAGATCAGCTTGGCTTATGTGCCAACACAGGACAACCTTGCAGATCTTTTCACAAAGGCATTGTCTCGTGAGAAGCTTGAAGCTTTCCGCAAAGCTTTGGGCTTACTCCCCTTTGTGGACTGATCCTGTCCTCAGGGCATGGCACTTCCCTTTACTCATGTGCCAGCTCTCGTTCACCGCATCACTCCAAGGGGGATTTGTTACCATATACATGTGGTAGTGATGTGTGTGAACACACTAGGACCGCCGGGGCATTTTTTCCCTCTTTAGGAGGTTTTTTCCCCCGTGCATTGTATATACGCCCATCACTCTAGGGCTATCTATCTTTCCATTGCACACTAAGTAACACACTCTCTATTGTGTGCTTTGAGCTTCCTTCGTCTTCTCCAAGCTGTGTGTGTTTCTCTGCAACCCTAATTCCAACATTCTCTTGATTAGTGTGTGTGATTATGTCATTCAATTACTTCATTTGTGAACCCAATCACTCTCATCTCCGTGGAAATTAGCACAAGTACTATAAGTACTAGTTTGTAGTGCTTACATAGTGCTAGAGTGTACCTTGAGAGGTGCATCTAGTTTATGATCTTGTGATAGATTTGTTTCTAACAATCATCTCTGTCACTTGTAAGCTCTGACTTTGGGTTGATAATGGACACTTCTGTCCACTTTAGGTATATATCTATGTGTGTCATCCAATTTGGACATCGTCCACTCTCGACCTTTTCATTGAAATATCTGGTTTGTGTTCTTCGGTGTAGCAAATGATCTTCGCGTAAGAATCATCTATGTTGAAGGTATATATTTTTATTGAGATGCTTACATAGATTTCAATCAATTACTGGGACAAACTTTATAGCCTTTGAGTGAGCTACATCCATAGTAAAATATTTAGCATGATGATAAAAAATAAATTGAAATGAAAAGGATTTGCATGTATTACTTAAACACAAACCAATACCAACATAGGTCCCATATTCAAGTGTTTTGACTCTCAAATACGGGTTTGGACCAGAGATTTGGTTTGTCCAAAACTATGGCATCCCTTTTTTTGAGGACCAAATCAAAGGACGCCATGTGTAGCCAAATCAACGGAATGCTTGGTGCCTCCGCAACGGTGCAACGTTGTATGGAAGTGTGTAAAGTACCTAATACATCTTGTGAAAAGAGCTTAAAGCTTCCTCATTATATAATGAGAGGAAATTTAAATTAAGTTGACTATATGTATGTGTCGCAATATGTACAGTCGTGGATGGTTACAAGTAGTGGAATTGGGGATAAAATGCAAGCGCTCTCTCTCTCTCTCTCTCTCTCTCTCTCTCTCTCTCTCTCTCTCTCTCTCTCTCTCTCTCTCTCTCTCTCTCTCTCTCTCTCTCTCTCTCTCTCTCTCTCTCTCTCTCTCAGTAGTGCTTGAACAACACCAAACAATTGAATGAAAGTGCAGCGTGTCCAAGACTCTAAGAGAACTTTGTTTTCACTCATTTGTTTATATAATCACATTAAAAAAAAAATGTTGACCGAGCTACCTTATGATACCTGCCTATAGGCATCGGCGCCAACGCGGATGGCTACATGCAGTTGTTGAAGGGGGGGAAGGGGGGGGGGGGGGGGGGGGGGGGGGGGTGTTAAAGTAGTAAGCCCATGCTACCTCATAAAACCTTCCTATACGGTACCTACCTTCAGTGCGAATGTGCCTCTTACACATTACTCATGACACATACCAATGTCCAGCACGAGGAGCCAGCATGCTTATACATCAACGTCCCCCAGCTCGACGACACTAATCCCCTCGCCCGTCGACATGCCCCTAGTGCTACATATATTTGACACGCCTAGTAGCATGTTGTTTGTGGTCCTCCGAGCTCCCCTGGATATCTATAAGCTCAGTGCAAGCTGGATCTGCACAGCAACTTGCTCCCTGCCAATCATCATCATCGTCATCATGGCACCTCACTCAATATGGATGGCGTTGTACCCAGCAATATGCCGCTATGGCTGGAGTTCGTTCGACACATCCTTGCTTTGCAAACGTCCAAGATGAGGGTGCACGTTCACCCTCGAGAACGAATCCAGGCTCCCTACCCCACTTTGACAGATGGACCCCTCCGTGGTGCACGCACTCAGGAAATTCTATTGCCGAAGCTTCCAAACCTTGCCAAAGAGAGAGATGAAAGGATGCCACCCGCCTTGCCTTACAGTGCCTCAACAACCAGACTTATAACTCCAAGTCCTTGAAGTGTTTATGATTACTTTAACTGCAATTGAAGGTTCACGTCGAAGAGCCACGTGTGCGAGGCACCCTAAATTGTCAAGCATAAACATATTAGCAGCCCTGGCCCCCGCAATCTGCAGCGTCAGGCACCTTCTTCAATGAGTTCCAATGCTAGTGTCTTGCATTCTGTGGTACCATTCAAGAGCAAGCAGTAGCTCATATGATCTTTAGGTCCTTGGATGGGGCACATCCTTGCATGGGCAAGCAGCTTATGATGCAATATCTAGCTGCTCCTTGGTTATGATCAAATAGAGAAGATCAGAAAAGCGTACCTCGCTTGCATATCAGCAAAGATCTTTGGAACACCATCTAAGCTGGAGCTACCTTAGGACACCTGCTTGAAGGCATCCATGCCGGTGCGAATGCCTACATATAGTTGAGGGGGAGGGAGACTAAAGTAGAAAGCCGCAATTCTATGCTACCAACATCCAAGCTGCTTGCTTTGTCTCATAACTATTGCCCAATACATACTAGCAAGGTCCAAATTGTCAAAGCTCATGACAGCTCTGACGCGGTGCGGTGTAGACAAATATGTTGACCGAGCTACCTTGTGACACCTATCTGTAGGCATCCACGTCGGCACAAATGGATACATGTAGCTGAGGGGGAGGGAGACTAATTATGAAGAAATCCACAATTCTATTCCGAGCTACCTCATGGCACTTGCCTGTAGGCACCCGCGCCGACGCGGATGGCTACATGCAATTGAGAGGGAGGGAGACTTATGTAGAAAGCCACAATTCTATGCCACTAGCATCCAAGCCTGCTGAGTCTTATAACTATTACCAAATTCAACAATACTAGCAAGCTGCAAGTTATTGTCAAAGCTCATGAAAACTGACATGGTGTAAGAAAAAAACGCCTCAATTATCAATGGAGAAGTGCTACTTTGCGTTGAACTATTAATGACCTACAACCCAAGAATGCGTGCTCTCTCATGTATAAGCTGCTAACGACATGGATTTTAAGGAGTATTACAGTTTTTAGTATCAAATTAGAGCATCTTGGCCAACGGTTTATAATGAGCGTCAAACCACTACCCTGTTAGTGTAATTAGGGATAGCTTAGGCCATCAAGAAGCTGTAACATGGTGGAGCTATTGCTCATCCGTGGGCTATTAGGCAATTTTCATGACCACAACCTGTTTGACATACATTTCTAAAAACGGATTTGGAGTAGGCAACGACGGGTCCGCAATTAGGGGTGGTTTAACAGTGTTGTCAATGAGCAATTAATGGGAATGTTCATACGATGTTAAAAATTTTGGCCTTATGGATGCAAGTAGGTGAGTGCAAATAAGAACAACTAAGAAGAAGATAACGGAATAAGCTTTCTATTACCCAAATGTGTATTGGTTATTTGAATTCGGTCAAAACGACTCAGGTAGATCTTTAAAATCTCTTAGGAATATTGGACACCTACTTTATTCAAAATAATCTCTCTCTCTCTCTCTCTCTCTCTCTCTCTCTCTCTCTCTCTCTCTCTCTCTCTCTCTCTCTCTCTCTCTCTCTCTCTCTCTGTGTGTGTGTGTGTGTGGGTGTGTGTGTGTGTGTGTGTGTGTGTGTGTGTGTGTGTGTGTGTGTGATGTTGGGAATGCTCGATATGTTGCTTCTATGTCATTGTCAAAAGAAAGATTTCACATGGAGCGAGCCTCCCTTCTTGATTGTACTATCTATAGGTTCTTTATGATATCACATGAAATCAATATCTTGCCTTATCAAATGCGTTATCGAGGTAGCACTTTGACTTGCTTCTTCAAATAATTGCTTTATTCAGAGGATACCCTCTAAGTGATCAAGTTAATATAGGTCGCGTATCAGATGATGGTTGGGTTTCTATGTATACGAACGCTATGAAATTGTACTAAAGAAACAAGGCAATATCTTTTTCATAAGTCATAGAGAGTAATTCAAAAAAAAATTCTTCTTACATTCAAATTTTTATGCAGGTGGTTTATTGCCAACCGTACAATCCAAAAGCAGTTAATCACAAAGATAAGCCTTTTATCTTGATCATTCAAGACAATTGGATACTGCAAATGGCCAAGCGATTCTCTATAAATTACTCATGGGCTATTGATAGCACATTTAAAACAAACATATATGGTTTACCATTGTATGTTGCAATGTTGCCAAACCAACAAGTTGTTGGCCTACCAATTTGCTTCATGTTGTGTACGGCAGATCTTGGTTGTCATCATGATGTAATTGCTTTAAAGTTGACAGTTATTGTAGTCTTTGAGAGGATGGGCCACATTCATCCGTCAACTATTGTGATTGATAAGTCACAACAAGAGCTAGAGGCAATATTGAACATCGTGGATGAAGACCCACATAGTTGGAGTATTGATGCTAATGGAACAAAGTATCGAGTTGCATGCCGTGTTCTACTTTGCTGGTTTCAAACCAAAAAGGCATGGGAGAAGAATCTTCCACCTCAGGTATTATACTCTGTTAAGTTACTTAATTGTAACTATTTGATCTTAAAAAAACGGTGACCTCAACATATGCATGTTTGTTTTGAAATGTAGGTTCCAAAGGAGTTAAGGGACGATGTTTATACTGATTTGTCAAACTTAATGCATTATGCGACAGAATTGGATTTTGAAGGCAGATTTCAAGAGCTTTTGGTGAGGTATTCACCATATCCAAACATAGTTTGTTATGTCACTAATGGATGGTGTGGGGGGAATTGCATGTGGAGAACCCGATGGCCAAGGTTTGGACGAATGTTTAGACATGGCAATGTTGACACCACAAACTTGGTGGAGTGCTTATGGAAATATATTAAATGTACTCTTTTGGATGCTCAGATTAACATATATATCTTGGAGCTCTTGCATGCGCTTGTGAGTGATTTGAAGTCTCGAAGTCGCATTGATGGTACCCTTTTGAGGTTCTTTCAACAAAAGCAAGAAATAGGTTTTTTTTCTCTTTCTTGATTGCCGTAAATTATACGTTGAAGGTTTGAATTCATGTCTAATTCATCATTTGCATGGTAGTTGACTCTGGGAGGTATGGCATTCGGGGGGGGGGGGGGGACAAAGATGCAGACAACAAAGATACTTGAAGTGAAGAGAATCTTGCAAAGGTTTCAAACCACACCATCTACCTTTCAGATTATAAATGAAGGGTCACTTCTCTTCAAGATTCAAAGTACCACAAATGAGAGTATATGGTATCATGTCAACTTGCGAAGCAATTATTGTGATTGTCCGGATTGGAGCAGTCAATGTAAGCATCTTAATGATGTTTGAATGATAGTGCTGACTCACTTTCCTTGTTTGAAAGAATTTCTACATGGTACACATGAAGACGCATCCAAAATCTACAAAGATGCCATGCATCATGATTTTGAAAATGGTGACAATGATATACAAGAGAGGGAAGATGATGTGGTGAATCTCATCAACCACCTCAAGGGTGCATTGTCAACTATACGGAAAGAGGTGTATTCCAAGGATCCCAAAGAGATTGAAGTCATCACGCAACAATTGCAAAACATGAAAGAACGCTCTCGACATTTGTGATCCCTAAGAAGATTGATATCCCTGCCAGAGGAAGTATTAGACAAATCCACACCGTTACAGCAACTCGGCTTGATCACAGTTGACCTTCCAAACCACTGTGCCAAACGGGCCAACTCAGACGGAAGAACTAAAGGGGTAGATCTCGTGTTCGTTTTGATAAATTGCCCCGTATTTGGTGTCCACATTGTTGCACCAAAACCTTGCTAGTGGATTCCCAAATCACACCCCCACGTATCACACGTGCCATGCTCTCCTCCCAATAAAGCCTATGCACATCAGAGAAAATGTCATACAAACTCTAATGGGTCAAGTGATTTGCGTTTGTAATGAAGCTGAGATTTTTGGGAGATGATCTCTTCTTGTCAGTCTGGTGGTTGAGTATTGCTTTACACTTACCTAAGAGCATGGGGCTAGTCATCAAATCCCCCATCGTGAGAATGCTACTTCTGTATTCCTTTAGTCAAAGCCATGTAATGAAGTATTTATGACAAATATTTTTCACCTTTCTTAATACAAACGGTAAATTTTGAGGAGTTTGATTTAGTACAAGCATTGTTCGTGTGCCATTAAGAAACCCTCACCGAATAGCTCAAACAATAATTCGTTTTCTATAAATTTTGACCTTTCTGCCAGCATTTATGAACTCTGAATAAAGTAATCTCTGTATGATGTGTTATGATTACTTTTTCCACAGATAGTTTCAAATTAGCAACTCTTTGGAAAAAAAGTAATCTTGACACGCTGTGCAGAGATTACTTTTTCCACAGACAGTTCCAAATTAGCAACTCTCTGGAAAAAAAGTATTCTTGACCCGCCGTGCCGAGATTACTTTTCCCACAGCTAGTTCCAAATTGGCAACTCTCTGGAAAAAAAAGTAATCTTGATACACCGTGCAAAGGTTACTTTTTCCACAGACAATTCCAAACAACTCACTGGAAGAAAAAGTAACCTTGACATGCCGTGCCGAGATTACTTTTTTTCTAGAGAGGAACACTGACCTAAGAAGCAATCTTCCTCGAGTTGTGCAGAGATTACTTTTTTATAGAGAGCGAGCAAATATCTTGGTACTTGGCAGAGCCATCGGCTAACTTTTGGCAGACCTATAATGTTGCAATAAACTAGAACTTGCTAATTGACGACAATAAGTGATCAAGCGTTTCAACAAACCAATTCACACTGGCAACCATAATGAGAGAGTTTCAACAAATCAATTTTAAAAGGAAACCATAACGAGAGTGTTTAAACAAACCAATTCTAAAAGGCAATCACACATAAATAGCGATTTGACACAATGCCCGCACAAGGCAACCACAATGTCGTAATAAACAAGTTTTCACTAATTGCCTACAATAAGTGATTAAGCAAGTGATGAAGAGTTTCAACAAACCAATTCGCACTGGCAATCATAACGAGAGAGTTTCAACAAATCAATTCTAAAAGGCGTTGATCATCCAATCAAATCTTTGAGACATGCTGACCTTAAAGCCCATGGGAATGCTAAGCAATCTAGAGATCTTACCATTGTCAAGTTCTTGGCATCCAGTCTGAGTCACCAGTAGAGGTATGGTGTTATTGCTGGTTTTGAAACCTATTTTTCCATGGTTGATTTGTGAGCCACTAGCTAGACAAAATTTGGTGAGACAATTCTAAAAATTCTTGATGGATTACTCATCATTTTTTAATAAACTGCTAGTATCATTTGAAAATTGTAATGAACACAAATCCTTGTCCATACGAGGTATTGAAATACCTTTGGTGAGTCCTTTGCTTAAGCCATCCTTAACTAGACATCCCAAGCATCAGAGGTTATAGGAAAAAGTAAAGGAGCTAAGGGACAACCTTGCCTTATAGATCTGGCAAGAAGAATGTTGTTAGTAAGATCTCCATTGATAGAAATTTTGGTTGTTGCATTACCAAATAGCACATGCACAAATTTGATAAACTTTTTGCCAGAACTAATATCTGCTAAAGATTGAAGAGTAAATTCCACTCAATTCTCTCATAGGATTTATCAAAACCAGTTTGAAAGAAAATAAGGTCATGTCCTGTCTCAATAGCACACTCAATACCCTCTTATAGAGTGATAATGGCATTGTGAATGAATCTCGCCTTGATAAAACCTTTTTGTTCTTGTAGCTTTTTGTTCTCGTAGGGTGATTTTATCCATGATGGGCTGATCCTTCTAGCTAGGAATAATGCACACTCAATAGCCTCTTATAGAGTGATAATGGCATCGTGAATGAATCTCCCCTTGATAAAACCTTTTTGTTCTCGTAGGGTGATTTTATCCATGATGGGTTGATCCTTCTAGCTAGGAATAATGCAAAGATATTTGTATATTGAAGTTAGATAGGAGATAGGTCTCCAGTTGGGCAAATCCTATTTGTGTCCCTTTTTATGGATTAACTTAATATTCCCAGTGTTTATGTTGGTGGGAAGAGCTCTTAGTCTAACAGCTTCTATTCAAACTTTGAGAAGGTAGGGAACAAGGAGGACCTTATAACCTTTATAAAACTCATGAGGAGTACCATCTATTCTAAGATTTTTACCATCTTTAAGAGCCTTGATAGTCTCTTTGATCTCACCCCTTCGAAATAAGTTTATCCATAATCCTAGCTACAAACTTTTCGTCCCAATCTGAGCTATGTGAGCTCTTGCATTTCTTGTAACCTCATTTCTAGAGGAGCAGTCATAGAAGACATTGGAGTAGAAATCATGGGCCACATCAAAATTCTCTTTGTGGTTTGAAGCAATAGTCCCACTAGGACTTTTGAGAAAACGTACGAAGTCCTTGGCTTTTTTCTTTTTGAGCAGATTAAGCATGTCCTTATTTGGCTTATCAATCTTCCCAGTGTAGAAATCTCTAGTCCAAGCTAGGGCACTATTAGCTACAAGGAGATCTTTTTGCCCAAGGGACTCTTTAAGGTCTATAAGTTCCTAGGGAGATGAGGCAATGTTTTGGGTTCCCCTCAAATCTCTAGGAGTTTATGGAAGTGTTAAAACAAATTATTGAGGGAGAGCTTGATTGCAAAAGCATCTTCGTGTTTTTAGAGCAGATATTGGGGGTCAAACTAGCAAGAACATTTTCATATCTCTCTCTCTCTCTCTCTCTCTCTCTCTCTCTCTCTCTCTCTCTCTCTCTCTTTGCAAGATGAAATTGGCTTCTCTCCCTTTTAACATGCATATGGGAGGCTCAAAACAACCTTGCTTGTCCACGAAGAAGAAAACATTCAAGAAATTTGTAAACAACAATTAGAACCGCAAAGGCACATGCTCTTGGACTAGTTAGTATCTCTTATGTGTAGTGAGATTGACATTGATTTTAGTTTTGCATGACTCTTTGCCAAAATGCGCTCAATTAAAAGCCTCTCCTACATAATCTTCTCTTCTTTAGCATGAGGGTTCTAATTGTTGATCTTAGGACATGCTCTCCTTCTGGAAAACTTGGTTGCATCAAAAAAAGGTATGGTCGTATTTTTGTTGCATGCTTACGTGAGTTCCTTGGTAAATCATTGTGCGCTCCTTGCCGCACTGTCGAAGCAAGGGACTTGCCAATACACCGTGTGCGAGCCACAGATGGCTCCAAGCACACAACAAGCCTAAACTAGCAAGCTCAAGAGAGCAAAGGGTGTGTCACTCACCGCTCTACGCTCGCCTTCGTGGTGGATTCCTCGCCGCGATGAAGAAGAAGCTGCAGTCATGCCGCGCTCAACCGCCTCGCCGCCGTCGTGCATTCGTAATGCTCGATCGCACACACACTCTCCCTCTCTCTCTCTCTCTCTCTCTCTCTCTCTCTCTCTCTCTCTCTCTCTCTCTCTCTCTCTCTCTCTCTCTCACACACACACACACACACACACACACGCACACGAGGAGGTGAAGAAGAAGAAGATGGAGATGGAGATAGAGCAAGAGCACTCTTCTATTGCACAAATGAGAGAATGAGTAAAAATTAGGTTTAGTTGGCTTTTATATGAGCTCACCCCATTCACACTTGGGCGCCCATGCTTAGCCAACTAATCACTTGAATGTCCCAGTTAGAGTGCGCCTCTCATCGGCGATCACTCTTACCCTTTTCCTATTGGTCCGACAAGCCCGGTACCTGACTCTAAATAATACATAATACGCGTCCATCGTAGGCGATAGGGTGTCCGTGTGCCGTGAGGGTTAACATGCCCCCCTTCCTGATGTAGATTCCGTCCTCGGAAGCTATTGAGTTGAAGCTGGTTCGTCGAGGTGGAAGAGCATTTGAGATGAATGTCCTTAGCCTTCTTCAGTCACTGCAAAATCAAACAACATTGGCACAGTAATTGCATTCTCTTAAAAAGAATATGCAATTTTAGGTAGACAAATTGATTGGTAAAAGAATTTCAAACAATTTGTTAGCAATGAACATTAAATTGCAATGTAATCAAATGCATAAACAGATGTAAAGGTAAAAAATTAAACAAGTCTGGGGTCGCTAATTTGACGGTCGAAAGGCACTAGAGATCGAATATTAATACCATGGATAAGCTTCTTAATTTTCTGTGGTCAATTAAGTTGTTTAATCGCGAGAGCCAAGTATTCATGTTCGAGGGCTGACTAGAGGCTATATCTAGAAGACCTTGTAGTTAAGCTACCATAAAAGGAATTTCTCATGAAATCATCGCCTGACTGATTACTTTTTCATTGACCCCCCAAAGTCTTTTCACATTGATTCAATTTTGATGTGTGTGCTTATTTTGTATGCCTTGGGTTTTTTGCTTTTCAAGGAAAAGCGCCCACACTGGGAACCTCTAGGGCTCTAGTACCATAGGCGATACATGTGAGTGAAGTACCAATTTAAGCAGGGATTTCTCTTCCAGCTTAAAATTTTACATTGTGGCACTTTGATTTTTTGTTTGTTCATTTTCAGCATTTAAATTTTGTAACTTTGGGGGATCATATAACATTGTTACCCTCCCCAGGCTCATCACATTAGTAAACTCCCTTTATAATACTTAAGCTAAAGGTCACTAGGGTTAAGCCCACTAGAAAGCCCTAGTACATTTCATACAATGCTGCCTAAATCGGATTAAGAACCTAAGTAACCATTGCTTATTAGGAAGGCATTCCCCATGGTATTAAGAGAAGATTTCTAATACCTAGCTTGGTCAAACTAGCTTAGTCGGACTGCTTGATTTTTAAACCTAGACAAGTGATTATGACAAAACATTACATTGAATTAAATGTTTGATAGTAAGCAAATGCGCTGAATATTATGCTACCAATCACAATCAAAGCAGACAAACATGGATGCAAAACGATAAAGGCAATGCTAATGGACATAAAACACCTGTTTGTGTCGATGGTCGCGCTTGATTTGAAGAGTGAACGAGAGAAAGGTTCCATGAAGGTCCAAATCCTATCAATAGCAACACGCTCCTGTACACACTAGGAAACAAAAGGAATACCTCCAGGAGGCACTTTAGTGGGAAAAGAGAACTTCACTAATCTCTCAACTCTAAAACAGACACACTCCTATCGTACTAATCTTACCTACCCTCCATCACTCAAGTGATGAGGATCAAAGGTGTTTTATGGCATAGGTTTCTGTTTCACTGTACCAGATGTGACATGTGTAGGTCTGAGTCAATGTTTTGACTTTTAAGGTGCATACTCGTTTGCTAATTGCTCTTGCTCTTTATTTTTTGTTTTTTGTGAGTATAAAGCTTTATATGTACATTCTTTAAGATTAGGAGGTATAGAGGTCAGGGAAAAAGGTTGAGAGGGAAACAAATGAATGATGAATGTCCACAAACACTCCCCCCTTCCTTGGGTAGATCATAACGTTTGAAATGAGCTTGTCACCCTTTGAAACCAATTGTTCCAGTTGGTAATAGGTGAGGATTTTTGCCATTAGTTTTCTATTACCCTAGGCGCCTCGTCAAGCTACAAGGGTGGTAAGGTACTCTCCCAGGATCGAACTTGAAGTGGTTCATCAGGTGATTCTTGAACACTGGGAGGTGTGGATTCTTTTGTAGCTTCATGGAGGTCCACTACTATAGATGGAGGCTGTGTGGAAGTTTTTACCTCTATGGATGTATTACATGAGGAGCTAGAAGCTTCATGGGACTCCCCCCTTCCTGAGCTAGGTGGAACAAATCGTTCTCTCTTTGGTACCCAAACTAGCTCGGGAGCGGGGGTGTAGCATTCTGTGATTTTTTTCTTTCCACGATCATTGATTCGTTTTGGAGATACGGGATTGGGCTCACTTGGGTCAGGTGATAGGTAAGAGCACAATCTACGTTTTGGCACCCAGATTTGATCATTTCCTTGATAGTAGCCTTGGGCTTCCAATAGTCGTTTAGGGATCCATCGCAACATTTTCTTACTTTTCTTGGAGCGAGTGGCACGTTTCTTACAAGGCTTCTGTTTTTTTGCACTAGCTATGGTCGCTAAGGAAGCTTTAGGGACCCACTTGTATGTTTTCTTCGTGACATTAGGATGAGTCTTGTCGGAAGCGATATGCATTGCTTGTAGCATATTTAAGGGTACAGGCATTTCATCCCCCTCAGGTGTTACCCAGGTCGTCCCCCTATTTCCCCAAGTGTCTATGGTTGCTGCTAGGTGGACCCAATCCACATTGTCTGACTTCGTCATCCCAGGTAGGATATCCATATGGACACTCTTTGGGGGTGTGGGGTCCACGTGCGATGTGAAAGGAGAGTCCATTTTCCCACCCCCTTCGTGTGCTTCATTTGCATCAGGTTCCGAGCGAGTAGCTCTACCTAATGTTTCCATGAAACGGCTAAACATACTAGTACTAGGCTGTGGAGCTTCGGGAGGTGCATGGCCTTCTCTCTCAGTGTTTTAGGTAGGGTATGCTTCCATGATTTCTGAGTCGGAGGAGGAATCACTAGCGGCTATTTTAGGGTCTTGGGTGGTGCTACCTTGTGTCCCCGCTGAGGGTCTAGAGCTTATCGTGGATGGGTAATGGGTGTCCATATGAACAGAGGCACTACCAATGTGATCGTGCTCTAACACTCGTCCAGAGCGTAGGTTCATATGACTTGATCCCTTAGAAGTGTCAGTGAGTGCCCGTGAAGGCTGCTCACCTAGTATTTTTGGGTGTTTTGCAACCCAAGTATTTCTTTAATTTGACTTTTTGGTCCTTTTTTTTTTGACCCGGCTATAGAATAGAGCGTATGATAGCTCAAAACGAGCGTCTCGGTCAGAGGGTCGTGCCGTGCTTTATAGCCCTCCGTTTGGTCACTCTATGCTCTCGGAATCCCTAAAACTGTCAATTTCCAGTAGGGAACTAGGCCCAAACTAGAAAGTCTAAGGGTGCAAGTGGGAAGAGAAGGGAGGAGAGTGGAGGACTTGTCCCACATGCTCTCATTCTCTCTTGAGGGAGTAGGGTATATATATAAGAGTGAGTCTAGTATATATCGTAAGACTGAGGACTGAGGCTTGGGCCTGGGCTTGGGCTTGGGCTTGGGCTTGGGGAAACGATCCCGATCTATTTTTTATACAAACCAACCCGTCCGTTTTAAGACTCACGTTTTTTATTTTCGAAAAATTTAACCGCCCGCTCACTCGCGTTTTTATTTTCCGGATTTTGTTTTTTTTTTAAAAAATTTCAGAAATTTTTTTTTCCAAAAAAAAAGGTTTTTTTTTTAATGCAGAAAACGCAGAAATTGAAATCGCAGAAATTGAAAACGCAGAAATTGAAATCGCAGAAATTGAAAATGCAGAAATTGAAAACGCAGAAATTGAAAACGTAGAAATTGAAAATGCAGAAATTGAAAACGCAGGAATTGAAAATGCAAAAAATGCAAAAATTGAAAAAACACAGAAAATGCAGAAATTGGAACTTGACAGAACCAGAAAATGCAGAAAATGCAAAAAACGCAAGAAATGCTAACTGTGCAGTGCAAACCAAAAAACGTAGAAAACGTAAAAAACAGAAATCTCCACACAACTACACACACTCATTCCCTGCCTTTCCTATGATAGAAATTGCACCACAAGAAAGCGTAAAGTGCTAACCGAGCTTAGTGTAGGGCATATCCCCGACAGCGGCGCCAAAAATGTGCGCTCCTTGCCGCACTGTCGAAGCAAGGGACTTGCCAATACACCGTGTGCGAGCCACAGATGGCTCCAAGCACACAACAAGCCTAAACTAGCAAGCTCAAGAGAGCAAAGGGTGTGTCACTCACCGCTCTACGCTCGCCTTCGTGGTGGATTCCTCGCCGCGATGAAGAAGAAGCTGCAGTCGTGCCGCGCTTAACCGCCTCGCCGCCGTCGTGCCTTCGTAATGCTCGATCGCACACACACTCTCCCTCTCTCTCTCTCTCTCTCTCTCTCTCTCACACACACACACACACACACACACACACACACACACACACACACACACACCCACACGCGGAGGTGAAGAAGAAGAAGATGGAGATGGAGATAGAGCAAGAGCACTCTTCTATTGCACAAATGAGAGAATGAGTAAAAATTAGGTTTAGTTGGCTTTTATATGAGCTCACCCCATTCACACTTGGGCGCCCATGCTTAGCCAACTAATCCCTTGAATGTCCCAGTTAGAGTGCGCCTCTCATCGGCGATCACTCTTACCCTTTTCCTATTGGTCCGACAAGCCCGGTACCTGCCTCTAAATAATACATAATACGCGTCCATCGTAGGCGATAGGGTGTCCGTGTGCCGTGAGGGTTAACAATCATTTTGCCTTTCATTTTTATGGAAAATTCTTGGTAGGGTACATTGCATCAAACCATTAAGACATTTGGAACTCTCAACATGCTCAAAAGGGAAAAAGTAACATGATCTTCTTCTTCAAACTAGACATGATGCCCTTATCCTCAATCTTGCATGATTGGATGCCCTATTTGTTATACTTAATTTCATGTGGTGCTCTTTATTCTATGCTAATGGAATTTGAGTTAAAGTAGAATTTGATATTGAGGTTCATACATGCACAAGGTACTTTTTCCAGCTTCTAGCACTCAAATGCATCAAATGCATTCGCTGACAATTGTACTCTCTACCTATGACTAAATGTCTAGGGTTTTTTTAAAGGTAGGAATCAAATATGGTGGCAAGGGACTATGCTTGTTCAAACTTCACATGGTGAATGTGGTGTGAATGGACAATAGAGTTGAGTTTTAGTGGCAAAGTGGTAGCACTTGACAAGGAGACATATTTAAATATAGTAACATTAAATGACATAATATGATGGATATTGGAATGACCATGCCAAAGATAAAAACATGGATTGCTTTCTAGCAATACTTTAAAGCTATCATGTGCATGTGAAAATTAATTGGCTCCTATGTAGGATAGGAGAAGGTTAGTTGCATAGACCCCTCATAGGCAAAGCTTTGTAGCATGGCCATCACATGGCTATCAAGTTGAGTAAGTAACTTACTTGGCCATCAATGTATGTGACAAGAAATGACATGGCTATTAAGCCCACCAAATATCTTATTGACCATCCGTCCATTTCTCAATACTTTAGGCTTCTTTTTACATCCTAGCTTTGTTTGTTATACAATCAAGCATCTTTTGGAATTGTCAATGTTGATGCTGGATGACTTATAAAACCTTCCTTATAACCTTCTTAAATCATAAAGTAATTGTTGATTGTTTTAAGTTGTTATACTGTTCCATTGGACTTACTATTCTTTGATGTTCATTGGTTAGCAAGCGACGTAGAGGGGATACATTTTTTTCTCATAGCATGGCCTCATTGTTTTAGGATCTATAGATAGGATATATAACCTTGGTAGATGTGGTGTATAATTTATGAGGATTTGTAGACTTGTATATCACATAATATTTTAATCATACTTTCTAAGATTTTGTTGTTCGATTAGCCAAGAAAATAACCTTGATATCATCAAGAAGATGATGCATGAGTTCTCTCTCTCTCTCTCTATCTCTCTCTCTCTCTCTCTCTCTCTCTCTCTCTCTCTCTCTCTCTCTCTCCCCCCCCTACATAAATTTCATAAACTTGTAGGATGTGGTTGTATGGTACGTTGGTTTGTTTTTGAGGTTCTCTAGAACTTTCCTGCACATCATTAGGACAATTGACAATGATGTAACTATTCTTCTCTCTCTCACTCACTTTCCCTTTTCTCTAGTAAGACCCCGGAGAAACTAAGATTTGGTCTGCACAACAGACATATGTATCTTTTAGTGTGAATGACTAAATAGATATGTCTACTTAAAATGTATGTTGTGATCTATGGTTCGTGAATTTATGATGAAGTCTCATGTGCTTATTTAATCTATGTATATAAGAAACTCTCTCTCTCTCTCTCTCTCTCTCACACACACACACACACATATACACGCACACACAGCCAAAAGGGGATGTTCACATACTACATTGTTCTCTAGCTATAAAGGAAGACATGTAGCTATATAAACTGCCATTGAGAATTTTCTTTAACAAAATTTGATGTAATTGGCTTTGAAGATGTCTACTAACCTAGCTCTTTGTTCACCTATTTGCTAGACTAGGTAGTGCAAATATTTGGTGCACCGTGTGTGTGCATTGTATCGGGCTTTGCTAGTGTCATTCATTGGCTTCTTGGCATTATTTCTCAACCTATTGTTTGAAAAATAAAAGAGAAATTATTTCTCTCTTAATCTTTTTGTATTAAATATTTTAAAAAAGAGAGTGTTTCCATATTGTTCAGTAATTGTAGCTTGACTTTCCACACAATGCAACCCCAAGTCATTACTATACTCAAACTTTGTGTAGTCATATAAACATAGCCTAGTATAATGCTCACAACTCTTCCCATTGCTACCCTAGCCCACTCACTCTTGCCAAGATCCATTATAACGTAATTTAAACCCTTACAAAATTTTATGTTCGAGAATCCAAAAAACCTCGGAGGTAACCACGTGTAAAAAATTATATGGAGCTTGGTCTACCAATGTAGTTAGTCAAACATGAGATTGAAAGTGAGGGAAAGCAAGCATCAATTATTTTTAGCCATTCGACATTCTCATTGACTCTCCACTCTCTCTATGTATATTTGTGTGTGTGTGTGTGTGTGTGTGTGTGTGTGTGTGTGTGTGAGAGAGAGAGAGAGAGAGAGAGAGAGAGAGGCAAGGAATTGCAAACTTATAGACCTTGCACAATGAGAGATAGAGTTATAACTTAGTGGACGGACCAAACTAATTAAATTTCACAAAACCTAAGGCTAAAGGGTAAGTTTTTTAAAAAATTTATTCTCTTTGTTCATGAGTTGCCTTTCTTTGTTGTGTGTGTGTGTGTGTGCTTGTGTGCGTGTGTGTGTGTGTGCGCACGCACGCGTGCGAGAGAGAGAGAGAGAGAGAGAGAGAGAGAGAGAGAGAAGTTATATGTTATGATTTTACATTTACAACTTTTTATAATTTACAAAGCAAAACATTTTTAGTTCTTAATTGGTTTGTTTACCTAACTCAAAAATGATAGTGAGTTTCGGATTTGTATTGAGAAAGTAATGATTAGTTTAATGCGAGTTTAAAGTGATGGTTAGTTTGTTTCTTTTAAGAAGTTACTAGAACATCAAAATATTAAGAAAGAAAAAGGAATAAGATAACACGTAACAAGGTGAGATGTCATGAAGGCTTGGTGAAGTTAAGGGGAGCTAGACAAGAGTCATGGGGAGTAGGTTTTAATGGGTGCCTACAACTACATGTCATTTTTGTTGTGTTTTAATACAAATCGTATTGTCTAGATAATCACAATCGCCTACTATGTTATAATGGGTCCACTTAAACAACAATGTGAAAAGATCACATTTGGCATTCTAAAACAAAATAAAATAAAACAAAAATAATAAAAGAAAGAGACTCATTGACATACTAAGGAAAAATAATATTTCAATGCTTTCATAAGAAAATGTAGGTCTAATAGGCATTAAAAATTTAATCTTTTTAAATGAAACTTTTAAGAAGTCTTTAAATGAAAAGATTCTTTCATAAATTAAAATATTACAATATCTCACGTCATGGGATCAAACTTTTATGAATGCACTCCCTAATACCTTGTTCGCTAAGGTCTTGTTTTGTAAATCAAAATAAAATAAAATCAAAAGCAAACAACCTCTCTCTCTCTCTCTCTCTCTCTCTCTCTATATATATATATATATATATATATATATATATAAATGAGTACACACAAATACACAACAAAGAAGAGAGAACTCATGATCAAATGAAAGAAAAGTAGTTTCTCAACATTCTAATCTTTTAGAACAAACCAATGCTCACATAGTATTCCTAATGGCTTCCAAAAAAAAACACTACCAGTGCAAGGACCTTAAGAAAACACTAGAGGGAAAAATAAGCAAATGTATTATTGTGCACTCGACCATCTCTTTTATATGGACATAAAAAATCTTTGTACTTTCCACTTTCATGGGTCTTTTCATTTCCTAATATCACCCTTCACTTATGAAGTTAAGATACAAACCAATTGAATCTCCAATTTAACCTCAATGGGACTGAAAGATTACGAATCAAGAGATCTTTAGAAAGAGTGGACAAGTGGTCTCTACCAAATTGCAAATCCAAGTTTGAATGGAAAGCATGGCAATGGCCTAAGAGCGAACACTTTTTAAAATTGCAAACCAAGGACGTGTATCTCACCCTTATAGCCTCGAAGGATTGGTTCTCCCCGCTTAACAAGAAATCTAATAAGATCTTAGAAGAAATGTCTTGGCCTGTTTCACGATCTGCTCTTGGTGGTTGGCTCGACAATGGGTTCTTTAGATGTGGAAAGTCTATTGATCTTGGTGGCATTGTCGTGCCGCTACTTAAAGGTGCAAGGCTCCCCTCAATAGCCTGTTCGGGTTGTGATGGTTTGAGATTTTGGTCTCGGGTATTCTGCGATTCCACTTAACAATTTGTGGAGAAGGATGGAAAAACTCCAAGTGCCAAGTGAGTTTATGCTTGCGGTTTCTTGAATTTATGAGAAGGTGATGTGTCAATTGCGCATGGGAAGAGGAATTTCAGAAATTTTTGCAAGCACTATTGGGATTAAACAAGGATGTCCATTGTCACCAAGTCTCTTTGGTCTATTTGGTACTTGACTTTATGCAAGAAGAAGGCATTGAAGAGGTCACTATTTGCAATGCAGTAATCATGCTTTTGTTGTTTGCGAATGTAGTGCTTCTAGCACACACTTTAGAAGATGCACAAAAGCTTATGGTTGTCCTTGAGAACTTTTTCTTGCATAGTGGGCTGATTGTGGATGAATCCAAAACAAAGGTTATGCTTGTGAAAACCAACCATAAGGAGAAGCCCTGCATTGTGTACAACAATGAGACACTTAAAGTTGTTGAGAGATTTAAGGACCTTGGCCTTGAGGTTCCAGACAATCATAAGTGGCATGAATGTGCTATGCATCATTTGGAAGTGGGAAAGAGAGCATACTATGCATTTAAGAACATGTGCAGTGCGGGAAACATCAAGTAATGGATTCTTAAGAAGTACATTTTTGACTCATTGGTGACATCGGTTCTTCTTTATGGAGTTCAAGTGTGGGGTGGGAGCATCTCAAAGTCTACTTGGAAAGATTTTGAGAATGTCCAAAAGCATTTTCTTAAAGTTGTTGAGAGATTTAAGGACCTTGGCCTTGAGGTTCCAGACAATCATAAGTGGCATGAATGTGCTATGCATCATTTGGAAGTGGGAAAGAGAGCATACTATGCATTTAAGAACATGTGCAGTGCGGGAAACATCAAGTAATGGATTCTTAAGAAGTACATTTTTGACTCATTGGTGACATCGGTTCTTCTTTATGGAGTTCAAGTGTGGGGTGGGAGCATCTCAAAGTCTACTTGAAAAGATTTTGAGAATGTCCAAAAGCATTTTCTTACAAGCATTCTCTAAGTTAAGACATAAACACCATATATGCTCCTACTTCTTGAGTCTGGATCTCTTCCAATTGAGGTTATGGGCATGGAAAGGGTTGTGGAGTGCATGATAAAGATGTGTCAAAACCCTCACATTGACTTCCTACAATTGCGTGTGAAGCAAGCAAAAAATTTCAAAAGACACATAAAAGCAAGATCTTGAGGACAGGATGTATCCAAGACATAAAGAAGTGGTTTGGGAGATGGGATGCATTACACTTGCTACATGATGCCTCAATTGACTCGCAAGTGAATGAAGCTTTTCTACAACGCTAGTGTACTACGGCTTGGGAGGAATCCGGTGGGTCACGCTTCATACATTACACCACCCGTATTGCCCCCAACTACAAAACCATGTTCTTCGCTGAAAGAGGAAACCGTACTCACACTTACATGGTTGAGGCTATCCCCTTGTCAGTGATATGCACTATCGCAGCCATTCGGCTTAGCTCCCACTCCCTTCGATGTGAGACAGGGCATTGGGGCAATGGAGAAGAGTCAAATCGACTATGCACATTATGCTCATTGCAAGGTCAAGAGTCTGAGTATCACACACTACTAGAGCGCTCAGCTTTTGGTCACATCCAAACTTGCTTCCCTCATATTTTTAGCCATGATTTAGACCTATACACTTTCCTCTCCCAACCACAATGTGGGCTCTCCATTGCGACTCTCATCACTGCAATTTTGGAGCATCGAGAGTCACTTATCAACCACACACATACTACATCACATGTAACTTTGGTCCCATAGGTCATATTTGACCTATGAGGACAATAATAAAATCTATTTGTCTATCTCTCCTTCTCTCTCTCTCTCTCTCTCTCTCTCTCTAGCTCTCTTTTAGAGAGAGAGTTTTGGGGGGGTCAGATAAGTATAATCATATGGTGCAGCAAACCTAACCTGTTAGGCCCATGCATCTATGCAGGTGACTTTAACAGATGGAAACAGCTTGGACCCCCCCAAAACTCTCTCTCTATAGAAGAGAGCTAGAGAGAGAGAGAGGGAGGGAGATATTGAAAAGAGAGAGAGAGAGAGAGAGAGAGAGAGAGAGAGAGAGATTGAAGGAGTGGGAGATAGAGAGAAATAGAGGTAGGGAGAGGTAGTGGGAGATAGAAGGGAAGTGAGAGAGAGGAGACAGAGGGAGGAGAGAAGGAGAGAGAAAAAAAGTTCGCTCCAAAAACTCTTTTTGGAGTGAGCTTTTTAGAGCGAGCTTCTTTTTGAGATTAGGTTAGTTGAGCAATATCTGAAAAAAGCTCACTCCAAAGCTCGCTTGAATAGCTCTCTCCATTCCAATCCCGAAAGGCCTTGTTGATGCAATCCCTTATGCTTGCACCTTTAAAACTTCTAGGCTTATGCAAGACCTTCACATGGGTGAGAGAATTCATGATGATATTTTCAGTGAGGAGCAACATGCTATGCCTAGAGTATGTTGGTCAACATGTATGCCAAATGTGATGCCCTTACAAAAGCACAAAAAGTTATGAGCAATGTTTATAGGATGTCTTCACTTGGAATGCATTGATGCAACATATGCCCAACATGGCTGTGGTGAAAAGGCTTCAGGCTATTTGCACGAGATGCAAAGGGAAGGCCTTTCTTCCATATGCAATCACCAGTGCTTGCACCTTGAAGGATTACAGCCTTATGTAAAACATTGACATGGGTGAGAGAACTCACGATGTGATTGCTAATCAAGGGCTTTTGGAAAAACATGTTATTCTTGGTAACTCGTTGGTCGATATGTATGCCAAACATGGTGCTCTTTACAAAGGCACAAAAAGTTCTTGATGAGATCTCTCTAGGATATCTTCTTGAAACGTTTTGATTATAGAATATGTTGAACATGGCTATGGCAAATAGCTTTGGGTTGTTTTCATTGGATGCAAAGGAAAGGGATTTCTTTCATATGCGATCACCTATTGTTGCACCTTGAAGGCATGTGGCCTAACACAATATGTTGACATGGGTGAGAGAATTCATGATGTGATTGCTAATCAAGGAGCTGCTAGAGAAACATGTTATGCTTGGCAATGAGCTGATGGGTGTATGCCAAATATGGTGCCCTTACAAAAGCACAATAAGTTCTTGACAAGCATCATGTCCTAAATTCATCTCTTGGAATGCCTTGATTGCAAGATATGCCTAATGTGGTTGTGTCAAAGAATCTCTCTATTGTTTCCTCTAGAAGCAAAGAGAAGGCCTTTCTCTGGATGCAATCACCTATGCTTGCACCTTTGAAGGCATGTGACCTTATGCAATACATTGACATGGGTGAGAGAATTCACGACGTGATTCCTAATTAGGGGTTGTTGGAGGAATATGCCATTCTTGGTGGTGCTTTGGTTGATATATATGCCAAATGTGGTGCTCTCATGAAAGCACAAAGATTTTTTGATGTGCATCCTCTCCACGATGTCGTCTCATGGGGCGTGTTGATTGAGGATATGCCCAACATGGCTATGGAAAGGAAGCTCTAGGTTGTCTTAATCGGATGCAAAGGCAGGTTTATGCAATACCTTGAAGGCATGTGGCCTTATGCAAGGCATTGACATGGGTTAGAGAACTTACAATATGATTTTTAGTCAAGGCCTGTCAGAGAAAGACATTCTTGGTGGTGCTTTGGTCAATATGTATGCCAAATGTGGTGCCCTCACGAACACACAAAGAGTTTTAGATGAGCATCCACTTTGAGATGTCATCTCCTAGAACACATAGACTGTAGGATATGCTCAACATGGCTATGCCAAGGAAGCTCTAGGCTATTTTAATTGAATGCAAAGGGAAGGCCTCTCTCCAGATGCAATCACCTATGCTTGCACCTTCAAGGCATGTGAACTTATGCAAGATGTCGACATGGGTAAGAGTATTCATGATGTAATTGCTAGTCAAGGCTTGTAATGCCCAAGTTTACTATTACATTCATGGTTTAATTTTGGCCAATTGAAGGGCCCTTGAGCTTTGTGTGGGTAGTTCACAGTCGTGGATCCCACAAAAAGGTCTACATTGAAGACCCCATTGAAGATAGTGTTGAGGGTGTACCTAGTGCACATAACTAAATACTAAATGCTTGTCCAACAACCTTAATCATACATGCATATGAACAACATGAAGATGATAAAAATCATCATATTCGACATAATCAAGACATGGGAAAGTGAGCAACATTCTCTTCATCGATTTGCTAACATAGAATACAAAGTGCTTCTTCTGGGTTACAAGGGGTAACTAAATAGTTGGTACACCTATGGTTGGTATTTCAACACACTTGTTCTTCCAACCGCATATTGACCCGACGATCAATGTTGACTTAGCATGACCGAGGCTCAAAATAGTCCTCCTACATTACATGTTGCCAGTCTAAGGTTAACATAGGCACAACCAATGGATGGATTGATTTCCAAGACCAATATCCAACAATCCCTTGATCACAAAAAAGTTCTCAATGTTACTAGCCTCGAGTGATGCAAAGTGCAATTCTAGAAGTCAATCCAAGGTGCACAAGCTACATCAGTTAAATTCATTATCATTGCCACACTATACCTTTTCTTAAAAGTTTAATATGTTGCTCATTTTTAAAAAATATTTTCTCAAAAGGGAAGAAAATTAAAAGAAAATGTTTTAGTGTTTAAACACTATGGCATTTTAAGCATTTGTAGCCTCAGCAGCTGCTTCCTCAGCAAGTTGGTTCAACTTGGTGTTTCAATAGTGGTTGTTTCTTCACAATCTGTCCATTTTCCTCCTCCTGCATTACCGATTCTTCTGTCACACTTGTCTAAGTTGTTGTTGCACTTTCTTCTTGTCATACCAAATTTTGCACAGGACTTATCTCAAGAATGTCATCTTCAATAGTTAGCAGTGCTGACAATTTTGTTGCAGGTGTTTTAAACTCTTCATCAAGCAAAGAATTTTGCTTCTTCAGCACACTCTTCAGCTCTTCATTTATGTTCGTGAATTGTTGCAACACTCTTCTAACTATGCCAACTGCTTTGCTTGAACATGCTACTCCTCTAGTAAAAATGATGTCTTCAATGTCAACCATGGCTTCTTAATCACTTGCTCAATGTGCTCATACATATTCTTCCAAACTATCTTTCTTATACTGACTAATTCATTCTTCAACAAACCTAGGTCTACCTCAATCATCAAGACTTCATCCATGTCTACAATATTCTACTACTCTAAATATTCCAATGCTTTGATTTGATTTTTCATTTTTTAAATTTGAATTGCCTACTATCAACAAGTCATCGGGCCACAACTTAAACACATCCAAAGATTTTATGCTTCTTACCTGTAACTTCTTTGCTACCTCACATCAATATTGTAGCTCATCCTTCTCTTTTTGACTTTACTATTGTTGTTCCTGCATGGCTTTCTACAGACTCTCTCTTTCATCTAACTTTCCCCCTAATCACTCCTTGATGCACATGGATTCAACTTCTTTCGTCTTGTAGTGCCTTCAGCTCCTCAATCTACTACTCATGTTGGAGCACAAACTTCCCAACATTCTGCAAGGCTAACATCACTTTATGACCTATTGATGCAACCTTGGCTCCCTTTGTTACTTGTCTCTAACTCATGTGGGATTTCCTTGCTTATCCTCATCACATTGTTAGTCAAAGGTGTCACCAATTGTGGGCTTTGGATAAGCTTCTTGGACCTAAGCTAGAACACCTAGCTTTGGTGAATCTTTTAGTCGTCTTTTACCTCTATTAGATCTTTCATGATAAATATATCCCTCAAGTCTTATGTGTTGACCAAAGGTGTTGATGCCCCTTAGTCCGACTTGACCTCTAACAATGGTCGCTTAGCCTGTGGCTGTCCTCTAAGGTTTGATGGGCTTGCAACATGTGAATATACATGAACAAAGCTGCTAGTTAGGGTTCAGTGAGGAGTCAGACGACTTCTCATTGTTTTTTGACTTGTCGTTCAAGGACACAGGTGATTCAAAATGCAAAGTAGAGGAGTGGAATCAGAGCCAGGAACCCACGCTTTTAAGAGAATTTCATAGTGGATCCGTCTAACCAATGGGCAGAAAATAGGAGCATGTCAAAGTGGATACCAAAAGATGTTTTTTTGAAGCTTTGTTGAGAGTTTTTTTTGGAGCTCCAAAGGTAAGAGGACTCTAGTGGTGCCACATGGCAACACATTATCCCATATGGGGAGTGCAAGGTAAGGGAGCCAAATACACTTTGTGAATACTCCAGGTGTAAGAAGGATGCAAGTAGGGAATAAGGCACTTGGAAGTGATCCTCCATTGCCTTGCCTCTTATTATCGGCAATTTATTGCACACTTTGCATCTATTGCTGCTCCACTACATGTTTTAACAAAGAAAGGAGCTATCTTCAGATGGACTTCTAAAAAAATTGTCACAAACCACTGACATATCAAGCCACTGAAGAACAAAGCCAACTTGCAGATCCTCGCTCCGGATTTTTCACTGACATTTTGATGTGGCACTGTACGGACGCCCGTGTTTTACGCTGATGACATGGTAGCTTTACGGACCCCATAACCCTAACTACATGATCTTTCTTCCTATGATTTCACTTGAAAAGTGGCATCCTGTAATGCCAAAATGAGCTTCATGTAGGACTACTTTTTGCTCCTCCTCTGGCACATATCTCTTGATGATTCGGTTTATGCCTTTCCTATATAGTGCCCCTACAATTACCAAGAATGGCTTGTGTTTCAATGCAAACTTCCTCCTCTGATCTATACAACCAAGATGGCATTGTACTACAAGGGTACTATCAAGTGAAGAACTTCAACATCTAGTTATACCAAGAATCTAGTGGTATTCCTACTATTGTAAACAATTCAACATTTAGTAGTTGATCATTGATGCCTTTTGTTGGCTCACCATTTTCAATCCTATTCAAGGTTTTTACAATGGCATGTACTTTGCCTAAGGTATGCACTACGACAAAGTGACACTCCTATAGGAGAAGCATCTATCATGCAACTGTGGCTTTTTGATTTAGTAGAGTAGTGCTTAGTGTCTACATTGAAGATGACCTTGTTTCCCAACAAATAATGCCTAAATTTGTTTAATGCAAAAATAATGCCCAATGCTTCCCTCTTGCGTGCATTATAGTTCTTCTTTGTACTAGTCAATAATGCCCAGTGCTTCCCTCTTGTGTGCACTATAGTTCTTCTTTGTACTAGTCATAAGTGCGCTTGCATAATAAACCAGCCTATACCAACCCTACTACTTTTTCTGCATCAATACTGCTCCAACATCTACATTTGATGCATCAACATGAACATGAAAGGGTAGTGTCCATTGTGGGGCATGTAGACTGGGTTCGACTACCACCATTTCTTGACTATTTCAAATTCCTTAGTTTGAGCTATTCCTCGCATATATTCAATCCCTTGCTTGTTACTTGTTGTGCCACTTAACCCACCCAACAAATCTTTACAACTCCTTCATATTTATTAGAGGGGGTAATTTCTGTATAGCATCAACTCTCTTTGGATCAATTGCTAATCCTTCCTTTGAGAATACATAGCCCAACAACATACCTCTTGGCACTACCAAGGCACACTTGAAGGGATGGAGAGTCATCCTACATATCTCAAAACATAGCTTCAAATTGCTAGTCCTTCCTTTGAGAATACATAGCCCACAACCTTTTGACACTACCATGGCACACTTGAAGGGGTTGAGAGTCATCCTACATCTCTCAAAATATAGCTTCAAATGCTTTATGTGTTAGCTCTAAGCTTTGTACACACTAAAGTCATCAACCAACACTTTCATAAAATCATCAATGTAAAGCTCAAATGTCTTGAAGGCTACTTCAGAAAAGGAACAAAGCTCATCACAATGTACACACATACTCCCCATTCTATGATGGAGACTGTCTTATCAATGTCCTTTGGTGACACAACTATGCGGTTATATCCTGAGAAACCATCTTGAAAGTAGTACATTTCATGCCATGCCACTGTATCCAATAGTGAATGTGTAAATGGTAGAGGGAAATGGTCACTTAGTGTTGCACCATTCAATTTCCTATAATCAACACATACGCTTAATTTCCCATTCTTCTTAGGTACAATGACAATGGAGGATAGCCAAGCTATTCTATTGACATGTTTGATGAACCCAACTTTCAACAGTTTGTCTATCTCCTCCTTCACATGCTCGGTATAAGAGGGATTCATTGAACTTTAGGTCATTCCCTTCATGTTTGTATATTCCCATTCCCTTCAAAAAGTACTCTACCAATGTCTTTACTACCGGTTTGTCTAGTCCTTGCAATCTCTCCATCAAGCTCTTGAATCTTCCACCAGCAAATCTCCTTGTTTGACCTTCCTAATTTTCTTCAAGACATCATCGGGTTTCTTTTATGAAAATGCTTTAGCTAATCATATATGAAAATGGTGGTGCTAGAACTTGCTATATCAATTCATGGTCGCTTTCGTTAGTGAGGCGGCAAACTACCTCAACCTTAATCCTGTCTCCATAGAGAGCATCGTATCCATTGTCTACCCATCTAGATTCAAATTGGGCTACATGAAAATCTTACCCTTTATCTCTCTCTCCTTTGAATTATGCCTTGATCCATGGTGGTTTCATTACTAGTGGTAATGGTGCTACACCTACACCTGGTACAACTTCTAATGCTAGAGTTGGCACTCTGAGTGCCGGTGATGATAGAATAGGGGGTACTAGTGGAACAATAACATGTATAGTTGGTGGGATTGGTAGAGCTATTGCTAGTGGAATTGGTGTAGTTATTGCTAGTGGAACTACCTTAGGAGCTACTCCCCTGCACCAGGTGCTAGTGCTATTAATCTAGTGGTGGAGATGTTGACATGTTTATGATGCTATGTAGTAATGATATGTTTTTTGGATTGATTGGTGATGTTGGTGGTGGCTATTAAGTGGTCTTGTAATTGGTTTAGTAACCTCTCTGGTGAATATGTATGAATTTATTAACGAAATATCTATAATGGGCCTCGAGTGTTTGAGAGTGCCTTTGATCCCTATATCTTTTGTGATTAAGGTGTTGTCATGCTTTTATTGTCTGCTTTGTCTATTTGCTTTGCAAGTTGCTCTCCTATATCATAGTGAAAAGGGTCTAGGGTGGAAGCACTCAATGGTTTATCAATCTAGTAAGCCCTACTCCATGTAAAATATACATGTCTAGATTTGTCAAGATGGTCTTTCTTATGACATGCATTACATGCACATACTTGGTTTGTCTACATCCACCAACAGACCTAGCCTCAAGGCTGTCAAACCTGTAGGATCGCCACTATGTATCTAGTGCACATAAATGAATACTAAATGTTTGTCCAACAACCTTTGTCTACTTTGCAAGTTTCTCTCTTCTATCATAGTGAAAAGGGTCTGGGCTGGAAGCACTTGATGGTTTAGCAGTCTATTAAGCCCTACTCCATGTAAAGTATACATGGCTAGATTGTCAAGATGTTGTTTCTTATGACATGCATTACATGCACATACTTGGTGTGTTTGCATCCATCAACAGACATGGCCTCAAGGTTGTTGAACCTGTAGGATTGCCACTATGTATCTAGTGCATATAGCTGAATACTAAATGCTTGTCCAACAACCTTAATCACACTACTATACATCTACTAAAGGAATACTAGCAACATGAAGATGATGGACAATCATCATAATCAAGAGGCTAGAAAGTGAGCAACATTCTCTTCACTAATTTGCTAACATAGAATACAACACACTTCTTCTGGGTTACAAGGGGTAATTATATAGCTGGTATGCTTGTGGTTGGTCTTTCCATAGATTTGCTCTTACAACCATATATTGACCCAACGGGTGATGCTAAATCAACATGATTAAGGCTCAAAATAGTCCTCCTACATTAAGTGTTACTCCTCTAAGGTTAGTGTTTAAAGTTGTAACTAGGGGTGAAAATTGCAAGGTGCCCTCACACATCCTAAGGAAGGGGAACCTTCATGGTTGCTTGTCCTTGAGGAAAGGCCTTAATACAATAAACCCATCAAAATGCAATTGTAAAATGTTGCAACCATTGTAAAATGTTGCAACCCTTCCCAAGTTTGGTCTATGTGCTAGCATGAAAATTATTTGATACCCTAAATTGCATTGTAGAAATTTATAGCCTCGAATCAATTCATGCATTACCTTGTGTAACAACAAGAGGTGAGAGAAACCAACGGATAAGAAATGAAAAGATACAAATATGCGAAGGTTGGCTTCATTGTGTAAGATAATAATTCAAAGCTAAAGATTTGCACATGTGTGTGGACTGTGGCAATAACTAATTCAACCATTGGCCTTGAAGATAGGTGTGCACAAGGTTCTTTTAGACTCTCTTTTTTTAAATTTTGTGTGCAACCAACCCCCATCTTTTGCATGCCAAACTCAATGGCCTTTTAAGTTATGATTTTTTTGCCATTTACATCCTTCAATCTTTTGCCATGATGGATCTCAACTCTGACTTTAGTATGCCTACTTCATCATCACTCAATCTTTAATGGCCAAACATCCAATTTAATGAAAAGAACAACTCTGACTTTAGTATGCCTACTTGATCATCACTCAATCTTTAATGGCCAAACATCCAATTTAATGAAACGAACAAAACCATGGCTAGAGACATATTACAACCAAATAGCTACCACCTTTTATAAAGTGAAACTCAATTACTATTCATTGCCACAATCATGTTCTGGCTTATTTTGAGGCGATCAAAATTTCTAAATCAAAGAGAAGTTGCTTGCACATAGGGAGTCAAACCTTGTATTTGTAATATATGCCTCCTTAATGTGTGATACTTAGCAAATAAACTACATAAAAAAGTGCAAATTATTATAAAATCAAAGTGGTTGAATTGGGTGTTACAAATTTGTAATATATGCATCCTTAATTTGTGATACTTAGCAAATAAACTACATGAAAAAGTGCAAATTATTATAAAATCAAAGTGGGTGAATTGGGTGTTACAAATTTGTAATATATGCGTCCTTAATGTGACTTAGCAAATAAACTACATGAAAAAGTGCAAATTATTATAAAATCAAAGTGGGTGAATTGGGTGTTACAAATGGGATATTTTCAATGTAAATTTGCAATGACCTATTGAATCTAAACTTGAGAGAGAAGGGGATGGGACATAACCAAACATGTGCTTATCTCAATATTAGTGGCTATTGCAACTTAATCAATGCCAATACAAGGATTGAGGTTGCAAATTTTAGCTCACATTAAGCCTGTGACTCATACTTCTAATATGCACACATTCTTGTTACACGCTAGTGATCAATTATATAATAGAATCATTATCTATTAAAGAAGTGATACTTGCAAGGCTTCTAGCAAACTTAACTCTTCCTTGTGCAAGGCTAATTTTTGAACACACTTCCTTGAGAAAGGCCTTCATTGTGCAACTTGCCCGTCCTTGGAAAGAGCTGCAAAAGTTTTGCCATGCGTGCGCAAGGTAAATCTCAAAGGAAAGTTGGGAACTTGCAATTTCCGCCATGGAACTTGCGACGACACGATCCTCAAGTTTTAGGCCAACAAAATGTGGCTCATTCTGTGTGAAATATGCCCAGTGCCCACTCTCCACTTGCTCCATCATATAGCACTCTACCCAATTGCTCTTTATTCACAGGTCGTACTCTCCCCCCTTTTCTCTCCGCACCACTCAGCTCGGTAGGCCTGCTCTCGCGCAAGGAGCAAGTTGCAACGACCACAACTCACTCTCTCTCTTTCAAATACAAACTCGCACACTCTCTCTCTCTCTTTCTCTCTCTCTCTCTCTCTCTCTTTGTGGCACACATCAAATTTTCCTCTCGAGAGTCTTGTCACCACCACCCATATGGTGCTGTAGCTAGAAGAGCTCGGCATGGACGGCTCGGAAGAGCCACCGGGTTTTGCTTCCTCGTCGAATTCCAGTGCAGCAAGATCATCGCGGGTGTTGCTAGACCGAATTTCAGAGCTTGAAGCCAACCATGCACACTTGCAATCAGAGATGTCGAAACTGGTCATGGACTGGCACCCACCCAAGGGACTCAACAGTGCCCGGCGATCGAGCTCGCATGAGAGAGCACGCTCTCTTTCACCTCAGCTTGTCCGTCGCAGGGCCTCCTCTAGCTTGGCCTCTTCTACTGTCGAGTCTACCGCAGACAGCACCTTACGACGCATTTCCTTTGCAGATATTAGTTCAAGTAACAAAGAAACAACCAAGACTGTTGATACAGCATCTCTTTTTAGGTCATTGGAGGTGCACACCACATTGTCGAAGACACTGGCAACATCATCATCATCACAAATGTCCCCATCATTGCCATTGTCATCATCATCATCATTGCATCCACCTACGACATTCTCGACATCAAGCACATCATCTCCTATGGCTTCACCTTCCTTCACTATGACACCTTCTAAAGGCCATGCACTTTTCAAATCTTTGTCAGCCATATGTACGTCTTCGTCAGCTTGCATTTCTTCTGATACAGGGGCTTCTTCTGCCCCCGTTTCTCCTGTGAAAACATCTTCATCAGAAGACAACCTAATGTTTGCAAATCCCACCAGTACACATATGCGGGCACACCATTTCATGCGTGCTGACAAAAATGCTACCTTCTTGCCCTCAACTCTCTCCCACTCTTCACTTGACTCGGTTGCTAATGACGACTGTGCGAACCGAGACATCGATGAGCATGCTTTGTTAAGCTTCCGTCAACCTGACAAGCTCCATGGAAATATATTACAGTCCATGGACCAAGCAGTGTACATGTTTCGGCCTTCTGGAGAGGTGACCTACTGGTACATCCTGCGTTTCTTTTAGATTTCATATGCTACTATTCAGTTAATGCAATGCCAATTTCTGCTGAAACGCTGAAATCTGACCTCAGATTGTAATCTCTATGTTTCTTTGAAGTCCGTTGGGTTTCATCAACAAAGGGTTCATCACATTGCTAATTCTTGAGAGGATTGCACGACACAAGCCATTTGGGTTAGAATGTTGTCTAGATCGCCTGGAATATTGCTGTATGCTCACAGAAATCAGGAGATCATCGGAGTCCTTTAATTTAGATAATTTGGACAAGTTTGTTGCTATTGCTTCTCAAAAGGTCTTTCATGGCCCCATCCGCTACGTGTAGTGACTGAGGTTTTTATAAGTTGAATGCCTTTTTTCACTGTCATATATGGTGTGGGCAATTTTGTGGTGATAGAGAAGACTAGTGTTTTGGCCTTTTAGGCTTTTGTCAGCAGGGAGGTTTCAAGAGCTAGATAGCCGAACGAGCGCTATTCAGGTGACCGATTTTAAGGATGATCTCAGATATCAGGGTCTAAATGTGTGTGTTGAGGTATTGACTTTGTTGGTAGAGTAGGGAGTCGAGGAGCTTTGTGATTAAAGTGTTTGCTTATCCCCTTATCGTACTTTTGAACATATTACCCAGCGAATGTTTGTGAGTCCCTTTTCCATTGAGGCGATTCTGATCAGCTTTTCAAGTTGCTGCTATTTTGGAGACTAGATCGTGGCCTTTGCATCTGAACGGTTTTGAAAGCTAGCATTATTGAGGAGTATCACCATTTAATTGGAAACACTAGACCATTTGATTTGCGTTCTGTTATGGTCTAGTGGACACCAGTTAATTCGGATTATGCAAGTGGGCTCACATAGGACAGTTGTAACACAAAGAGATATTGCAAGGGGCGCGTGCGGAGAAGCCAATCACTTTGAGAGTGGAATTACGTCACAGTGTGTGTTTTGACTAAAGTGTATTTTCCAGTTTGGTGTGTTGTTTTCCGTTAGTTGTTGTATTGTTGCATTATTTTACTGCCTTGCTGGTGACTTGCCGGTTTCAGTGGCATCATAGCACCAATTGAGTGTTCTCCTCTGAAGAGTCTGATCCACAACTCCAGCAATTGACCATGGAAGTAGCACCACCTAATCATCATGACAAAGAGGAGTATGACTATGTGGAAGAGGAAGTGGAAGAAGCAGCTGAGATGAGGAAGGTGACAACAAAGACGAGCAAGACTATGCTGGTGATGAAGATGGTCAATGGAGCCGTTTGAGACACAACATGCTCCACCTGACCTGGAGAAGGCTCTAGACAACGAAGTGAACATCCTAATAAAGCATTTTCTTTCTTATTCCAAGGATCCACTTTATGCAAACTACATGAAGGTCAAGCCTATGAACATAGCAATTAGATAGTGGAAGGGGGACTAGTTAACCCTTAGCTAAGAACAAAAGTGAAGATTAAAGGAATGAAAGCATCTAGCACCAAGAAAAAGTTTGAATTGGTTGCCAATCACCAGCAACAGTAGATGCAAAAGATGCCACCCTTCCTGGGCTCTTCGGAAGCAACGAGCTCTCCATATGAACCAGAGAGTCAGGCTGCAGATAAGCTCCTAGCAAAGCTCTCTATCACTGCTCCACTCCTCGGGCGTAAGCTTTGTGACAAGCTAGAGTCTTGGTTGGCCCCCATGTATCACAATCATCTTGCTAGCTGAGGATAGCTCAAAATGAAGTGCGGGGCCCGCGAGGGTGGACCAAGCAGCCAAGGTGGAAAGGTACTTCTAATCTAAACTGACTGGACTGACGGGAACCCTGTTATGGTGTAGCTTGTCCACGGACACATAGGGTTGGATGTGTCACGTGACATCCCCTCCTTTTTAAAGTGAGGTACTGGTACCGAGTTGCATAGCTTCCTTGTAGTCTGCCAACAACTCTGGATAATCCTTGAAGAACTCTTCGTCTACCCACACCGCTTCATGGGTTCCTCGATCTTTGAACTTCAAAAAATATTGTCGTACTTGTTTCTTCGAACCATGGCAAAACCGATGCAACAAGACTTGCTCAGGCTCCATGACTTCAGCTTCATCGATGATCTCCAGTTCTTCTTCTTCGGAAACGTCCTTTGGAGGTGTTCCCTGAAACACTTTCATCCAAGAAACATGGAAAACGTTGTGCATTGACCATGAGTTAGGCAATTGCAATTTCATTGAAACCTCATTAATCTTTTTGATGACTGGAAATGGACCATACATACGAAAAGACAACTTAGGACATTTCTTTCCAACTTGCTTAAGACGCTGTTGCATGATTCGTAGATACACCCAATCTCCTTCCTTGATCGAGACCTCCTGACGATGCTTGTTAGCCTGTCGAGAATAAGATTCTTGAGCCTTGCTTAGCCGAAGCTTCGCACTCTCAGAAATCTCATCCAATGACTGACTCTCAGCATTGGCATCAGGCATTTGACTGACCAATCTAGTCAAAAGTGACTGGAACAAACGGCCAAAAGCTGCCTCATACGGAGTTCGACCAATAGCAGAAGAAAAGGAATCATTTATAATAGCCTGAACCAATGGGAGATAGAGCTCCCATTGAGACTGCTGATCATGTACATAAGATTTTAACACATCAAAAGCAAACTGATTATAAATTTCTGTTTGACCAACTGACTGGGGATGAAAAGCGGATGAAAAATTCAACTTTGTGCCAAAATTTTCAAAGAGTGCACGCCAAAATTTGGACGTGAACTTAACATCCCTATCTGAAACAATGGACCTTGGCAAACCACAGAGGGGGTACTAATGCTTAATGAACAATCGTACAACATCCTGTGCAGTAACTGTGGCTTTACAGGGAATCAACATGCAAAATTTGTTGAAACGATCAACAATTGTTAAACATTGAGTGTTCCTTGAATGCAGACTTGGTGGTAAGTTAGTCACAAAATCCATAGAGATCCTGAAAAGGTCCCTCGGGAATAGGCAGCGGAAGCAAGGGGCCTTGCTGCTTACCCCGAGGAGCTTTTACTTTTTGACATATAGTGCACTGTGTGACATAACAAAACACATCTTTCCGCATTTTAGGCCAATAAAAAAAACGTTCAATCTTTTCCAATGTGGTGTTCATTCCCCTGTGCCCACCCGTGAGAGAATCATGTGCATCATGCAATATGGTTGGCCTGAGAGAGGGCAACACACATAGATGCTGATGAAAAAATAACAATCCATCACGAATGAGATAGTTGCTGGGCCCTTGGGAAGCAAGAGCCTGCAACCAATACTTACCAAACTCCGAATTTGCATACTGATTCTTCATGCTGTCAAAAGACTCGCCCTGTATAGAAAATGTGGTTCTTGGCGAGCCAAAATCTGTCCTTTGCGACTCAACGCATCTGCAAACAGGGTTAGCTTTTCCAGGCACATACTCAATCAAACCGCCAAATTGCTCAAAAAATTGTGACCACCGCGCTTGGCGATCACTCCAATGTGCACTAGGCATAGACTGGAGCCACTTGAGGGCTTGATAATCTGTGCGTACTGTAAACTCTCTACCATACAAAAAATGCTTCCAATGCTTAAGACAGTGAATGACAGACAAAAGTTCTTTATCATAAACTGAATAATTCTTTTCCGCACTATTGAGCTTCCGGTTAAGGAAAGCTACAGGACGACCATGCTGCTGAAGCACGGTGCCTATGCCGACATTGCTCGCATCCGTCCATACCTCAAAGGGATCATCCCAAGAAGCAAAGATAAGACACGGAGCTTCTGTCACGGCAACCTTGAGAGCTGCGAAAGCCTCAATGGATGCCTCGGACAAGTCTACGCGCTGACGGCGAGTCTTGACCCCTTTCAAAATATTAGTCATAGGTGCAGCAATGCGTTCAAAATTCTCTATGTGCGAACTATATGCTTGACATAGACCAAGAAAAGAATGCTCATCATATGCAGTTTTGGGCAAATCCCAATTACGAACCTGTTCCACCTTCGCGGGGTCTAGCTTGACGCCTTATGGAGAAATGATATAACCCAGATAAGTGACTTCAGCAAGAAAAAATTCAGACGCAATGTACAATTGACACTCATCCAAACGAGTTAGTACCCTTTCGACATCTCTTTCATGTTGCTCCCACGATGCAGAAAAAGTGAGAATATCATCTAAAAAGATGAACACACATACACCTACCATATCGCCGAAACGACCTACCATGAGACGATTGAACGTACCCACGGCTCCTGTCAATCCAAAAGGCATAACAATATACTCCCATTGCCCTCGCTCGATGCGAAAGGCGGTTTTGAAAATGTCGCCTTTGAATACCCGTACCTGATGGTATCCACTTTTGAGATCGACCTTGCTGAAAACCTTTGCCCCTTTGAGCTTATCTAGGATATACTCAATGCGAGGCATCGGAAACTTGTTCTTGACGGTCATCTTGTTTAATGCCCTGTAGTCAACACACAAATGAGACGAACCATCCTTCTTGCGAACAAACAAAATAGGGGCAGCGAAAGGACTTACACTAGGACGTATGAATCCTCTAGCCACCAACTCTGTGAGTTGTCGCTCTAACTCTTCCTCCTGTGACTTGTTCAAACGGTAGGGAGCCTTACTGACAGGCTGCGCTCCCTCCATAAGCTCGATGCGATGGTCCTCCGGCCGCTCGGGTGGGAGACAAGGTGGAAGATCATCCTGCAAAAAGAGATGTTTAAACTTCGTAAACAACTTCGAATACTTACCTGGAGCCTGAATGCTCTGGGAAACTGGGGCAACATAGATGAATGCCGCTTGTGCTCCTCGTCATAATTCACGCTTTACCTGCACATGCGAGATGAGAGGCAAGGAATGCAAGCCCTCCTCAGCACGAATGATAAGGGGGGAATCAGTTTTGGCATGTAAAGTGAGAGTGTTAGCCTCCCAATCAATGAGAGGGTTGAGTTCACGAAACCATTTAATGCCTAAAATCATATCACATCTTGAGAGAGGAGACACAAGAAATTTCCTACGAAAAGAAGCTTGTTGAACGGTAAACATCACATCAAGGCACTCCTTCGTGATGAGAGAGTCCATACCAGGAGCGAAGCCAAAAACCTCAGAGGAGATTTTTGGCTAACCTCGAGGCGGGCTCTCTCAACAAGAGGGGGACTAATCACATCATGCATACTGCCTGAATCAAACAATATGATAAAACGCTGTCCTTTTACATGACCATAACACTTCATGAGAGATTCATCAATGTGTGTGTCAGAGTCATGAGAAGATGCAAGTTGTGTTGTGACAGTGCTTGTGGTAGCTGTGGGTGCCTTTGGTTCTTTGACAGGCCTTCTTAATGTGACCCTTGACGTGACATTGAAAACATCTACCTTCTTTAGCATAAATCACTTGTTCTTCAGCCGTGATGTATCCTCCTATAATTCCTTGGGAAGCTTTTTCATCAGGGGTTAGCTTAGGTTTTGCAGGTGCTTTAACTTTACCCTTAGATTCATTGTTAGAGTTCTTTTCCGAGGAATTAGAGGGAGAAGGGCTAGAAGAATGACCATTCTTACCATTCTTACCGTTCTTACCATTCTATGTGTTCTGAGAATTCTGTGATGTCCCTTGAGAAGACTTGTTCTCCTTAGGCTTTCCCTTATTGTGCTTCATCTCTTGGGAGAGAGCGATTGCTACCGCCTTGTTGAGATCTGCGGGGTCAAAGACTTCAACATCAAACTTGATGTATTCGTCTAACCCAAAGAGAAAAGCCTCTTTGCGCTCATCATCCGATTTGCGTAATTGAGTGCCTAGCTGCAAAACATGGTTAGAAAAAGACATGACTGGCATACCATGTTGCTTGAGATTGCGCCAATCCTCTTTCAATCGTGCGAGGTACTGAGGTGGCATAAACCGCGCCTTGAGCTTGTCTTGGAAATCAACCCAACTAATAGAGAGGGACGTGAAATCGTCGGCTGTCTCTAGGTGCACGGCTAGCTGTGCCTCTTGCCATGCGTGGTACCAATTGATGGCATCACCGGCAAGGTACATAGCTGCCGTCAAAACTTTGCTATTTCCTGTTTTCTTAGTTGTCGCAAAATAAGCATTAAAATGATGCAACCAAGAATGAATCACCGTAGCATCCATCTTACCATCATACTTACTGAAAGTAAACTTTTTGGTGACTGGGTTGTTGGAATCCGCATTGTGGTTCCACTTGAGGAATTCGCACGATCTTTAGGTGGTTCGGTCTTCGAGGCTAGCACTTGGGAAATAAATTCTTGAGTGCGTATCTCCCATTGAGCTTTACGCTCGGCATCCCTTTCTGCTTTTCGTTCATTTCGTTCATCGTGCTCGCGTTCGAAAGCAAGGCGATTGGTTTCTTGTTGTGCCAACGCAACGCGATTCGCTTCTAAAGTGACGCGAGTCGCTTCTTGTTGTGCCAGCATCATGTCCATCATTGACTTGACCATCATCTCCATAGGAGCTAGAACAACTCGTGGCGTAGATGGCGAAGGGGGAGGGTTGGAAAAATCTCCTGGTGGGGAGAATCCTTCGTCGCCTCTCTCATGCTCATCACTTGTATGCGAAGTATCCATTCCGCTTCGGGTGACGACCATGCACTAGGATCTTTGGTTCTTAAGTTCACGAGGAACTTGGTTCTTGAGGGTCTTGAGGTTTCCTTTTGCTTGCAAATCGCGTTGGAGAAGGATCTTCTCTTCACCCGAGTTCTACTCTTTTCTGCGGGCGCACCCCTTGGTGGCCTTGCGCTCACACCAAGGTTGCTTTTTCCCACCTCACGTCGATTGGCCGGCCGCTAAGTGCACGGTCTGCTCTCAATGAGTGAAAAGAGACACAAGGGGAGGTTGGACAAGCCCTTCTTTCTTGGGATTCTTGTCACTCTTCAACAAAACACGATTAGGAATCGACACGCCCAAGTAAACTTGGGTTCGTGTGACCGCAACAAGCAAAAAAAAATTCTTGTGGTTCTTGTGGTTCTTTCCTTGAGTAATGCAGAACACTTCCAAAGCTTTGATACCAATGTAAGGTGCAGCGGAATGAATGTTGTATTTTCTCAAGATTATTGATCTTTATTTGCTCAAGGTTCCTTTTAGTTCTTAGGGAAGGAGAGAGCCTTCCGTCTTTATGGAGAGTGCTATGATCACGAACAAAGTGAGTGGATATTGTGCGTGCAAGTGTATGAGACTGAGAGAAGGAGAGAAAAGAGATACGACACCCGAGAGGTTGTAAAACCCTCCTCCGAAGGCCCCACTCTCGTCGGCGAGAGTGGTCTACTTTTGATTGCACAAAGGTGTACAATGATGATGCATGGACTGATGCAAACGGGGACTATGTCGATGACGACGACGATGACTTTAGGGCTGAATTGGTTTCTCTTCTATCTGCTGTCCACAAGGGCAAAATGGCTAAGAATCTGGGAGATCTTGGGGCTGTTTCGTATGGCTGAAAATCCCTGTTTTACTGCTGTTTTTATGGCTGAAATTCTCTGATTTGAAGAGGCTCCTACTGATGACAAAACTCTGAGGTTCTTGTAATGGTCAATCTGTGTTTTTGGGTTGATGTCAAGGGCTGAAAAAGCTGCCTTACTGCAGGGCTGAGGCTGCGTTTTTGTGGCTGAAAACGATGAGAATCTGCAGGTCTTGCTAGCGTTAGTAAAACGCTGAGGGATGGTTGCCGGTAAGGAGAAAAACGCCAGGAAAGGGGAGCTTTGATGGCGATGGGCTGATGCTTGAGAAACGCCAAGGGAGGGAGAATGATGGCGATTATAAAACGTTGGGGCTGATGATGGAGTGGCCTCACCAAGATGGCTTGGGGAGGATCTTGCTGAGAGGGAGGGAACACCTGTTGCTTGGAAGCCTGCTGTGCTCTTTGCTCATCTGCCCTATTGTGCTAACTTGGGTTTGCTTATATATTAACTTACCCAATTTGCCCTACTGAGTTTCTAACAAAAGTCACTTAATAAATAAGTGAAAAATGTTAAAAATAGGATGTTGAAAAATTCCCAAACTGACTCTGATGGAATTTGATGGAAATGCTTATGCTTATGCTGTGTGCAACCAGAGGATATGCATCTACACTAAGTGACTGGGCATGCACGGTCTACGAATAGACTCACAAAAGTGCCAGATCACTTCTAATCTAAACTGACTGGACTGACGGGAACCCTGTTATGGTGTAGCTTGTACACGGACACATAGGGTTGGATGTGTCACGTGACACAAATTGCTGGATGAAGGCCAACACTTTGTCGGTAGCACCAAAGGTGCCATCATAGGTCAGAAAAGAGATACTCTTTCTTCCCTCCTTGAACTTCTTTAGCTTTTGTGACCTTCGCCATGCAGGAAATGATTTGTGATGTCCTCCCCTCTTGTATTCTCTAGGAGAATAGCCATAACTTTCGTCGGAAGAGGAAGAAGGTGAAGAAGAAGGAGAAGAAGAAGGAGATGAGGGTGACCCCTTCCTAGCCCTTTCTTCCTTTGTTTCCTCTCTTGCCTTTCAGAGTGATGAGGAGAAGGACTATGTGTTGATCTTTTCCTCTTGGGAGGAGTGGGCGATCGTCTAGACCGCCGTCTTTGTGGAGCCACATCTTCAGAGGAACTTAAACTTTCATTGCTTTCTTGCTCTTTGGATTCCTCCTCTCGAATGGGAGAGAGTCTTCTTTTGGGGGTCTCTGCAAGAGGCCGCCTAAGCTCTCTCTCCTCTTGGAGAGGAAGGGAAATTCCATAAGCACGAAGTTGTTGAGTAACTTCGGCTTGCAAAGCAGGGTTGCCCATAGCTTGCTGCAACCTAGTGACGAAATAATTCACAAACATGGGAGCATCATCATTAGCACCTTCATGTGCAAAATCAAAGCTATCAATGTTCATTCTACTCTCTTGATTATTGTCAGCCATGTTAACAAATCTTATGTATGTACTTAGTGTATGCTTTGGCAATTCAAAACCTTAGTTGCCACTCCTCTTAGCCTTTGAAAATCGGCTCTTAAGTATCTACACCCACGGCTTGAAATGGTTAATTATAGAGAGTAGAGGAGTAGGTCTAACATAGCAGAGTTGCCGAGGGCTAGCTCCTTTCGGACTTCTTATGGCTCAATAATGGTAAAGCGTAGGCAAGTCTAAAAAGACTCTATTATTAAGTCCAAATCTCTCGAGGTGTGCACCATCTCCCACATAGTGGGCTCAACAAAACCGATAATAGATCCCAGTTCCACTTACCCTAATATAATTAACAACATCAACCATTTATAGGCTACTTAAGGACCTCTCTTCTTAAGCAAGAAAAGAGAAACCAAATGCTCTGATACCAATGTAATGGAATTGGCCTATTTAACTTGAGAGTAGCGGAAATTAATGAGAGTACTTTTGAGAAATGACTTTGTGAGCATAGCGGGTGAACTTAATTGAAGATAGCAACATAATCATAGCAATTAGTTAACTTGGCATGAACAATACTTTTGCAAGAGAGAGAATTTAGAGAATATGACAACAATTGAGGACCGCATTTATGTGGAGCCGGTCCCCCCTCCAATAGGCATTTGTATTATGATATCTCCCATTAAGAGACTTGTTACACTACAATCTTTGTGTTCCTTGTGACCTAGGTGATGCAATGAAGATGGAAAGCTTCATGCATCACAAACATAACATAAACTTGAAGAAAGCTTTAACTATCCCAAGCCTCAGTCCCAAGACCTCAAACACCTTCGAAGGTGGAGAGAGCTAGTAGGGAATGAGGGTAGGGAAGAGGAAGAAGAAACATTTCATAGGAGAAAGAATTAGTTCCTCACTTATCATAACTCTTGTTGCTAGCATACATAATAGCATAGTAATGAAGAAGAAGGAGATGGCAAGCTTAAGCATTGAAGCATGGATCTTGGTTGGATTTGCACTCCATAGCCAAGAGTGTTGGTGTAGGCTCTCAACCTCTACTTCCTTGGAGAAGGAGAGGGAGCTCTTGCACTTTGCATAGCACACAATGAGAGTGTTTGTGAGTGTGTGTGGGTGAGTATACCCCCTAAGCAACCCCCTAGCTTGCTTGGGTCGACCCCCTCTTGTAGCTCATGCTTGAAGCTCATTGGACCCCTCCAAGCCTAGCCAATCACAAGCAAGAGGCATTACAAGCAACAAGGGTAGCCTTGGGACAAGTGTCCCCCTTTTCCCTTTGAGAGAGAGGGCTTAATAAATGCAAAATCAATTAATTAAATCTCCTAAATTATCATTGGACCCCTTGGGTGGCCAACCAATAGGCTTCAGGCACACCGTGAGGGCAACATGAGGAGGAACTTGACAAGTGTCCCTTTTGCTTTCTTTGTACCATGCATGCCTTGTGTGAGTGTGTGGGTGTCCTCTCTCATCCCCCCTCATGTAGGGCTCACCTCCTCCTTGTAGGGATTGAATATTTGACTTTTTGACACCTCAAGCCCCTCATGCATAGGCCCAGTTCCCACCACAAGCTTGGCCCTTAAGCACTTTAAGCTTGGGCTGGGTTCTCATCTCAAGTGCAACCCTAGCATCTCAAGCATGTCAAGCACCTCAAGCATCTCAATCATCAAGCACCTCAAGCATCTCAAGCACCTCAATCATCAAGCATCTCAAGAACCTTAGCCATCAAGCATGACAAGCAGGACAAGCACCTCGAGCTGGGTCGGGTTCCCGCGCCTCACGTTCAGCCCTAGCTTACCTAAGGTCAAAGGACTTTTACACACATTATTGGAGGTCTTCAATGAAGCTAACCCTAAGGTCTTATGCTCCATTGGTTAGCCTTGCTCTTTGATAGACCATCTCTCATTTGGGCCCCTTTACCATTGGCCCCGTGTTGAGATAGATCTATAAGCACAAGTCTATATCTTAACCCTTGTTCCCGTTTATTCTCCCACATTAAGCGATCAGTTTAATATGGGTCGATTATATATTAGATATTAGATTTTATGACATGGGTACTACTACACATAGATAGTCACATATTATCTTCCGCAGCCTAGTGCGACGAAAGAAGAGGGCTTACCTATCTCAATTAGAGCGTGATCTGTATCAGCTGTTTATGAGTCAGGACTCTAGTTAGACATGGAGGCTTTTCGATGAGCACTCTCCACCTCCAACCAGCCATCACCTCCGCAGAGACATGGGGGGAATATGCTACATCTCTCTCTATAGCATCGGGGCAGCCACCTTTGCCTGACCCTCCAGAGGCATGCCCAAAAACATGTACTTTCTTTACTGCTGAGAGGGTAAGGAAAGCCATTGACAAGATGAAGACAGGAAGAGCACATGATCATGATGGTATGGTAGCAAAGCACTTTATCTATGCCAGAGATATGCTTGGAGAGCCTCTTGCTATGATGTTTAATAGAGCCATGTATGAGGGTTTCCCGGAGACTTGGAGTATGTCCACTATTGTGCCTATCTTCAAGTTAGGAGATCCTATGCTTCTTGGGAATTACCTAACCATCATGGTTGGTCACACTCTGGCTAGGCTATATGCATCAATTCTTGAGCATAAGTTAAGTGGATGGGTAGAGAGAGAGGGTATACGGGCAGCAGGACAAGCAAGGTTCAGGAGAGGTTTCTCAACTCTTGACCAGATTTTGACACTCAGAGCCTTGCAACGTCATTTGGATGCACTGCATGTATTTGCACGGGACAGTGGATTATCTGTGAACCTTGGTAAGACCAAGGTAATGGTGTTTAACACCACGGCGTAGTGGGTAAAGAGGTCCGTCCCCACTTTTACATATGGTTGAGAGACTGAGGAGTATGCAGATACATACACTTATCTTGGGGCGGTTTTCAATGGTCCAATATTTTCCCTGAGGCGTGCATCAGATACGCTATTGACCAGAGCATATGCAGCATTGGGGAGACCTGAGAGGATATGTTCACAGGTTCAGTTCCAGGAACCTCGGACAAAGCTTTGGCTCTTTGACACTTTGGTCACTTCGGCCATGCTGTACGGAGTGGAGATATGGGGCCCCTCAGTTGATCATCGTAGCAGAGCTGGTAGGACTGATGGATGGAGATGTATGGAGAAGCCCTTGGTGTCTATGATTTCTCGGATGATTAGGGCCAAGGCCTCAATACCACATGACGTTGTTAGGGCGGAGCTCGCTGCTCCTCCATTGGTAGTGGAGGCACTCACTTGATCAGTTTCATTTATGCATAGCACTTGGGCTCTCCCTAGAGACAGATATGCTCGATTAGCACTAGAATCTTCGCGACAGCTGGCATTGCAGGGAGATAGATCATGTTAGTATGCAGAGATGGCATCTTGGTTTCAGTTACATGGCTTTAGTATGGACCGGCTACCCCCATTTCAGTACTCTCTGGATGCACCCTCCATCCCCCTCACAAGGGCAGAGATTACCAGGCTCATCAGATAGGACTTGATTCAGTTGGGTACGAAGAGGACATTGATAAACTACACATGAGCTAGGTACGAAGATGACTTTCTATAGAGAGCATCTTCTCCAACTCACGTAGGATGGTTTTGTGATCAGAACAGGATACATGGATACTCATCTATCCCACGGGATACGATGTGCCATTGGTCAGATACGCACATCCTCACATCAGCTAGAGATCGAGACAGGCAGATTTAGAGGAGTACCCGCTGAGTCTAGGATTTGTCAGGTGTGCCAAATAGAGCTAGAGACAAAGCTACATTACATATGTCACTGCCCAGTATACTTTGAGATATGAGGCCGCTTTCACTGTCTATTCAGAGGGGGTTTTGGGCCACTTTCTAGAGTCATGAGATACTGGGATCAGAGATGCCTTGGATTATACTTACTGGAGATTCGCAAACATGGAGAGGACCTCTTGAAAAGGGGCACAATGAGAGAGATCTAGGGATAGCGGAAGATCACAGATTTCTTTCAGTCACAACAAAGGAGTTCAAGCAGCCCCCACAGCATAACAACACCAAACGCACCAGCGGCATACTGCTTGATCGGGCGATAGAGTTGGGGCGGGTCCTGTCGCCCACGGATGAGAGGGCCCTCTCGAGATCGACGCAGATTGCGACAAAGGATCCATACCATATTGGCGCGACATAGGAGCCGTCCCGGATACTGATGTATATGTATATGATGCCTCGACTGTCAGACAGCTCCATTGTATCAGCTCACCCTTTGTCTTCCCTTTGTATCAGCTTTTACCCCACCCCTACCCACTATTTTCTTTTTAGTTCCTTGTACTTTTTGTACCCAGACCTTGTATTAGATTCACCACACGGAGCCTTTTGGTCTCATAGATCATTTTGGCCTTTTGAAAACGTTAATATTACATTTCATTTTCATTTCTCTCTCTCTCTCTCTCTCTCTCTCTCTCTCTCTCATTTTACGAGAAAGAAGACTGCAGAGGACGCATGCACCATAGCTCACAAAGGCAAGCTCTGTAGGCAGCTACTGGTGGTGGAGGGAGAGTCTTGAGAAGCTTTTCATTTTCATCAGCAAACTGACCATAGGGATGAGGGCAGGGAGCGCGCAGGTCTTCAACAACTCTCTCACGCGTAGGGCATAGGATACGGCGCACAAGTCTCAGAGTAGAATGCGCAAGGAGCACCAGAAAACGCTCAGGTGGCTTGACAGGGCGTGCAGGTCACAAAGCAGCTTCACATGAAACTCCTCACACCAGCTCCTCCTCATGCGAGGATGGCTTGACAGGGCGCGCAGGTCACAGAGCAAATTCACGCGAGAGAGCAGCAAGTCACCTTGTGCGTAGGTCACAGAGCAGCTGAGAGAGAGAGAGAGAGAACCAGCCCAACGCGAGACCTGCTCCGTACGCACACAAGCCCTCTTCTCTCTGCAAGTTCTCCTACGCGTAGAAGGACTTCCTACGCGTAGCAAGTCCCCCCCCCCCCCCCCCCCCCCCCCCCCCCCCCCCCCCCCTTCCCTTCATCTACGCGTAGAAAGACAAAGATCTCCTACGTTAAAGTTTAAAGGGTTTTTTAAGCTTTACGATAAAACTTTAAGTTTGCCTTATTCTACCTATATATTTCAGTGAGCCATTCAAGTCGTAACAACAGACAATTATAAATTCAAAGGAGATAAGCCACTCACAGTACATGCAAAGGTTTTTAAGCTTTAAGATAAACCTTTAAGTTTGCCTTATTCTCAGTCCCTCACCCTAGTACCCTACCCCACATTTGTGGCTCGGGTTCGATGGATCCGCCTACCGTAGGGGAAGGGCCGGGTGTAGATAGCTACACCACCCCAAAAAAAACAACGGCTACTTTGAAACGGAGAAACAGAGATACTGTACTATCACCAGGATCCTTACGAGTTGGGAAAACCTCCAGGATACATGATGAGCTACTGATGGAGAAGGTCCAGGTGATGCTCAAATCAGAGCTAAACTATATGAGGGATGACATCAGGAAGGAAATGCACGCGAATGCTGAGAGCTACAGGAACTCCATGTATGGAGACATGATGAGAGAACTAAGGAGAGAGATCCGGGGAATATAGAATGAGGAAATTCAGATCGTGAAAACGGAATTACGAAACCTAATCAAGGCCGAAGTAAATGTAACAGAATGCATTATGCAAAAGAAACTCGATGAGGTAGTATCAAGTTTTGAAGCATGGAGAACAAATATGGAAAAGCGCATGGGGGAAAAAGATGCAATAATCGAGGAGCTAAAAGGAGAACTTGCGGCTTGCAAATCTGCAACTAAGGAGAAGAGAGACGACCAACCTTCGGTGCTGAAGGAGCTCGAGGACATGAAGGATCAGATGAAAGCTCTACGAGAAGGAGATGAACAGAAATCGAAAACGGCATCTTCATGGGCGGAATGTCTTGTTAAGACACAAGAAAAGGTTGATGAAGCAGAGAAATGGATTGAGGATGCGAAGAAAGGGAAGGCCCAAATGCCTGAGACCACACCTACCTCCACCATTATTAATATGACCATTGAGGAAGAGCAGAAAAGGAAGAATCTGGTTCTAGAGGCATGTGCGGGTCACAGGAGTCAAAGACAAAGAGAATGTAGATGAAGAAGTGAGGGAACTGCTACAACGCATGGGCATCACAGAGCCTACTCACACAAGTGCATGGAGAGTGGGCAAGAAAGGAATCGACGAGAAGGGAAACGTAAAGGATAGGGCACTTATTCTCCGCTTCCCGAATATAGAAATAAGGAAAGAATTTCTAAAGAAGAGGCCAACTTTTAAGAAAACCGGTATTTTCTTGGGAGATGACCTTACATTGGCACAAGTGGCACACATTCAAGAGTTGATGCCAGAGATTAGGGCAGCAAGCGAAAAGGGGAAAATCGCCTTTTATAGAGGAGGGAAAGTAGTGGTTCTGGAAAAGCGCTCATCATGACGGTGCGAGACCTATGGGGCGACGCTCCGGATAGCGGCGTGGAATTGTAATGGATCATATAGGCTAGATGTAGGTGCCTTTGAAGACAGCTTGAGGGACAGAGACATAGTTTTCTACTCAGAGATAGACCAGATACCGGGACAGCTTATGCCACATGTGAAGGGGTATTTATGGGAAATAGCTGGTCGACCAGACAAGAGATCTCTACGAGGTAGCCGGGGTTCAGGAGGAGTAGCAGTCTTATTCAAAGAGGAGCTGAAACCACTACTACAGATTATCAGGAAAGATGAACAAGCAAGGTATATGTGGGTGAGAATGAGAGCCGAGACAGGTAGATTTCTATATATCGCTATATGCTACTTCCCTCCGAGTACATCAGTCTACTCCTCACCTAAAGGACAGTCCCCTTTCTCCATATTGAATAATGACATATGGGAGTTCTCTAGAGATGGAGACATCGTTCTCTTAGGAGATTTTAATGCCAGAACGGCCAACTCTCAAGCAATATTCTATGATACTTCTGAGGAAATGCTCAGAGAAGTGGATTTATCACAGGAGGGGCTTACTAGAAACTCATAGAATAAAGAGCACACTGAATATGGGAGACATCTCATGGAAATGGCAACTACACATGGTTTGGCCATACTTAATGGTCTAGAGATTTCCCTTTATCTGGGGGATTCACATGCTTCCCGCACATGCATGGGGCCAGTACAGTGGATTATGTCATGACTTCACCAAGCTTTATTTCTAGTATCGAGGACTTTAAGGTGGGACCCAGACCGGTTGGGATTGCAGTGGATCATGCTCTCTTGACCTTATCAATCTCCTTCCAATACAATGCCTCTCAAGTACAAAGGAAGAAGACACACACAAGATATACTTTCACGCCAGAGACTGATTTAGTCTATGTGGAAAAGATCTATAATAGGATGTGGGCAGCCGAGCCAGTATATACTGTAGAGGAGATTACTTCTCAGCTAACAGAGATACTACATGGAGCAGCACAAGAGGCTTACCCACGTACTCAGCCTGATCAGAAGAGAGGATCTGGGAACATGCCTCAAACAGTTGGTACGACGAGGAATGCAGAGAGACGAGAACCCAGGTCGAGAAAGAGCTTACACTTGGGATCATCACATATAAGCAGTCTCGGATTGCTCTTTGGCGTATAGTACGTCGCAAGAAAAGGGCATTGTTAGCCAAACTGGAGAAGGATTTATATCAGCTCTTCTTGAGTCAAGACTCACATGAGGCTTGGCGTTTATTTCACGAGCACTCATCGCCTCCGACAATTACTTCTCCTGAGATTTGGGGTCAATATGTAACATCATTATATATGGTATCTGGACAGCCTCGATTACCAGATTCGCTAGAGCCATGCCCTGCTACCAGTACTTTCTTTACTACGGAAATGGTGGAAAAAGCCATTGATAAGATGAAGACAAGAAGAGCATATGATCATGAGGGTTTAGTAGCAGAACATCTGATCCATGCAAGGGATCTACTTTCATAAGTCCTTGCTCGTCTGTTTAATCGAGTCATGTGTGAAGGATTACCTGAATCTTGGAAATTATCTACTATCGTACCTATTTTCAAGTCAGGGGATCCTATGATACCCGGGAACTACCGTACCATTATGGTGGGTCACACATTGACTGGACTGTACGCATCCATTCTGGAACAAAAATTGAGTAGATGGGCAGAGAATGAGGGCATAAGGGCAACAGGGCAAGCTGGATTCAGGAGGGGTTATTCCACTTTAGATCATATTCTTACGCTCAGAGCCATTATTGAGGAAGGAAGAGCAAGCGGGAGAAGGATGTGTTGTTGCTTTGTGGATTTTCGAAAAGCTTTTGATACAGTACCAAGGGCCAGATTGATGCGCAGAATGCAAGAGTTAGGGGTCCCCAAAGAGATTATCTGGGGGATCATGGCCTTATACGGGTCAATAACTGGCTATGTACGTACTCCAGAAGGGGATTCTGACATTGTTCATTCCACCGTTGGAGTAAAGCAGGGATGCCCACTGTCCCCTACTTTATTTGGTATGTATATAGATGAGGTATCAGATTACATTGATAGAGAGGGTGACAGAGGTGCTCAACTTGCAGGGTCATGGATCCCTCTGTTGTTGTATGCAGATGATATTGTATTGATAGCAGAGTCACCAGATGGAATGCAGAGGCAGTTAGATGCATTACATAAATTCGCGGAGGACAGCGGACTGTCGGTAAATTTGGGTAAAACCAAAGTTATGGTGTTTAACACCACACCGTAGTGGGTTAGGAGATCGACACCTACATTTGCATATGGCCAGGATACAGTAGAGTACACAGATGCATACACATACCTTGGTGTGGTATTTACAGGACCGAAGTTTACTCTTAAGAAAGCAGCGGATGCTAGATTGTCCAGAGCCTCTGCGGCCTTGGGAGGGTTGGAGAGGATGTGTTCATAAGTGCAGTTTTAGGAACCACGAACAAAACTTTGGCTCTTTGATACTGTGGTGGCTTCGGCTATGCTTTATGGGGTCCAGATTTGGGGACCATCTGTGGATCATGATAATTGGAGTCAATGGAGAGACCTTTGGTATCTATGATTTCCCGAATGATTAGAACCAAGGCCTCCGTACCACACGCGATTACCCGAGCGGAACTAGCTGCCCCTCCGATAGAAATTGAAGTTCTTACCAGATCAGTGTCCTTTATACATGGTTTATGGGATACAAATAATTGCCGATATACTAGATTGGCCCTCGAATCCTCTCGACAATTAGCAATGAAAGGAGATACATCATGCTGGTATGCGCAACTGTCCCCGTGGTTTTGGAGACACGGGTTCAGTATGGAAAGATTACCCCCCTTCCAATACTCTCTTGAGGCTCCATCACTGGCAATCACACGAACGGAGATTAATAAAATCATCCGCCAGGATCTTATACAGTTGGACACTAAGAGGACATGGGTAGACGCTACACAAGAATTGGGCACGAAGATGGCCGACTACAAAGAAAACTTCCTACAGCTATCTGAAGATGGTCTTGTGATTCGCCCGAGCTACATGGATACCCACCTGTCTCATGGTTTGAGATGTGCTATTGGTCAGATTCGTACATCCTCACACCAACTGGAAATTGAATTTGGCAGATTTAGGGGAATCCCACCTGAGAGCAGAATTTGCAGTTATGCGGAATGGAGCCGGAGACAGAATTACACTACATATGCCATTGCACCGTATACTATGAGATACGTGGGGGTTTCCATTGCCTATTTAAAGAAGGCTTTGGACCTCTAGATAGAGTCATGCAATACCAAGATCAAAGGTGCTTAGGCCTGTACCTACTGGAACTACATCGGCACAGGGATAATCTAATGAGAAGACAAAGAGCACTACAGCCTCAGAGGCAGATCACAGATTTCTTCGGATCGAGAGAAGCAGGAATGGAAGGAGAAGTAAGAGGCCAGCAGCGAGCACAAAGGAGTACCCACATTCATACTAAAGGCACCCTCATTGACAGGGCGATTGAGCTTAGGAAATCGAGACGACCACGACCGAGATGCAGAAGCACACTTCACCGGAGGAGACTACAACAAAGGATTAGAAGCATTCTAGCCAGACACCCAGAATGCTCCTAAGAAGTTTATCTAATACTTTGTATTTAGTTTTTCGCATTTATTTTCACACTTTCACACTTTTCAGACATTGTAACAGATTCACCACTTTTGTATCAGTATGGTCTCATAGGTCACTCTGGCCTTTTGAAGATGTTAATATAACATTTCATTTCATTTCATTTCTCTCTCTCTCTCTCTCTCTCTCTCTCTCTCTCTCTCTCTCTCCCCCCCCCCCCGTCTGCTGTTGAGAGCTACCTTCTACATTGTGCTGTTCTGACAATTGTTGCATTATTTTATCTCCTTGCCGGTCTCACATGGCCTAATCTCTCTCTGTAACCACTTTCTGCTAGTGGCTAGAAAGAGGATGGTGAACTTTTGATCACTACATGCTTGAAATAACTTTGGCACTTTAGAACAACTTGATTTACCTCAACTAAACTGAATGGATAAAGATGGTGGAGCGGGATGCTCCTATGGAAGAGAGTCGGCGGCCCTAAATCGTGTTCCATCACTGAGCGCCCCCCTTCGGGTATTTGTTTATACTTCAATCTGGTTGGGTACAATCTTGAAAAGATGATCTCTTTCTAGCCACTACCACTTTCTGCTAGTGGCTAGAAAGAGGATGGTGAACTTTTGATCACTACATGCTTGAAATAACTTTGGCACTTTAGAACAACTTGATTTACCTGAACTAAACTGGATGGATAAAGATGGTGGAGCGGGATGCTCGTATGGAAGAGAGTCGGCGGCCCTAAATCGTGTTCCATCACTGAGCGCCCCCCTTCGGTTATTTGTTTATACCTCAATCTGGTTGGGTACAATCTTGAAAAGATGATCTCCTTCAGTGTAGGTCAAGTGCATAAGCAAAAACCACACTCTTGTTCGCTTGCTATTGTGTTCCTAAAATGTCCTAAGGGAGTGCTTTTATAACCCCTTCCCAAAAGCAATCTCTCTTGTGATGAAAAAATAAGCCCGTGCCCCCCCTTCCCCCCCCCTTCCTGGTGCACGGCGGGCATGGGCAGCATAACCAAGCTACAATACCCATATGCATTACATAAGCCGGTAGGCAACACAGACTAAACGGAGCTGGTAGTGAAAAAACCCCTGAATTATGACAATTACAACAAACCATAGGGAAAATCCACCAGTGATACAAAGTTACAAAAGATGGGCGATACATCAAAGGCTGGTGACCAAGGAGGGAACTTAATTCTCTAAAATCTGTAATTTTATGTTCATTTTTAGTGTACTATTGACCCAAGTTAAAATGCCTCTCGTAGATTTTTATCCATGTGTGTTCATCTGTTGGAACCTTTTTGACCGTTTTTTTTCTCGTCTTAGTCTCTTCCTAAATTTTACTCAGGTGGCATAATCTTTGCATTGATGCATTGGCCAGAGCTACGCAGATTATGATTGACGTGATTTGTCATTGCTCATGTTTGGTTTTTATCTGAAAACTGCCAGTCATGCATACTTTTTAAGTTGTAAACTGGTTAAAGGACCTAACATTCAAAAAAGGGTGCAGGAATCACTCTGCAGAAATGCTTTTTGGCTACACAGAAGCAGAAATCTTGGGACACAATGGTGTAGAATTGCTAGCTTTTCATGCATTTGAAAGCTTCAAAGAGCGTATCAGGCTGGCAGAAAAGTGGACAGGTCTAGTTCATCTCAGGAAAAAATCTGGAGAATTTTTTACAGCTATGGTGACAGATTCTCCGTACTATGATGATGATGGTAGTGTTTTAGGTGTGGTGGAGGTTACCAGTGATGTATACTCGCAATTGCAACAGACTTCTTCTAAACAAGCAGATATTGCAGATGAAGGTGGCTCACATGGTGCAAGCATTCAGCAGCCACGGCATTCTCAATTAACAGTGGCAATCACTAACTTGGTATTGATTTCAACCACTTGTGTTTGTATGCATAGAAACTCTTGTCAAAATGTAATTTTCTTACATGTCTTCACCAGGCATCGAAGGTATCATTTCAGGTAGCATCAAGAGTCTCTTCCAAGGTCTCTTGGATGCGATCTGATAACTCGATAATCGAGTCTGAAGGTGGGAGTGGAGGCAGCCATTGCTCAGATGTTGTCAGTACTGAAATACATCCAGAAGATCATAAATTTGTGGCAGATGTTACCTCAAGTGGAAGTAGTACGCCAAAATCTCTCTTCAAAAGCATCTCCCCCTCTTCGTTATTAGCTCTTAAGAGCAGCCACAGTTGTGACTCGCTAAATGAGCATGAAGGTGAAGGGATTGGAAGGAAGCCTGGTGTACTGAAGGTCTTGGGTTCAAAAGCAGAATCGTGGATGACAGGGTTAGCTCAATCCAACATCTTACCTGTTGCTGCACTTGCAAAACTGGGAGAGCATAAGCGTGTAAATGCCATTGAGAATGAGGGTGAGCATGAAGGGAAAAAAGCTGGAGGGTTTAAGGCTCTTGGATTTAGGGCAGAGGCATGGATTGCCAAAAAGAGCATGCCATGGTTGCGACATAACCCAGATGAGATTGATGATCATCAAAGTCAAACAAGGTCTTTGTTTACTAGTGATGAGGATCTCCGAAGCTCTGAAAAGTTAGGGTTGAAGGAGGATGCAGAGAACAAAATGGATCAAGCAGAGAAAGATCAATCTCTCCTTGTTAAAGGATTGAGTGTGAAAGATGCTGCTGGCTCTCAGAATTATGGCATGTTACACTTGCCAATGAGCAGCAGCAATGCAAGCAATACCTCTATCAATTTGCTACGACCGCATGCTGCGGAAAGTGATGCCATTGATTGTGAAATTGCATGGGAGGAGTTAACATTTGGTGAACAAATTGGACAAGGTGGGTAAAAGCGTATCTACATTCTCTTGAAGCATAGAATTATGGGGAAATATCAAACTGCCATATCTGCAAGTCTTTCCTAAAGAAAGATTGGCTTCTCCTATGTTGTTTTCCAGGTTCATGTGGGACTGTATATCATAGTCTCTGGTATGGCTCGGTATGTTAACTTTCATTTGTGGTTTATTGAAACACAGTTGTGAATTTACTTCTACTTTTATGCGTCTTTCTCCTTTTGTCTCTTAGGATGTAGCTGTAAAGGTGTTCACAGAAAAAGAATATTCACCAGCACTTCTTCATGACTTCAGAACGGAGGTAATCACTAGCGGCCATGGTGTTCGCTTTCTGTGCTTTTAGCAGGACTAGCAACTCTCAATATGCTTTTACAGCTTTAATTTTGCTTGGAAGAAAGGTTGCTCTTATGAAGAGACTCAGACATCCAAACATAGTGCTTTTCATGGGAGCTGTGACGTCATCCACTCATCTGTCAATTGTAACAGAGTTCTTACCTCGGTTGTACTTTCAACTTGCAGCAATTTTATTCTAATTACATATGGATATGAGCTAACGGAACTTTAAAAACAGGGGCAGTTTATTTCGCCTGCTTCACAGAAATACTCAGGGAATGGATTTGAGACGCCGTCTGCGAATGGCTTTGGATATAGTAGGCTGTCCCATACTTATAGAAATCCTTTGTTCTTTTTAATTGGAAACAGTTGAGACATGTAGGCAGATTTTCAAGCCTGTCAAAGCAGCTAATATTTATGTTTGATCTCCCTGTTTATTGCAGGCTCGTGGGATGAACTATCTTCACCACTGCAACCCACCGATCGTTCATCGAGATCTGAAATCATCAAATTTACTCGTTGACAAGAACTGGACTGTTAAGGTAATGTGGGGCTTTGTAAAACAGTTGAGAAAACACTTGTCTAAACCCACTGTTTTGAAAATGCAATCCTTTTGTTCTTGATACGAAAGCAGGTTGCAGACTTTGGTCTTTCTCGGATGAAACATGCGACCTTTCTGACAACCAAGTCAGGGAAGGGAACGGTTAGTGTCTTTAAAGCTCAATAAATATAGATGCTTCACCCTGACTTGCACCATCAGAACTATATCATTCTTTAATTTTAATTGAAAACCATTAATTGTTTTTTCCCATTGCAGCCTCAATGGATGGCTCCAGAAGTTCTCCGAAGTGAGCCATCTGACGAGAAGTAAATACTTGTGTGTCGAGCTTATGCATTCCAAAGCTTTAAGATTATACAATAACAGATGGATAATGCTTATACTGCAGGGCTGACATATATAGTTTTGGTGTCATATTGTGGGAGCTAGCGACAGGAAAGATTCCTTGGGATGGTCTGAATGCAATGCAGGTACAACCATGGTCATGTAGCTTTCTTCTTGTGAATTTTAGCCAGTTGACACAATGCCCACCTTTTCTTTAATTTCCATCAAGTGTGTTAATTATGCTTTTGGACAAGAATTCTCGACATTAATAAATGATGCGTGTGGGCTAGAGGTGAGAGCACAAATGTACAATGTGGAGTGGATCATTTTGCACCAGAACAGACACTCTAGTCTATCTCAGGGAAAATATCGAGGGCAAGAGCTTCTGATTACCCAGATTGCGAGCAGACAGCTCAGCTATTCATGGCCAGGACGTGTCCCCTCCAACTCGTGTCCGCAGTGTTATGGATCATTTGTACATTACACCACAGAAATTATCTTGTACTTTATACCTTGTCTTTGCATTCTTGGTCCAAGTGCTTACCCTGGAGATTTAGTACCCAAAGTAAACGTTTAAGAAGTGATCAACTACCTGATAAGGTTACTACTGGGCACCCTATGATACTTCAACACTCACTGTCATCTCCAGCATGTGGGATGATGACATGTCAAGCCCAACATGGCCTATTACAGACCTGGGGGTATAGTGGCTAATGCTGCATGCTTGGCAATGAACCCCCGCTTGCAAACAATAAGAAGATTGTTCTTTTAGTTGAAAGCAGACAATGACGAGCTACAGACGTCATGTAGTTATAGGGAGGAATACAATTGGGATAAAAAAAAAGCTCAAGTCAGGGGGCCTCTTGTGTCAGTATACAGAACTTCACTCTGCTGCAAAGAAAGGCCCTGCTTGCTAGTGGCGATGCTAGGTGCTGTCAGAGCTTTCTTGGAGTCATATCGTATGGGCTGTGCAGGGTGTGGATCAACTCGGCCCATAGGTCCTGCATAATCTCAGCAGGAGGCACTAAATGCCTCTCCAAGATACGGAAACAATAGAGCTGTCCAAATAAACAAGAGGGGCGGCGACTGGTCAGCTCCTAATGTGCATCCCACTCTTGACTCCGAAGTCCAGCAACTAGTTTGCCTTGATTGCTTTAATGTGCAGACGGTGTGAATGGATCGAAATACCGTAAAGGGGCAAAAATTTCACAAAGCGGAGTAGTGTACCTTTTACCTCATCTCATAGCTTGTTTGCAAGGCTTTGTAGCATCTCCGTGAATTTGACCTTGCCACATGGTTGGAATTTGGAGCCAGGCGAGGTGTGAAGAAAAAGAAGAATCAATCACAACAACACCAAATAACCACTTCAAAACAGTTTACAGTTCACAATAGATTTTGCACTGGCCCGGCGGAGTTCCGTGCCTAGACATATTGGCCCCAAAGACCGGCGCCCCTTTCGGTATTTCTTTATGTATTAATCAATGTTCACAGTACAAGAGAGCGCTTATTTAAAGTTTACAAGGGTTGCCAAAAGCAGAGCCCCAAAAGCTTCAGATCCAAAAGTATAAAAAATAATAGCCAAAAGCTCTTCTCTCTCAAGCTCTCTTTTGTTTTCAAATAAAGCATTCTCTTTCTCTCTCTTGCGTGAGCAAAACTGAAAACTGCCGCAAAAGCAACTGAAAAAGCTGCCGCAAATTCAGCCCTGCCGTACGATGCCACATCAGCATGCCAGCGCTTTATCCGGGAATATCAGCCTGCTGCTAGGGTTAGGGTTAGGATTTAGGACAGTTTTTAGGGTTAGGGTTAGGGTTAGGGGTTCTGGCAGAAATTAGGGTTTGCAGGTTTTAGGGTTAGGGTTTGCAGAATTAGGGTTTTCAGCAGCTCGGCCCCTGGACAGACACGTCATCAATTTGTGACAATTGTCATTCCAGAACAGGTCCTGGCTCACAAGGAAAGGAAAGTGAAAGGTAAGCTGACATGCCGGTACTTAGTCAAGTTCAGGAACTACCCGGCTTTGGATGCCAAGTGGATGGAGGAGGACCTAGCAGATACTCCTCAAATTTTAGAGCTTTACCTTGAAGCGTTTGGTTTAGCATCGACTATTCCAAGAGTTACCGATGAATCAGCAGGTTGAATATGGTGCAGTGCAGAATGACGAGGGGAGTTACTCCGCTCCTTAGTCACAGGTTACCTCGATGGAATAAAGTCTCTGATTTCTTTTTGAGATTTCAGGGATAGTGACGAACTGACAATATTTTGTTGAATGACTTTATGTAAAGAAGTACTTTGAAATAGGAATTCCTAAAATGAATCTTTTACATGTGCTCTCTCATGTGTGTATTGTTTGAGTGCATGTTTGAAAGACGAAATGATTGTAGCATTTGTGTCTTGTTCACCTGAGGGGTTATGTGGATATGATAGTAACAAGAAATAGTCAATCAAGACATCCGTCAGAGGTCAGCGTGGCTTGGATGTGATTGCTAAATAAGTTACAATGATCATGATTCTCATCTAAGGTCTCAACGGGGATAGTGATGTAAATGTGATGTGAATGTTCAGTGATTGTCGTCTTTGTGCAAGTGCTAGATCTATGTGGTCTAGTACGTTGGTAAGAGTCAGTGTCTGCTGAACTAGTTTTTGTCCTCTCTGTTTTGCAGGTGTAATTTAGGGCGATTACAATTCTTTCAAGAGGGGGATGTGTCACAAAGTGATGATATGGCATGACCTAATGTAAAGAATGGCCAACAAAGTGTTCCCGACTTATGGTACCCCAGCCGAAGGGCCTAAAACTTATTAAAATAAAACAAGAGGCCCAAATTATGTGAATGGACGGTGATGTGGCTGTATGGACTTCCGTGATTTGTGCCGCAAATCGTGCTGACATGCTGGCGCAGCACTGCATACGGACAGCCCAAGAGGGCGCTAGCTTTTGGCCTCCGAATGCTTTTAGACTAGCTTTTCATGTACTGCTTTTGGCCAGGGGCCTTTATAAGTGTGCTAGGGCCTCTCACTCTGGGAGGTTAGCTTGGAAGTAGTGCAGAGAGAGCAAGGACCCTCGGACATTGTAATTTTGTAAGCATAATAATAAAGAAATACCGAGAAGGGGCGCCAATCTTTGGGGTTAGTATCTCTGGGTGTGGAACTTTGCGGTGTCGTGTCGTCTCTCCCTTAGTTTTGTTCAGTTCTTTTAGTTTTCTCTCATGTGTGTTGCATTAGATCTTTGCTTTGGAGTGTCCAAGTCTATTACACAAGCTAGTATGCAGAGGTGATGCAAACCCAGCTAGAGGGTCTCAAAGCTTCTCGCAGCCCTTGCTCTCGCAAACTTCCATGCCCCACCTTTCTATCTCTGCATGTGTGTCGAACACAGTTTATGCTGTGTTGAGTGCACAGCTCAAGGCCTTTGCATTTTGAGCTCTCTCAGAAGCTCATGAGCTCACTTTCATGTCAGCCAGCGGTACTTGCTGCACCCTCTGTGCAACATCAGTAGTGCTCATGGCAGCACCACCCTTCTGCGGCGACCTGATGTACAATACCGACTTAAGCAGCTCCTCCTCCAATACCTTTATTGCAGCTTTTGTCATTTCCATTCAGGTTTGCATTAACAGTGGCGACCTGATGTACAATACCGACTTAAGCAGCTCTTCCTCCAATACCTTTATTGCAGCTTTTGTCGTTTCCATTCAGGCTTCAATAACACAGCTTTACTGTGGCATTACTTATACTTAATTTTGCATGAGCTCACAAAATTGGCACATAACACATCTCTTACTACAGGCTCTTATTTAACAGTATACAGATGTGATTTAACCATACCCTTTTCCTCTGGTAAGTTCTTAAAGTAGGCACAAATCAGAGACAAAAGTAACTTATCACCTGTATAAAGATGTATCTGCGCATGGATCTCAATCCACAAGTGGCAACTACCTGCTCTGATACCAGGGTAACATAAGCGGGAATCCTGGGCGTTGTATGCCTCTCGTGAAGAGCTCTAGTGTGAGCTCTTTGACTTAGGAGCACTAGTAATGAATGACCACCCAACCATAGGAGTCCCTTTATTTATTTAACAGTATACAGATGTGATTTAACCATACCCTTTTCCTCTGATAAGTTCTTAAAGTAGGCACAAATCAGAGACAAAAGTAACTTATCACCTGTATAAAGATGTATCTACGCATGGATCTCAATCCACAAGTGGCAACTACCTGCTCCGATACCAGGGTAACATAAGCGGGAATCCTGGGCGTTGTACGCCTCTCGTGAAGAGCTCTAGTGTGAGCTCTTTGACTTAGGAGCACTAGTAATGAATGACCACCCAACCATAGGAGTCCCTTTATTAACATACATGACCCATCCTCATGGTGTGTCGGGCTACACACCCTATGGCCGTCCTAGGCCTCCTCAAACCTTGAGTGGACTCCACCCCTAGCTCTGCACGAGCAGTGTCCACTAAGCACCCTTCCTGCACAGGCCACGTGTGCTTCATTGTCTGTCAATGGTGCGATGCTATTGATGACGTGAAAACAAGCCTCCCAGCCTTAGCCCAAGCACCACTCTATGCATCTCGGCAACAAGTGTCAGGAAGCCAAGGTCCACTTGATGAGGAACTCTTAGCTCAAAACATGTCCTGCAGAAGTTCCTTCCACAGCTCTTTCCCTGGAAGAAGCCTAAGAATCCATGCAAGGCATGGAGTTTGACCTTGCAACCTCCAATCTCTGCCTGCAAAAGTCTTTCTACAAAATCCATGGGGCTGCAAGGGCAAAGAAAAATGCCTCTCTCGTTAGAACTACATAGATAATTTACAGAACCAAAGAGACTAGAAAAAGGTTAGGGATTGTTTGGTTTATTTATATTCTAATTTGATCTAGAATTTATTTAGTAGAATCACTATACGAACTTGAGAAAGATAGCATGGCTATCTCTACAAGAAATTTTTGACATTTCCAAAGCTTGATCATGTCCCTTTAACTCGATTTGGATGCATGCAAGGCATGTGATTATGTTTGGATTAAGGAGCATGGCTCCATACAAGGATACTCAAGAACCTAGCTTGTGTATTAAGTGTCCATAGATTTTTTTCGCCAGTATCTCTTTTGATATGTCCTCTTTATGCTATGCTTCCCTGGCTGACGAGCAGGATTGCGTACTCCCTAGTAGCCATGGCTGGTCAGAATAGTGATGACCAATTACGCTACCTTGGTGTGTGTTGGCTGATCATCTCATCTAGACCAAAAACAATGTTGATAACTCATTAAACCTGACTTGTATAGGAGCTAGAGAATATCAAGCACAGAGGCGATGCACTACATCGTTACTCAACATACCTGGTTGGTCACCACTACGCTCCTAGCCAGAGATAGGAAAGCTGAGCTCCAACGAAGAAGCTTTTTACAAATACTCAGGAGGAGTAGCACTATCTGCCGCTCTAGTGAAAGATTAAGGCCCATCTGATAGCCTATGTAGTACTATGGAATGGCTTGGTCATCTCTGACAGCTATTCCAGGGTGGAAGCTGAGAGTAGATGTCAGATCAGATAGGCAGATTCAGATTCAGACTCCAGACAAATATGAAAATCAGATATAGACTGAAATAAAAGTACAAAGTCAGAGATTGGACACAAGACTGGAGCTGGTATATTCAGATATTGAAGGAAAGTACAAATGGCACCAAGTGCTGATACAACAAAGCTAAATGACAGTAGGAGCAACAACTCAATGATTACAAAGACTCATTGTAGCCTACAAAGTGATAGGCCCTTAAAATGAAGCAATTTTTCTGTTCAGTTTCATTGAGCTTATTCTTCCAAGCAATTCAAAGAGCCTACTTTGCTCATAACATTCCTTGATCTGGTCTACCATCCTGATGTACCTTTGTTGATCAGTTGGTTCGTTGTATTTCGGTTACAAAGCAGGGTAGAACGTGGGAAGCTCATCATCTTTCATGGGCAAGGCATACATAAGCATTGGGGAATCAAGTACTAATTCAATGAAATTCTGTTCTCTTGCATCATCATTTTGCGCAGGATCCGAACCAGATGGAACAAACTTTTCAAGGCGGTTTCTTGTTCCCAGAGGCTTATTTTGGTTTTGGGGCCTCTGCTGATGGCGCATTGTTCTCAAGCAAAATCTTCACTTTTTGGTCTAGTATCCGCCTATCAATTTGCACCTTTCTTAATAGTGCCTGCATCTCCAATCTGATATCTTTCTTACACTTGTACGAAGAGCGGTTTCCTAGCAGCATTTCTAAGTGCAAACCCTAGCTCTGAACATTTATTGTAGTTAATTGCTGAGCCCGAGGGTTCACCAACATATCATTTGCAGTCAACACATGTTCTGGAACCCTGTCCAGCAGTTGGTTGGTGTTGGGGTGTGGAGGCAGCCTACACGTTGTTGTTCATGATAGCTGATTATTTTCCATTGGTCAATCATTCTCTTTGCCCCTACATACAACATTTGGGACCCCTGCAGATCCGAATATGCGTCATCATCATGTAAAAAGGTCTGGAAGTGGAGGGCCTTCTCTTGTCATAATCTTTTGTTCAGGCTAACGCACTAGGTAGAATGGTCTGGGTCCTCCTCTGAATCTAGATCAATCAGCATAGCTTTGCCTATCTGCTCTGGTGAGAGCCGTACTCTACTGCTGCCCTGTTGCTAGCTGATCTGGTGCCGTCTCCGTCGCAGTCTTCTTATCTAGCTTCATCCTTTGTGCATTCATGTCTTTGGTCAATCTCCATTTATCTGTACTTAGAGTGGATTTCTGACTCTTTAACAACTCCACCTTTTGTTGAGTGCCTTGATGGTCTTCTTATCCTAATCTTCTATACATTCAACATTAATCAGAATATTTTTTGTGGCAGGCAGCTCTTGCTTCAATTCTTCAGACCTGATGATCTACTTTTCTAGTTCAGCCTCGAGATTGGTTATGTCGACTTGCTTGATAGAACTCTTGAGCTTCCATCATCTGACTATGGCGTTTACTGTAGTATTCCATCCCGTCTGGATTGTGACAACGCATCCAATAGTGATTGTTTTTGTATCTGTCCTATCATTCTGGTAGGTGAGCACAGGCACTTTATATGGTATAGGTAGCTTTCCAGAGGTGTCCACAACCAAACTGCCCACCATTTGATCCTTGTGTAGGGCTTAAAGCCGATCTACTGATGTTTCCACAATAGAAGAAGTTACTACATGGTTTTTGAAGTAGTAGTAGCCTGATCAGAGCTCGTTGATAAATGGTTTTCTGGACTGTTGATGCAAAAATAGTTTGTTAGCTCTGGGCCTTGAGTTGATTGCATTATTCCTTTGTTAGTTTTTGCTTCTTGTTCGCTGGTTCCGATGGTCCCGCTTCTGTCTGTTCTAGATCCCTCTTTGTTCCGGTACTGTATGAGAATCCAGACCAGTAGTCTGGTCTGGTCCTTGGGTGCTTCACCTCCACTGATCTTCAACAGGGAATTTTGAACATTCGCATGCACTGGCTTTCTGGTTGCCCAGTAGAAAAACTACCAGACATACCATGCTTCAAACAGATGCTCGGTTTGTACTTTTGCTGTTTGGGTCACTAGACTGTTAAATAGAATGGGACTTGAATTGATTACTGCCTTGGTGTTCATCTTTCTGGCCAGAATCATGCTAAACAGCTTTTTGGATACATACGCGGGGTTGTTTTTCAGACTGATAGCGTCAACAAAAAAATTGTAGGTTGCTTTGTGTTCCAGCGCTGAGATTGGAATGCCCTGGCCCACATCTTTTCGCTTCTTTTTGGCCTGAGGAGTTTCCTTCAGAAAACTGCTAATCACATTTGCTGAGGCTGAGTAGGGTTGGGGTTTTGAATCAAAGGGCAGGCTGAAACTTGGGATAGTGCTGCAACTTTTATCTGAAGAGTCCTTCCATTAATACGAACTGTGTCTACATCAGAGTTGAAAGTGTCGATAACTCGTTGAATTACTGTAGCATCAAATGGAATCGTGGTGGCTTCCAAGACCTTCTCCATGCCCCATATCTTTAGTAGGCTCGCTCATTCTGCTGAAACATGTACTTACTGGTGTTCCGATGAGGCACAAAACATTTGGCTTCTTCTTGATGTAACTCTTCAAGTTCTTGAACGTTCTCGTCGATGGTGGCCTTCATGGCTTGAGAGCTCAATGTTCCTCTTTTACCCATAGCAGAGCTTTGTGACAGGCTGTGTTGAAAACGAAAACTCGCTCGATGAAGATGGTGATGCAAACTTGTGATGTAAACCACAAATAGGCAGGTGTGTCGGGATGCGCAGCAGTTGGGGAAGGTGAAGGTGATGTAGGAGAAGGCTCTGCAAGTGAAGGCTCAATACGGGCAGGAGGTGAAGGAATAAACGCAGGGTCTCACACTCTCCTCTTAATAATCCTAATTTGAGCCATGAATGTACCAATCCTTGCGCGCCTCGAAGTTATGCCTGCCGATATTGATGTGTCATCCATGCATTGGTTTGTCCTTCTAATGATGATTTGTGGGATACTCCTAAAGATTCGGTCTCTAATGCACCGCCAGTGTGACCGTTATGAGATTCAGATGCCTTCTGACTTTTAATCATTTGGTTCTGGGTTTCCTCAGATCACCACCTGCATCTTGTCCTTCAAATGTCCCAACTACGTCTGGTTCGATGATAAACAGATCCAATGTCACAAAGTGATGACGTGGCGGACAGCAAAAACCCTAATTTCTGCCAGAAACCCTAAAATTCCTGCAAACCCTAAATTCCGGAAATCGCGGAGGCGGATTATTATTATTATTATTATTATTTTTTTTTTTTGGAAAATGATGAGCGACGCGAATTTTGCTTTTGCTTTTTTTTTATAAAAAAAAAAGAGAAAAGACTCTCTAAGAGAGAGAGAGAGAACTGATGCTTTTGATTTTAAAAGCTTTTGGGGCTCTGCTTTTGGGCATCCCTTGTAACCTTTAAATTAGTGGTGAGGGCCTCACTTCTCAGGGCATCTGGACGCAGAGTCTGAGAGTGAAACCCTAACCGCTCTCTTGTACTTTGATGATTGATTAATACAAAAAGAAATACCGAAAGGGGCGCCAGTCTTTGGGGCCAATATCTCTAGGCACGGAACTCCGCCGGGCCAGTGCAAATCTATGGTGATCTGTGAATTGTTTTGAAGTGGTTATTTGGTGCTGTCGCGGTTGATTCTTGACTTGGAGTGTCCAAGTTTGTTACATCCAATGGTTGATCTTCAAAATCATACTCTTTATTTTGGTTTTCTGGTGCTGGAGGTTCACTAGTCTAGAGTAGTATAACTTGATCTTTGCTTCGTTATAGACCCCAGGCAACATGAGTTGAGATAAATCCTTAAGTCTGACTGTGCCGTTCGAGAATACCCAATCCACCTCATATGATTCCGACCAAGCTATTTTCAGATTAGGTTTCTTTGGGCCTAACTTCATCTGATATAGTAAGACCAAGTCCCCTTTCTTGAACTCCCTAACCTTTAGCTTACTGTCATGCCTTCTTCTCTATCAGACCACTTCCTTTTCCAGCATTGCCCTTTGTCTGATTTCATCCAACACCTCAGCTCATCTGGTCAGTTCCAATGTTGAGTTATAGTCCATATCATGTTCAATGGCCATCCTGAGAGGCTAGGAACAACAAACTCCATAGGCACTGCTGCCTTTGTTCTGTACACTGTTCGAAGTGGTCATCCTAGTTGTGATCTTGTATGCTGTCGTATAAGCCCATAATGCTGTTTGAAGCTTCTCATCCCAGGTATGTGGTTCCTTCTGCACAATCTTGGTCAGAATGGTCTTGTTACAGCTCTCAGCTTGTCCATTGTATCTAGGATAGTATGTTGTTGATTTCTGTACTTGATCGAGAAGATTTCAGTCAGGATCTGGATTGTTTCATTGATAAAATGGTTTCCCTTGTCTGAAACTATCTCAATCGGACAACCATATCTACACACAACATGCTCATAGAAGAACCACGCTGTCGACTTTGCTGTGTTGTTGGGTGATGCTGTTGCTTCCACCCATTTGCTGACATAACATGTGGCCATCACAATGTATTTATTCTTCCTCGAAGTCACCTTCTTGAATGGACCCATGAAGTCCAGACCCCACTTCATGAAAACTCCCAATGGTTGTATGGTGATCCGAGGTGTCATATCTACTACTGTTGGTCTGCCCTTCCTCAAGCAAATATCAGATGTTTTGCAAAAAGCCCTAACATCTGCCATCATACTCTGCCACTATCACAAAGTAATGATTTGGCGTGCCCAACTGGAAGGAAAATGGTTGAGAGGACAGGAAAACTGAACCTTGAAGAACTAGTGGAAGTGTGACCGATCTTGTTTTCAGCAAATTCTTGATCTCTTCTTTCACCTGCTTGGCTTTGGATTCATTATAAACCTCTGGAGCCTCACTGGTCGTGCATCTGGTTTCAGTGGTATCTTGTGTTGACATACCTCTAGATCTACCCCTTTTGGGTTTGTACAAGCAAAAACACCTTTATACTTTTGGAATAGCTGCTTGGATTTTTCTTTTATCTCTGGTTTCAGATGTTTGTTAATCTTGACCATTTTCGGATTTTCATGTGAACCAAGATTCCACTTTGCAATTTCTTAATTATCTCGCAATAACCAATTTGGTTCACCACCTTTCCTTTTTTGCCAGTAATTCTACTTCCTTATCCATCCTTATCCCTGTTGCATATTCGTTAAAGGGATTCCCTAGTTCCGCTAGACCTACCTCTATATTTATCTATTCATTGTTCCGATCAGGCGTGTTTGCATCGTTTGCATGTGACCCTTGTTTAGTATGAAGTCTTTAGCTATGTGACCTGATTCTTCTAGAGACCTGTTATCCAAATTTACTCGCCTTTCTCTTGGGTTAGACTTAGTGAAGTATTCTGGATACTACTGCCTTTGTCATTTTGCTCTCTCTCGATCCAGTAGCACCGTATTCAAGTCGATTTTTGCTAACGGAAATATATATTCATCAACGCCAGCATTCGTTCGATCCTTTTCGTGGCATATTTCCTACACAATTACTCTGGCTTCATTGCCTTCTTCGTTGTTCGTTTTTAAGTGAATTCGCCTATTGGGTCCCTGAATTGTTAATGTCTGGCTTGCATAATCATGGATGGCTCCTGCACTTTTGTGCCAAGGGCGACCCAAGAACATACTATAGACTCTTGGTAGACGAGAAGCAGAAAGCTGGTTTTGAACTTCTTCTTTCCCACGCTGATTTGTAGGTTCTCGACTAAGCCACTCATCTGGACTACTCTCTGATCAACCATCCTTATTGTGAATGGAGCTTGTTTCATTTCTTGAATTCCTAGCTTTTGTTTGACATGCTCTCCGAGGATGTTCACTCTAGCCCCGCCATCCAGTATCACACTTGACAGTGGTTGCGACTGTTTCCTTAGCTTGTAGTCTATCTGGATGATTGACACTTCATCATCCTTTATTTTAGACAGATCCACGGCCATAGCTTCTAATGATTTATTTCTCTGCTTTCTGATAAACTTAGTAGCCTCTGGTAAGGTACGTCTGATGTCATCCAATTCTAAAGTTAGCTTTTGAATCCTTTTGCAGACCTTAACATAGATTTCATCTTGCTCGTTCCAAGAGCTGCTTTCTGAGCTGGAGGATCGTCTCTCCGAATGATTGCCTTTGTAGTGCCATGCCGCTACTGGCCTTCCGTGCCTCGTTTTTGATTGATCCTTTGGTGAGGAATCAGATTGTTATTGTTGAACATTTTCCATCCTTGGATTTGTTTTCTTATCCTCGGTCAAGCTTGTTATGAGATTCACTTTTTGGGAGCTTCCTTGGGAGAACCTCTAGAAGCTTCGGCAAAAGCCTTTGGATGGTCTTGACTTCTGAGCACTCTAGCTGCTTTGGCATCTTCTTAGCTAGATCCTTTGTGATCTTGGCTACCAAAGCCCTCTGCTCCTGCCACTCGTCAACCTCCTTGGCCTTCCAGATGGTCCTTTGCTTCTCCCATCTCTGAGCCTCTTCAATTTGTTTCGTTTCCTTTTACTGTCTCATCTCAGAACTCTTCAATCACGACTCCAACGCTCCTGGTGATCGCACACACCGGAACTAGGTCGACTGCTTTCCCTTCAGCCACCTCAGCCTTTGTACTCTCAGGACGTTAGGCTGCAAAGTGTCCATATTTTCTACACGTATAGCAATTGAAATTGTGCTTTGCAAAATCAGCTTTGCCTCTTCACCTACCAGCAGTGTTCTGATACTTGCCTCTTCCCGGCCCATTGCTTGTACCGGCCTCTTTGTCTCTAGCACCTGACATTTCCTCCTGATTCGCTGCTTGCTGCTTCCAGGTTCGTCAGTGCTATCATCGAGACATCCTTGCCTTCCTTAAAATGATACAATTCCAATTGGGAGATAGGTTTATGTCAAGATATTAAGCTCACCATGCTTGATCACTTTTGATAGCTATTCTAGGTTGGAAGTTCAAAGTAGATGTCAGATCAAATAGAAAAATTCAGATTCAAACTCCAAACAAATACGAAAATCAGATATAGACCGAAATGAAAGTACAAAGTCAAGAGACTAGACACAAGAACTAGATCTGGTATACAGATATTGAAGGAATGTACATTTGGTACCAGGTGCTCTGATACCAGGTCTGTCACTCCGTAAGCTACAGCGAATCTTTGTAATCATTGAGTTGTTGCTCCTATTGTTGCTTAGCTCTGTTGACACAAGAACTAGATCTGGTATACAGATATTGAAGGAATGTACATTTGGTACCAGGTGCTCTGATACAACAGAGCTAAGCAACAATAGGAGCAACAACTCAATGATTACAAAGATTCGCTGTAGCTTACGGAGTGACAGACCCTCAAAATTAAGCAGCGGGTCCTATTTATAGGTACCCACCCGGTCTGGACTGACTGTACACTGTTATATTTATTGCAGTAATTACAGATGTTAATTACCAGATCCGACTATGTAACCTGACTATGAGTAAGCGCCCGACTAAGGCCCGTCCCCACCATCTACATACTACCTGGTGGAATCCACGGAAAGCCGTCCTTCGAGAGGGAGCGCAAAGGCAACAACAGTCTTGCACTAATTGTTGCCCCTTAAGCCCCCCAAAAAGCCCAAGTGGCACCACCGCAATTTGCCTCTTGGCAATTCTAAAACATCCAAATCATCTGCAAAATTGCATCTATCAACTTCTCACATTCGTTATGTAACTCCATTCCTGGGCTGCCCACCTAATGATTAAGAGAGCATGAAGCGTTGCTGACTCGTTTCAGTTAGAAGCACCTGACTATGAGCCTGAGTCTTAACTAAAGAGTGCAGCAAGGCCATTTATCCATGAGTTTGAAAGCCTCATGCAAATCATATGTCCCTCAATCTGCATGATCATAGGCTTTCTCAAAGTCCAAAAGCCAAACCATCACAAAACCAGAATTCCTCACCATGAAAGCAAGCGATTCAAGGGCCTGCTGAGGTCTCAAAAATCTATTTATCAGCGAAGGGGCACTCTAGATTGACTGGTATCTCAACAAAAACCATACGGGGAATGACCCTTCTTGGGGATAAGATAGGTTAGACCGTTGGTCAAGTGCTGTGGCATTCCAATGTCCATAGAGTGCTGAAAGGCTCATCTTCTGCTAAGGTTTGGTTTTAATATCTATCTGGATGAATATAGGAAATGCCCAAGCATGTTATGAAAAATTTTCAAGTTATCTTTCATTCACAAGACCGCAGAACCATGGGCTCCATGTACTAGAAGACAACAGCATCAGAGCTCTTAAAGCGGCTGTAGAACTATGCATTGATCAATATACTTAATTTAGCCGAGAGCTTGTGTAGTAGTAATCCTTTTGTCCTATGCAGGTAGTAGGAGTAGTAGGTTTCATGAATCAGAGGCTGCAAATACCAGCTGATTTGGACCTTGGGTGGAGCCGCATCATCCAGGAGTGTATGCATAGGTACTAAGAAGCATGGATTGGATAAACAGCGACAATGCCGACTAATTGTCATACATGAACTGATAAACGTGTGATGCTTGTGAGCAGTGAGCCTAGACTTCGACCGACTTTTCAGGATCTAATGGATCAACTGAAGGAGATGCAAGAACATGCCCCAGGTGGGCCTAATTAATAAATTTAAAAATAAAGGTGATCTCTCATCTAAAGCAGGTGCTACCAAATTTGAAGACTTATGAGGGAAATTACTAGGGATGCAACACTCGGTAGCATTTCTCTAATTTGATGTATATGTAGGGAAATTCTTGTGCTATGGATAGCCCTTGTACAATATTGATTTATATCAGCTAACACAATCAAGACTGGAGGTGCGTTTGGAATGCCCGTCTCTCTTGCGACGCCGGGCCTCAAGCAAGATAAATGGAAGCAAAAGAATGTTGGGTGGGTTTTTGTACCCACTTCTACCACAATACCAAAAAAATGAGATGGTTGCAGATAGTTGTCTAGATTAGATAAACGACCCTTTTGTCTTGAACACTTTTGACTAGGAATCCTTGTTGAAACATTGGTATTTGTCTCATACATTCTTAAGGCTGTTTTTGTATGATTTTAAGCCATTGACCCAAAAATGCAATTCATGGGATATAGCAATGCAAAGAGAGAATTAATGTGCACAATCTGCCAAAAAAGTCTTCTCAGGAAAATTGTGGCGGAGAACTGATGGAACATTGGAAATCTGTTGAGAACACAGATCTTTGTGCAAGGGCCTTTGGTTTAGTTCAATGGGTAATCTCTAGAGTGTTTCCAAAGAACATTATTACAAGCAGATATACAAAAAAAGGGGTGTTGAAATTCACAGGTCTTATTAAAACTTAATAGACAGTAAAGTCATAAAAAAGAACTTGCAAAATTTTCAAATCGCAAATAAACTCAGGTCAAAATCAAATCAAGCAGGGTGTTGTAAATATTTGTAGCTAGGGTGTTTGGATCAATCAAATGGTATAAATGTAATGAGAAGCACCTCAAAAAATGAATGCAAGCTAACAGAACCTGTTAAACTCGGCATGATACTGCCCTGATTGGTAAGATTAAGCAAAAGCTGCAAACACATGTACTTATTCAAATGTGAACAAATAACCTCAAATTTCATTGCCTATAGCAAGTAAGTCTAAAGCGAGTTCTTAAGGAAGAGCATATGCTAACTTAGATGGGTTTTGGGTTGTCTAGCATAAAATGTGTCAACAAGTACACATGAAGCTGGTCTCATTGGAAAAATGCCATGACGAAGTTGACCTGTTCATATTGTGAAATTGTAGCTCACTTTTAGAAGGGTCAATGAGGACTGAAGCATACTAAAAAAAATGATGGTAAGATAAATAATTTTACTGTGGAATATCTTTGAAATGCAACAATAAGCAAAGGAGTCGGCAATAAATGTGAATGGTTGTTCTGTATGTGAAGCACTCATTGAGGAGCCTTGGCAGAAAGTAGATCAGATGCCAACAATATTGCGCAATGGTACTGTGCATGCAGAGAGAGAGAGAGAGAGAGAGAGAGAGAGAGGTGGAGCTTCTTGCTATATCTTCTCCTTCATTGTTTGGTATGGATAAGTGAATGAAACAAATTGCTTTATCAATGGTGGTGATAAATTAGCACAACCTTGTGGCTTTCTCAAGGTTCTTCTTGCTTGGCAATTTTTGTTATATCTTATCTATCATACTTACCAGACATACAATGCTCGGTTTTGCTTGCAACTTGATCTTGAAGTGTAGAAACATGTTACTAAGAAATAGAAACATGTTACCAAGAAAGAATGTGAAATGATATGCCTTTGGGTAAATAATTATGAAGAAACATTGCAAATAATAAAGAGGCTAACAAGAGGATTTTGTCATGGTTGGTGGTCGCCTTAATGAGTTTAAGTTTAGCTTTGCCCTTATCCTCTTTCTTGTCATCCTCTTGCTTTTAAGTGCGAATAGCGTCTTCTATGAGGGCTTTTGATTTCCTCACAAATGAGTGGTGATCTCTCCAAATTAGTTTCATGGGTGCTCTTTGCAATGTTTCCAAAGACCCTTTAACTATATAGATTAAAAAAAGTTGACATACTGAAATCATAGGTTTTTTTGAAGAATCATAACAAAAACCTATAGTTTTTCCAAAGTGCAAATAAGCATAGGTCAAAATCAAATCGAGTGGAGTGCTTTTTTTGAATCATGCACAAGAATTGTATGTCATTATACATGAACACTTCACACTTGAACACTTTGACTTGGCCCCGAAAAGCGTAGTCTCCCTTGAGAGAATAGTGGTCCTTACGTCAAGAGCCACGAATAAGCAAGCATGTTTATGGCCATTCCCATGTAACCACACATAACTGATCTTAGTTAAACCGAAACCCATTGTTTAATTTACACGCTCCAAAAAAACTCTAAATATCAACTCTTATCTTTACAAGTGCTTATAAACCAACTAATTAATTTAGTAGATGCACACTAAAAGCATCTACTAGTCTCTTGCTTTAAGAACTAGCACTAAAAAGTTGTCCCAATGTAGAAAGCATAAAATACTGGCACATAAACAAATTTCATTTAACTTGTTGTGATTTGAATTGTGAATTGCGTCTCAAATGATGGACGCTTGCTCTAATTTAAATCCACCGCTTTGGCCCTAGAGAGTTTGTTGTGTGTGTGGTCGATCCAATTTGTGCCATACCCCTCTCTTAGAGAAAAGTAATCGTCCTTGATTACACCTTCCTTAAATTGCATTATTCGTTGATTGACTTCAAAAATTTGAGGAATTTTTTATTCCATAAGCCTTGAATAATATGATGTATAATTTGAAGACACACTAGCAATACATGTCATATATAGTATGGTGTATAATTTGGAAACACATGTTGACTCGAATTATTGGTCAACTTAATACTTAGAACGCTGCATCTTACCCAAAATATCAGGAGACACTATTAGCATGAGATGAGTTGAATGAACATACTCAATGCTATTATATACACAAATGCATGCAATGACTACAAATAAGTCCCAAGTGTCACATTTATTGTATAGAGTGGAATATGTGTCTAATCACTCAATGAAATCTGTTGAAAAGATCTCGGATGCACATGTCCAATCGTTTTATCAGGCTAAGTAAAACATGTCCTTGGGCTCATGTCCAACCTTTCAATGTGAGACTGTCATAATCGATCTTGGAATACTATCCAATCGTGGAGATTCAACCTGGGACGATATCCGATCATTAAGCCGGGTCTAGGGTAATTCTCATAATAGGTTTTGGGACTCTACCCCAACCTTACACAAACTACAAAGTATGGGTCCTAGTACTCTTGTCCAACTACAACAATAACCATAAAAGCAATTTTGGGACTCTATTCAACCACTGCACTCGGTCAAAATCGCAAAAGCAGGTCTCGTAAATCTCTAGATCTTTTCCAATCCAAGGAAGTTCAAACAAAGTCAAACATGTCTGAAATTTCACTAGATCTGTGCAAAGTTTAATCAAGCTCGAACAAGTTTAGAAAAGTTTCAATAGGTCCAAACAAATTTCAAACGATATTCTAAACAAGTTCTCAAATAGATGTTCAACAAATTATCAAACATATGCTTTTTATTGTATGCATAGAAATGGATTTCTATCAATCCACATGACTAGAGCTAGTGTACTTGTATGAAAACAAGATCCAAGGAACAAAAGCTTGCAGTACGCTACATGTCATCACAAGAAGATTTGGAAATTTTCTCATGTAAGAAAACAGAGTCTTTCTCAGTGTTTTTCATACAATGCATAACATCATGAGCTTCTGCTCGATAGGCACCGCATACCTAGCTAGGTACTATTGGGGGCAGGGGACCCCGGCCCCCCCACCGGGCCGACGGTCCCCTGCCCCCAATCGTACCTAGCTAGGTATGCAGCGCCTCCCTCACAGAAGCTCATGATGTTGAGGTAAGTCACAATGTGGGAAATATTATGAGAATTTGTCCAAAACTTCCTGTGCATGCTCATGAACACCCAATTTTGATTTTCGTGAGGTGGCTTGAAAAGCCTTAATAAATCTTGAAAACCTTAAGATAGCCCTACCTTTACGTGAAGGATAAAGTATGCAGTAGGGCTCATTAGTAGAAAAGTAGATCATTGTATGAAGGCATGGCTCATCTCCTACCAACTTTGAAAGTGCTCATTTTATTTTCTTCTTAAGTTCTTAAAGATTTGCACAATATCTACCATATTTGCTAAATATATCCTAAAAATTTCTTGCTCAAGTAATAAGTGGAATTGGACTCAAAATTTGGTGTCCTTGATACCACTGTTGCACTTAGAACACCCAAAAACTCCAAGCATGATTCCAACCTTACCTATTTTGGACACCAAAGAGAAAAAAGGATTTAAAGTGGGTGAACAATGAGAAGCCTAAAAAATGGGAGGTTATTGACCCCGTATTGGACTAGAGCCCCCTTTTTTGGACTATTTTTTAAAGTTTTCTTCTCTCTAGGTGTCCAAATTAGGCTTTTGGGCACTCCATCCACAACCATGGTGTCCAAAACACCAAAATTTGAATTGCCACTTCCATTTTCCTTATGTTTCTTAAATTTTGAAGAATAAACCTAATCGGAGGAAAGCACGCGACTTCCAAAACAAAGTGGCTATAAGGATCATACTATGGGTTGAAGGGGTTCTTTTTCGTGTTATTATCTTTTAGAGCCCTAGAGCACATCATGATATCTTGATCGATGGGCCTCTTTATTGTGTTGCCCCTCCTCATGAATTTGGGCAAAACCTAGGCAAACCCAAAATATGCAAAAATGGGGGGTCCAACGTGGTGTGCAAAACCAAGTTGGATTGCCGCCACCCCCCGGGTCCCTCCCACCAAAAAAATAAATAAATTACATACCAAGGAACCCCGTTGGAATTTTCTAAAATTAAAAAAGTTTTGTAATTGCTTATCGTTGCATGGAATTGCTTTAGGTTTGGACATTGTGGCCATAGTTCTATCACCTCATTTGCATAACTTATCCCTTTGGTTCACTTGCCTTATAATGTAAGAAAACTATGCAACAAGTTAAATCTTATCACAAAAGATAGACAAGTTAAATCTTATCACAAAAGATAGGCAAGTTATGGGTAAATTTTATGCCACACAGATAATCTATCCCCAATCTTAAACCTTCTCAAGGATAATTACTTTTTTTTAGCAAGAAATATCCACCTTTTCCTTGACTTGTAGAGCTAGAAGATATTGGCCTCATATACTGCCTCTTGGACTTCTTGAACTTCTTCTCAGCAAGCATGCTCTTATTAAGCATGGTGAAACATCTATACAATATAGATGTTGCATAGATGCATGAAGCCAAATGAGGTGCACTACCATACCACATACCAGATCTTGATGATCTCATATATAAAGTGGCCACGAAATTGAGTGCAACTAGGATAATGCACATCCTCTTCTATAAAAGTGGAGAGAAATGCATCACAACCCAAATGTAGTTCTTGATGTGGATGCGAATTTTGTTTGTGAGCAAGGTTTGCAAGTGATGGATCTACTTGCTCCTTTGACATGTTGCATGAGCAACATTGAACATCTCATTTGGATTGAGTCTTGCGGCTTGAGAAAGAATGGGACATTACCATAAGGATGCCACAAATTCTCAAAATATGGTCCGACCCTTTGCCCAAGTCCATCTCCTTGTACAAGGGGACTTCCTCAAACATTTTCTTATGAAATAGAGCCTATTGAGCCCCCTGATGGAGCAAATGGCTCTGTTACAGCTAAGGAGGTGGAATGTGAGTTAGCTAACTACCTCCAATGTGGCTTAATTAATTCTAATAGTCCTTCATGGGTTTCACTAATTTTTTTTGGTGAAGAAGCAAGATGGTTCTATGCACTGTTGTGATGAATTGTTTAATTGATTGTGAGGCACACAATAAGTTTTTGAGATTGATTGATGTTTGAGATACCATGCATAATAAACAAACATGTTTAGAATCGTGTCTTAATGCACACCTGATTTTTGGTTATGCCATTCAGTTTCTAATATAATAAACTCACGTTCGTGAGTTATGCAAAAAGAAGAAGATTGTTAATAGATAGTCTCTTGCATCTACACTTCGATAAGTTTGTTTTTTTCTCATCTATTTCTTTTCGAAGTGGAGAACTTGGAACATCTTTCTAGTGTTTTTGAACTTCTCTTTGAAGGCAATCTCAATACAAAGGAACACAAGTATGTTTTAGAGACACAAATACAACAATTATTTCTATGTAATCTCTTTGGATGGATCCAAGCATGGTTGAGGAATGAAGTTCTTCCACAAGCCAATAGATTTATGTGATTTTCTTGAGTTGCCTAGCTAATATTGCAAATAAATCTATTAAGCTAACACTTCCCATGACAAACCAATCAATGCCTCAAGGAAGAAGAGAAACAATAAGACTTTGATAGGCTTTAGGTAGATTTTACTATTGCTCCTCTTTTTTTTGAATAGCAAATCTCACATTATGTGAGAGGTTATACACAAGAGGTTTTGGACCAATTCTCACAATAATTTCCACATCGTGACTTACCTCAACATCATGAGCTTTTGTGAGGGAGGCACTGCATGCCTAGCTAGGTACGATTGGGGGCAAGGGACCACCGGCCCGGTGGGGGGGCCGGGGGTCCCCTGCCCCCAATCGTACCTAGCTAGGTATGCGGTGCCTCTCGAGCAGAAGCTCATGATGTTATTCATTGTATGAAAAACACTGGAAAAGACTCCGTTTTCCTACATGAGAAAATTTCTAAATCTTCTTGTGATATTAAGAAAAAACCCGTACATCAGCGCCATGCTCAACTTGAGCCATGACCAAAAAAATTTCAAGGGTCCATGGGCAATAAGGGAGCCACTTGCACAGAAGTCTTGAGGGCTTTTGCAGCAGGGAGCTCTCAAACCCAAGATACAAAGAATACCATCATAGACAATACCACAAAACAAATTGCATGGTTGCCACAGGGCACAAACCTCGTGCCATAGAATAGGTACCCTCCCACACAAAGCCAGAGAAGCATATCGAATGAGAAGCTTGTCGCAAGGGGAGAAGTTGGACCGCTCTTTGACACCAATGTAGGACCGCGTTCGGGAAGCCAAAACACAAAACCCGTCGTGCTTTTGTGGAGAGCCAAGCACCATCACATAGACCAATCAAAGCCAATTGTTGCTACCACGGAGTTAGCACCCGCCACATGATGGCCTTGTGCCGATCGACAACACCAAGAAATAGATAACTCACACCCACCACTAAGGCCCTTTGAAAGAAGGGGGGCTGTTGCTGAGCCACTGCAGGCAAAAATACGAGGTTGAGGAAGGCAGAAGAGGCACCGGGCAAAGTACATCCAGGGTTCCCCTGCTCGAATATGCCCTAGCCTCATTAGAGCTTCCGAACCCGTGCACAGAGCTCATTATAGAGTTTTATAGTAGCATGTTGAGGTTACGGTTCCTATGATCTATTACGAATCTTACAAAGCTTACAAAATGTTTGTGTGTACTATTACTCTTGTCTTATAGATTGTGGATCCTCACAAACCCTTAATGTTAGAAATAAATGCTAGTCATTGGGCAATTGAGACAATTTTAATTCAAGATGGTAGACTTGTGGCTTATGAGAGAGAACTATATCCATGATCAACAGAACAAGTGACCCTATTTACATGGGTTTGAGACTGTATTTGGTCATGAGTATTAAATGATTTACATCTCAAATGGATCTGAAGGAAAGCACCGCTAAACATAAAAAATCCTTCAAAAGGATGATTAAAAGCTTCGATATCATGAAAAAACGATATAATGTGGTAGCATACGCTCTAAGTAGAGTGCTAAAAATTATTTATCTTAGATTCACATCGTTATAAAGTGAGTTATTTGAATCCCTTAAGGGCAAGTGTGAGCATGATCCAATATACTCTCAGGTGTGGAATCTTGTAAAAAGGAGAGATCTTTATCCCTTTTGAGGAAGCAACAATGTTGTTTTTTGTAGCAGCACAAGCATCCCCACTCGCATGATCCAATGAGCATTCGTGAGCACTATCAGGGTCGCCTCGTCGCATTTGAACCCATGACTCGGGTCACGCAGGATAAGCGTTCAACCAACAAAGCTACGTCTTTTGGACTCAGCAACAATGTTAACTCAGCATGCATAAATCCTTTGGCAAATAATGAATTGAATAGGTAGATGAATCATCTAGGAAAGAATGTAGAATTGCTATTTTATGGAAATTCTTTATCCCGATGAAGACAAAGACAATGTGCTTAGGGGCTTGGCGTGGCCTTAAGCCCCCGAGAAAGGAGGGTTGATTCAAATGTATGCATACAAGTTTTGGGATCACCATTTCAAAGCTACTATCTTAGAAATAATTGACTTCTTAGAGCAAAATCAACAATATTGTGCAAGGCTTTCTGAGGATATGCACACATAAGTTAATGTGCAAAAGCCAAAGACAATCTTAGAAGTCATCCACCACTTCATATCTTGGTTGTTACTGAAGGAGTACGAGCGGAAGTGCGACGCGAGAGAGAGTGCGAGAAGAAGAGCACGAGGATATGGTGAACTCGCTCTACTGTAATGTGTAGAGCATAGTGAGTTCTTATTAGGTTTTAACAAAATAATATGTGCACATACCTGGTGGCCCACCCACTTACCTGGGCGACCACATTGGGCTTTATACCCCAACAACCTCCCCCTTAAAGTCCAATGTGGTACTTTAAGTGTGAGAGAAGCTACTATACAAGCTAATATACAAGAGATGTAGAGAAGTGATGTACTACCCTACACCCAACTGCTTGCGAAAATGCGCAAAGCTCTCTGAGGGAAGTCCTTTTGTAAGTAGATCAGTAGGATTTTCTGTGGTGTGAACTTTGACAAGCTGAATTTGCTTATCCTCGAGCATTTCCCTGATGAAATGATACTTCACATCCACATGCTTTGTCTTTGAGTGATAAATTGGATTGAGAGCCAATTGTATAGCACTCTGACTATCACAATATAACACAGGCATCTCTTCGTTGATTCCCAAATCTGTTACTAGTCGATTAAGCCAAATTGATTCTTTGCATGCCTCTGATGCTGCAACATATTCAGCCTCTGTAGTAGACTGAGTAACAAAATCTTGTAATCTAGAACGCCATGATACTGCTCCACCAGCCAATGTAAAGACATACCCTGAAGTAGACCTTCGGTTGTCTAAGTCACCTGCATAATCTGAGTCTGTAAAACCCTTTACACTTAGCTCCTGACTCCCATAGCATATACGCATACTCTTTGTAGCTTTCAAGTATCTTAATATTCCTTTCACTGCCTCCCAATGTTTCTTGCTTGGGTTTGACATGTATCGACTTACTACTCCCACTGCAAATGCAATGTCTAGGCGAGTAGAAATCATTGCATACATTAAAATACCCACTGGAGATGCATATGGAATCTTATCCATTTCAGCCCGTTCTTCCTCAGACACAGGACAATCTTGTTTGCTAAGTTTCACATATGGTGGCAATGGAACACTCAATGCCTTTCCCTTCTCCATATTGAAACGTTGCAAAACCTTGTCAATATACTCTGTTTGAGATAACCAAATCAACTTCTTTGATCTATATCTCTCAATGCGCATACCAAGAATATGACTTGCCTCACCCATGTCTTTCATGTCAAACGATTTTGCCATCTTTGACTTCAAAGCTGAAATTTCTTCCAAGTGCGGATCAGCCAACTGCCATCCTTAGCCTTCTTTGTATATAGACAATGATCGAACTCACTACGTTTGTAGCCTCGAGAAAGCATAAACTTGTGGAACTTATGGTACCATGCCCTTAGAGATTGTTTTAAGCCATAAAAACTCTTTAACAACTGGCATACCAAATCTTCCTTGCCCCACAAAGAAACGTTCGGCTGCTCGGTTACATTGATTACATTCTTAGAGACATTTGATACATAAATCATGTAAAGTCCTCCAGACTTTACTCCATGTGCTACTGTCATAGAACCCTTGGATATCTTCCACATGTTCTGTCCAAAAGTGGTGACGTAGCCAGCATCATCAAGTAAACCTGTGCTGATCAAGCTCTTTGTAATTGCGGGAACATGTCTCACATTTTTCAGCGTGAAAAAAGAGCCATTCTGAAACTTCAATTGAACATCTCCAATACCTAAGATCTCACATGTCTGCCCATTGCCTAGCCGAACATGATCTTTAGTGGTCACATAAGAGGTAAACCACTCCTTGTTTGGAGACACATGAAGTGATGCCCCTGAGTCTATAATCCAGTCACTCAGTGCATTTCCATCAGATGCTGTAAGAAGAGCTGAGTCCATTGTATTTTTCAAGAAGTAGATGTCTCATGACACTAGACTGTCATCCTCTGCAACAATGTTTGTCACATTTATTTCTTGAATCTTCACTGAGGACTTGTTCTTCTCACCATTGTCTTCAGCTTTCTCTTTGCCTTTTTCTGCTTTCCATTCTCTGCAGTCTCTTTTCATGTGACCCTTCTTTCCACAATGGTAGCATTCTATGTCACTCTTGCCTTTAGCACTGCGGGACTTGCTACGAGACTGATTCCTCTTTCCACCTTTGTACTTTTCTTTGGTCCTTCCCTTGACAACTAAGGTTGCTCCTTTGCCTTTGTCCATTGTCTTTCTGTTGGTTTCTTCAGTAAGCAGACTGCCTTCTACACCTGCTATGGTCAAACCATCTGGAGGTGCAAAATTACTCAAAGCTGTGCGAAAAGTGTCCCAACTTTCCAGCAATGTGATCAACAGGAACATAGCTCTAACAGGTTCATCAAACTTGACACCTTGAGCTAACAATTGACTGTAGATGGTGTTGAATTCATTCAGATGATTGGACATAGGTGTCCCTTCTTTCATCTTCAAGTCAACAAGCTTCTTAAGCCAGTATACCTGTGAAGCTGCACTCTGCTTCTCATAAAGATCACTCAGCTTTGTCCATGCTTCATAAGCCGACATCTCGTCTGCTACATTGAAGTAAACGCTTTCTGCCAAAGTCAGCATAATGGTAGAAAGTGCCACTTCATCCATTTCGCTCCATTCATCTTCGTCCATATCTTCTGGTTTTATCCCCTTGAGATTTATAGATTTTATCTGCTTCTTTTGTACCAACACGTGCCAAATCTGCTTCTTCCACAATGGGAAATTGGTTCCATCCAGCTTCTTGATATTGTAGAGAGCAGTGTCCCGTGATCCAGCCATAGCTACGCTTCACAGTAGTTTACTTTCCCGGGAAAAATTCGGAAGAGTTTCCCCTGTAAATTGACCTCTGAACCAATATCAACCTGTCAAATGAACCAAGAAAGCTTTAGATTCTGTAGAAATTTTGGCAGAGTCTCCTTTGTAAAATGGCTATGGTGTACTAAAAAAACAGACCAAAAACAACTCAAAAAACCACTGCCTCTCTGACACTGTAAGCTGTGGGTAAACCTGTCCTGCACTTGTACTGTCTCTCACTAACCTGTCACTGTCCTGTAAGCATAGACTGTGACAATGCCTCAACGGCAGTAAAGCAAAGATGCAATCCCAACTGTCTAACTCACAGTCAATACATCCTAGCTGCCTATCTAAGGGTGCTCGAGGGATCGCTCCAAGACCTGTATCACCGAAAGGATCTCAACATTCGAGAATCCCCCAGCTCAATAAAACCTCACTCGACCCTCAACAAAGGCTATAGTAAATCTGACAATACATAGACTTCCCACAAAGTCATACATCCACAAATTTCCCACTATATGCTGTAACCGCTGCGGCGGTTGTTTGCTGTGTGACTCACAGCCAACAAACCCTCAACAGACATACATCATCTCTGACAATACATCCCATGTGGAAGTACCTGCAATGTCAGGATGAAATCTGGAATATCAAGCAGCAAACACAAGCTACCTGATGAACTAGTGGATGTCGCCAACAGTCTGTGTATAGATGCGCCCGTGTCGTATGTGACACACCTCCAAGAACTGTGAGCCGTCCTTCGATGTGTAGACAACCACAAATCAGCACTCTGGGAGTGCCGATATCCTCAGCACCTGCAGTCGTAGGCCGAAACCCCAAAGTTGCAAAGTTGCAAGCTTTCCTACAGGATTTGGGGCCGCGTCTTTGCCTGTCTAATCTCACTCCAATCTGAGCAGGTAACTCTGGCTACCTGCAAATGCTGCCCCGAGCCTCGATCTGAGCTCTGATACCAGTTGAAGGAGGACGAGCGGAAGTGCGACGCGAGAGAGAGTGCGAGAAGAAGAGCACGACGATATGGTGAACTCGCTCTACTGTAATGTGTAGAGCATAGTGAGTTCTTATTAGGTTTTAACAAAAGAATATGTGTACATACCTGACGGCCCGCCCACTTACCTAGGCGACCACATTGGGCTTTATACCCCAACAATTACCAAGATATTCTCTTCCAGCAAGATTCCTTATAAAGATAATGCATATGAGAAGAGTGAGAAGGCTCCTTGCAATGAGTGCATTTTTCAAGAAAATTGGTGTTTTAAATGTGGAGACCAAGGGCACACCTATCGTGTATGCCCCACAAAAACTGCCAAGAAGGGCTCTCCTTATGCCAACCATGTCTCTTGTCTTGTAGAGGTCAATCAAGAAGCCACTAAACTATGTTATGCATGGGGTAGGGTTAGGGATCAAAGTACCTTCATTCTCTTTGATTTGCTTTTAGTTGAGTTGGTATAAGAATTAAAGAATTGGGACTGACACTTGATGCATTTGGACCTTAAAGTGGAACAAGTTCCAATTACACCATAAATTGGAAAGCTAAGGCTCCATGTACAAAGCTACGTTGACCAAGAAGAATTCTTTGTATCTCTTTTCTCCATGGGGATGTATTTCTAAGATATCCATGGTTTAATTGCATGGTTGATCAAATTAAGTATCCTAATAGAGCCATAAGTTTTCATCATAGAGCTATAGCTTTAAGTCTTAGTACTAAGGGAAGGGAGGTACAATTCTAATGGTATCACATGTATCTATACAAAAATCAATAGTCTTCTCTTTTCTTGTATAGTGCACACAGTGGCAGATCCCAGTCACCTCTGCCATTGTGCCCACCATGCTCGAATATGCCCTAGCCTCATTAGAGCTTCCGAACCCGTGCACAGAGCTCATGCTTGTAGTGATAGAGTTTTATAGTAGCATTTTGAGGTTAGAGTTCCTCAAAAAACGATGATCTATTATGAATCTTACAAAGCTTACAAAATTTTTGTGTGCGCTATTACTCTTGTCTTATAGATTTTGGATCCTCACAAACCCGTAATGTTAGAAACAAATGCTAGTGAATGGGCAATTGACACAATTCTAACTCAAGATGGTAGACCCGTGGCTTTTTAAGAGTAAAAATTAGAATAGGGCTAGGCAAAATTACTTCGTTGAGTTCTAAATTTCTTATGAGAGAGAGCTATATGCAAATATCCATGATCAAAAGGACGAGTGACCCTATTTACATGGGTTTGAGACTGTATTTGGTCATGAGTATCAAATGATCTACATCTCAAATGGATTTGAAGGAAAGCAATGCTAGAGAGAAAAATTCCTTTAAAAGTATGATTAAAAGCTTTCATATCATGAAAAACGATGTAATGTGGTAGCATACGCTCTAAGTAGAGTGCTAAAGATTAATTATCTTAGCTTCACATCGTTATAAAGTGTTTAACCAACAAAGCTAGCTCATTTGACTCAGCAACAATGTTAACTCAACACGCATAAATCCTTTGGCAAGTAATAAATTGAATAGGTAGATGAATCATTAGAATCATTTTTTCATTGATGAAAGGTACTTATTATAGAAGGAGATCATAGTATCTGTACCCATAGACCCAAAAATGTCATCCAAATTTTATTTTGATGAATTTAAGGCTTTACCATGGCATTTCTCTCTCTAGAAATGACTATTTTAGAGAGAGAAAGCATAAAAAACTCAAAAGGGGGGGGGGGGGGGGGGGGGGGGGGGGGCTTCACTAAATGTAAAGTTTATATATCGCATATGCTTAAGGACCAATTATAAAACCCCTTAGTTGTGAATTTTTCTACTCAATTTTTGTTCCAAGATCATTTTTTCAACACTCTTTTGTATGTGAAAAATGTGAGAAAATATAGAACAAAATGATCCCTAATGTTGAATCCATGTATTATGTATTTTTTATTGTAGCGATCCCCTCAAGGACACCGTTCGCGAGACAAAAAAGCACATGTCAAAGGGACAATGAGGCAAGCAAGAAAGTACACTAATGGCTAGAAGTAAGTGTCAAAAAATGAATGCCACTTTATATGTGCATGAAAATTTCTCTTAAGATCTCATAAGAATTCTAGGAGACTCAAAATTGCAAAAACATCTTAAGATGGGTGAGAATTGGAAGCAAAGCGAGTAGGGCATGTGGATGTGCATGAGGGCCTAAAACGTTAATCCTCCACATTCATACTTTTGACGCTTTCACCTCCTCCTATACATTCAAAGCTACTATTTTTGAAAAGGGAGGATAAAAAGTAATCTTCACTAAATCAGGTACAACTCCCTCATACAAGGTTGGATTGCAAAAAAATTAAAATCTGAGTTTAGCTCTTTTCAAGCTTTGCAAATTTGTAGAAGAAAACAAGAGCTAATTCTAAAATTTTAGACGTCATCTCATAAGGTTTTCAAAAACTGTCTAAAATTTCAGGACCTCTACTAGTATTCCCTAAACCTCGACGTTCATACTTTAAAACTTTTGACTCTTCCACCTCCTCTTAGAAATTAAAAGTTACTATTGTTGAAAAGGGAGGGGGAAAAGTAATCTTCACTAGATCGGGCATAACTCCTTCATACAAGGTTGGATGGAGAAAATTTAAAAGTCAAAATTAATTTCTTCTTACACTCTGTAACTTTGTAGAAGAAAACAAGAGTTAGTTCTAAAATTATAGAGGTCATCTTACGAGATTCTCAAAGATTGTCTAAAATTTCAGAACCTCTACTAGTATTCCCTATAATACTACCATGCAATGGAGCTTCTTTTGTTCAAAATCATGATCAAAGCCCTATAGATTTTACTCCTTTTTTTTGCTATATACTTATTTTGAGCATTCATTGATGAAGAGGAGGAGAAAGACAAATGATAATCAAGAAAGTTGCTAAGCTCCTTGGGTCATGGAGATCTTAGAGTCTCCATGGTCCTATGTATACTCAAGCTTATCTTTACTCTAAAGAGCTCCAAGAGCATGAGGAATGAAAAGCCTTTTGAAAGAGAGGGGGGGGGGGGGGGGGGGGGGGGGGGGGGGGGGGTTTAAGCCTTATGAAATTTTGGCCCTTAGTCTTGTGTTGTCTCATGTATCAATTAAAAATCTTTTCCTTAATTTTGGTTATAAGCATGCTACTTTGAATATGTATGTGGAAATGATGTTTGGTTATGCGCTTAAAACTGTAACATGTGATAAAGTGATTTTACACATAAAACAATCTAAAATTAGAAAAGATTTCATTGGTATCAAAGACTATAAGGTTTTTCTCTTTTGAAGAGGGTAGAAAATGGTTCTAGCATATACTCTTTGGGAGTAGTACTCTTTTCTTTAGCTTCTAAGCTACTTGATTGAAATAAAAGAGAAAAAAAAGGCATAAGGTTTTTAAAGATAACCATGGCGAACCATCCACCAAATGAGAGAAATTGTCATCGAAAGTTTAAGAAAGATGAAGCTTTGGCACAAAAGAACTCATGCAAAAAGTTATTTAGTACAAAGATTGCATGAAGCACAACACAATCCCAATTTAAGACCCATGGTCCAAGGGTTGATGTTTGCACATGGCACGGTTCTTACCACAAGGGCTCTGCCTCAAAAATCAGGTTCTTGTCATTGGTGGGCTAGTATGTGAATCCAAGGGACTAGGAAAGAACATAGAATTGCTATTTGGAAATTCTTCATCGATGAAGCCAAAGAAAATGTGCTTAGGGATTTGGCGTGGCCTTGAGCCCCCAAGAAAGGGGGGTCGATTTAAATGTATGCAGACAAGTTTTGGGATCACCATTTCAAAGCTATTTTCTTAGAAATAATTGACTTCTTAGAGCAAAATCAACAATATTGTGCAGGGCTTTCTGAGGATATGCGCACATATGTTAATGTGCAAAAGCCAAAGACAATCTTAGAAGTCATCCACCACTTCATATCTTGGTTGCTACCAAGATATTCTCTTCCAACAAGATGCCTTATAAAGATAAGGCATCTGAGAAGAGTGAGAAGGATCCTTGCAATGAGTGCATTTTTCAAGAAAATTGGTGTTTTAAGTGTGTAGACCAAGCGCACACCTATCGTGTATGCCCTACAAAAACTACCAAGAAGGGCTCTCCTAATGCCAACCATGTCTCTTGTCCTATAGAGGTCAATCAAGAAGCCACTCAACTATGGTATGCGTGGGGTAGGGTTAGGGATCAAAGTGCCTTCATTCTCTTTGATTTGATTTCGGTTGAGTTAGCTCAAAATTTGGGTATAAGAATTGGGTATGGCACTTAATGCATTTAGACCTTAAATTGGAACAAGTTCCAATCACACCATTAATTGAAAAGATAAGGCTCCATGTACACAACTACGTTGACCAAGAAGAATTCTTTGTATCTCTTTTCTCCATCGGGATGTATTTCTAACAAATCCATGGTTTAATTGCATGGTTGATCAAATTAAGTATCCTAATAGAGCCATAAGTTTTCATCATAGAGCTAAAGCTATGAGTCTTAGTACTAAACAAAAGGGAGGTACAATTCTAATGGTTACACATGTATCTATACAAATTTCAATAAAGTCTTCTCTTTTCTTGTATATGGTTTTGTTCAAAGACTTCTATCCCACTACTATGGAATCTAATAGTAAGCCATGTTCTAATGATGAAATGAATCACATATATTTCCTTCAATCATATAGTGATTGCTTTGTAGACTCTATCCCAAGTGAATTATCTCCCTCAATAGGGAATGATGACCATAAGATTGAGTTAGTGCCTGAAACTACTTCTCATAATAGACCTCTTTATCATGTTTCCCATGCACAACAAGAGGAGATTATCTCACAAGTTAATGAGCTTACAAAAAAGGGAATGGTACATCCAAGTTCATCTCCTTTTTGCTCACATGTGCTTTTTTGCAAAAGAAGGATGGGTCCTACCATCATATGTTTGTGGACTATCATGCACTGAATAAGAGGACATTAAAGAATCAATTTCTTCAATAAAATTGACCTTAAAAGTGGCTATCATCACATAGAGTATATATTGGATAAGGTACAAGGTTCTTCCCACTTCAGTAGAATTGACCTTCAAAGTGGCTATCCGAAAATGTTTCAAAGAAGGTCGGCATACGACGTAAAAACAGCTCACGTCCTTCCCTATCCTTGAAAAGGGCATGACGTAACCAACCGACAGCTATGCCATCTCCATTGTGAACCTAGTGACATATACAAGACCGCATTTTGTATGCAATTTTCTTGGTAATGCCTTTTGACCTTAGCAATGCTCTTGAATCTTTAATAGGTTGATGGAAATAAATTTTCAAAAGCATATAGCATACATAATAGTATTCATTGATGATAAAATTATTTACTCCAAGACTTTGGAAGAACACAAAGAGAACTTAAACGAGGTTCTTGAAGAACTGTGTGCTAACAAGATCTATTATGTAAATGAAATTATGACAGTCTCACATTGAGCCCAAGAACATGTTTTACTTAGCCTGATATAACAATTGGACATGTGCATCCGAGATGTTTTCAACAGATTTCACCGAGCGATTAGACACATATTCCACTCTATATAATAAATGTGACACTTGGGACTTATTTGTAGTCATCGCATGCATTTGTGTACATCATAGCATTGAGTATGTTCATTCGACCCATCCCATGCTATAGTGTCTCATGATATATGGTGCTATGTTAGTTTACACAACTGGTACATTGCATTATTCATCTCGAATTATCATATTAGAGCAAACAATCCCTAAAATTTTCACTTTCTCAAAAAAATAATCAAATAGAACTAATTTGTAAAAAGCATTCGATCAAATTGCATTCGATCAAAATTAAATTCATTGAATAAATATTCAAAAAAGATTATAGTCAAGAACTATATTATATATGGGCCTAATTATTCATATCTTCTTCGTCCTTTTACTTTATTAGATGCCTATTTGTCTATATATGTTAGTTTAATTCTTTTATATCTATCCATCAATATATTAATTCATGTATGCATTCATCTATCTATCAATCATTGCAATGTTAAAAAGACTCTTGATCTACTTTAAACCATTCTCATAAGAAATGTTCAACTTCATCAGCTTAAAATGATGTGGATCAGGTACTATCAAGATCATTTTAATGACATTGCAAACCACCACGTTCAATCTGATATCAAATCTCCTAAGAAACACGCCTTTAACCAAATTGCCTTTTTATTATCTATTAATCGATCTATTTGATTTATTATATTTTTATATAATTTATTATATTACTATATTTTTATATAAATTTTAATTTCTTATATGTGTCTTGTTCCTTGGTTTGCCTATATATTTAAATTGCATAAACCTAGTATGGGGTACCAGCTGGAGAAATTCAAAAAATGCATCATTAACACCGTTTGAATTGAATTGCAGGTTTAGTCGAAGGTTGAGAGTGGGATAGAGAGAATCCACACGAATTTTGTTGCAGGGAAGAAGAAAGGAGAAGAGAATTTGAGAGAGAGAGAGAGAGAGAGAGAGAGAGAGAGAGAGAGAGAGAGAGAGTCGGTTTCCAACGCGTGGCAGCGACAGAGCAGGAGGAGAGGTTCAGTGTGCGGTTTGGAATGCCGGGGGCTTTTTTTGGAGAGTTCAAAACCGCGACCTGCCTCTCTTTATACGCCCTCCACGCAGGCTTCGACTCAAAGCTTTCCATCGCTATCCCTCTTTGGTCATTCCCACTCTCCCACAAGCCTATTCTCTACTCTCTCTCTCTCTCTCTCTCTCTCTCTCTCTCTCTCTCTCTCTCTCTCTCTCTCTAACGTGCAAGTGGGGGCTCTCTGGTATGCGGCGTGCTTTCTTTTAGGTTCGCAGAGTGGGAGGCAAGTAGTGGGTGCAAGGCCCGCAGTCTCTCTCTCTCTCTCTCTCTCTCTCTCTCTCTCTCTCTGTCGTGACCAACAGACCATGAGGGAGGGTGCTGACTGAGCACTGTTGCTTGGGTCACCTCTCTCTCTCTCTAGAGTTGCGCCAGGTTGGAGAGTGCTTCTCTCTTTCACACAGACTCTCGACGCGCACCAGCAGCGCGAGCTGAGGCGGTACGGGAGGCGTGGGCGAGGCGCTGCAGAGGAGCAAGGCGAAGGAGGAGACAATTAGTTGGGGGGGGGGGAGGGGAGAGACACGTGGTTTTTTTTTTTTGGGGGGTGGCCGGGTGTGGGGGGGGGGGGGGGGGGGGGGGATCGCGTTTACTAATAGGATTTAAATTTAGTAATGCCAGTAGTAGTGTAGTATGTCCCATCGATTTTTGGAAATCGGTGAAGGGGAGAATCTAGAACGATGATGGGGACGGAGTTCAAGGAAATTGAGCCAATAGTATGTCCCATCGATTTATTCGCTTATCTAAGTATCTATTTCGTTAAATGCATTAGATTAGTAAGCAAGAACATATGGAGTGGTCTTGGAGTTGAGAGTAGGTGATAATTTAGAGAGGACTAAGAGTTTAAAAAGATGCATTGTCTACGTTCTATCCAACAATCTCGCTCTAATTTAACTTACATGCTCTCACAAAAGCCTTTCATATGAATATCAAGATTTTGCGTAGGGAGATATACTTTGATATAGAGTTCAAAGAACCATATGGGTGCGACTTTGATGCCTTGAATATCCTGACACGATCTTTTACTCATGTAAGGCAACACATGCTACAAAGAAACCCAACCCAATAAATCTTATAGCTACCAATCAAGCCTTGTTTGTGATTGTTTGCACACCAAGTTGCATAAAGACTTGCTAATGCTTTTATGTCGGCATGCTAGAAAGCAGTAGGAAATTGTGAAAGGCTCTTAAAGGGCCTTTACACCCTACACGTGAGGGTATACATTTTAGAATCACCATTCTTTTCACCTCAACAAACCTTTGCAAGATCGATCTAACCATAGACATCTACCAGCACAAATATAAGTGTATTCACCTCAGCCATTTTACATACAAGAGCACAAAATCCCAAAGATATAGCCTAGGGACCAAGGCAACATATGACGACATGCATATCTTGACTCTCTAACAATTTAACTTACTTTAGACAGTATTTATATAGAATTTTTTAACATTTTACATTATTACAATGATACGTTTTTATATAAAAACTCACCATAAGAGAGCCTTGAGAAGAGTTTAGAGAGCGCATTAGTAAAAGTGATAGGCACACACAATTGTGTCTAATTTATAGACAAACTAATTCTTCAATTGGATAAAGTTATGCGTAAATATGTTTCGATCAGATAATATTCAATCGTATAAAGTTGACCAATAATTCGAGTCAACATGTGTTTCCAAATAATACACCGTACTATATATGACAATGACATGTATTGCTAGTATGTCTTCAAATTATACATCATATTATTCAAGGCTTATGGAATAAAAAATTCTCAAAAATTTTAAGTCAACCAACGAATAATGCAACTTAAGGAAGGTGTAATCAAGGACGACACCTTTTCTCTAGAGAGAGAGGTATGGCACAAATTGGATCGACCACACACACAACAAACTCTCTAGGGCCAAAGCGGTGGATTTAAATTAGAGCTAGCGACCATCATTTGAGACACAATCTTATCTTATATCTATATTAAAAAGGCAGAGGTCATCTCCACATGGCTGCAAATGCTCGTAGCCAGGAGATGACCATCTGCCTTTTCCACTGCCTAGCAGTTGATCGGGTGCTTACATGGCACTAGCACAACCTACGTGGCGTGGAGCGTAGCGTCGGGCTGCGGGTAGAGTTGCATCAAGCTGTGGGCGAGGAGAATCGGGTTGCGGGCGCTTAAAGATTGTCGGGTTGCAATAACGGTGCAGCTCTAAAAAGGCAGAGGTCAGTTAAGGTTTTTTTCCAAGTGCAAAGCGAAACGAAGTGCAAAGCGTAGGTGGGGTTTCTTTCCAGTTGCAAAGGTCTGTGTGTTGCGAGAGAGAGAGAGAGAGAGAGAGAGAGAGAGAGAGAGAGAGAGAGAGAGAGAGAGAAGTTTTTCTGAGCTTAGTAACTAACTCTCTGCGTTTGCAATAGGCCGTGCAAGCTTTTCTTGAAGATTCGTGCAGTAAGCGCGCTCTCTCTCTCTCATACACACACACACCCTCTGCAACTATACTCTCTGGAGGAGGAGGTCACGTCAACGTCTCTCTCTCTCTCTCATACACACACACACACACTCTCTGCAACTATACCCTCTGGAGGAGGAGGTCACATCAGCGTAGATGTGGGGTGTGGACCCTTCAACCGTGATGGCAGCAGAGAGGGCGATGGACGATCGCGCCAGGATGGTGACAGGTGGCAGTGGTGTGGAGCCCATGGCGGAGCCGTACTAGAGGAGGGAGGCGGCGCTGTCGCCCAGTAGATAGAAGGGAGCTCTGTTAGGGTTGTGTAGGGAGAGTTGCACTTTGAGGGTTAGGTTGGCTTGCCGCTGCTGAAGGGTGAAAGCATGTATAGGTGGCCTGGAAAGTAATGTCAAGGACATTGCTTTTTTGCGCTTAAAAGTGGGTGTTTTAAAAGTGCTTCAAATCTCAAAAAGAATATCACTCTCCTAAGGTACGTCAATTAAGTCTCCTAACGTACCACAATTAATGAGACTAAATGTAATTTACTGCTGAACGTTGGATTATTGTCCGCCTCTTCTTTCCCGCTACAACCTGTCTGAGCTTTCTCTCTGCTTTAAGTTTTCTTTGTCTCTGAGATATCTCTTGGAGCTCTATCTAGCTCCTCTCTGTCTCTCTCTCACAGAGCTCTTGCTGAGCTTTCTGTATCGCTCAGCCCCCCCCCCCCCCTCTCTCTCTCTCTCTTTCTCTCTCTAAGCATGGCTCCTCTTGTGTCTGAGCTCGTGCTCATCTCTCTCTCTCTCTCTCTCTCTCTCAGCACTCTTTCTCTCTCTCTCACGAACTCTATCTCTATAAGTTCCTCTTCTACTTGATGATTCTTGAGGTATGTAAACACTTATTATGCTTTGTTAGTATCTTGCTAATTAGTGCAAGAAGTGCCATGTATTAATTAAAATTATAGCGTGTAGTTATGATTTGTATTGTATTTCTTATAGAGCAATCCTTTGAAAGTACTGCAACAATGGATCACAGTGGAGAACTGTCTATCAGCTCATCGTCATTGAGTAGAGAAGCTCAACTTCAGCGCATAAAATTAATGAGGGAATATTGGGCTGCTCAGAAACGAAAGCAACGTAAGGCAACGGTCAACTTTGTGATGGAAAGCAATACGGGGGAGATGGATGAAAGAAAGAAACGAAGGATATGTCAATCTATGGTACAACACTTTGATACATTATCCGTGGGAATGGATGCAAGTGGTAGGAAGGAAATCTTTGATGAACTTCTTCAACATCCTTGCTTCCTTACTATGCAGAGTAAATCCAAAGAGTTGGAAGCAACTATGCTGAGAAACATCCGCAACACTTTGAATCATGTGAAGGTCCCAAGATCTTCAGACGAGTTTTTTGTGAAGAAATCAGCAATGTTGATGTTGGTGAATGGTGGAAGCAAGGAGCAAAACACTGACATGAGCATACCGCAAGCTGCCAAGCTTATGGGGATCCACAAAAGAAACTTATATTCAGCCAAACATCACTTAATAGTGTCAAGTGAATCTGATGGTTCGTTCCCTGCATCTGCGTGTCATAGAGATGATGCAAAGAGAACTCACATCACTCAAACTGTTAAAGACATAGTCTTTCAATTTTGGAAGGATGAGACGAGAGTGTTCCCCAACAAGAAAGATGTTTGTAGTAAGAGACTAGCTAGATGTTCATATGTAAAGCATCCAATCCACCTCAGGTAATTGATATATATTTTTTTAGCACTTTTTATTGGTGCTACAACTCATATTCCTGCTACAACATTATGTTTCTATACCACTTTTTATTGGTGCTACAACTCATTACTGCCACAACATTATGTTTCTATACTTCTTTTTATTAGTGCTGCAGCTTGTTTTGGTGTTTTGCACCACTTTCTAGTGGTGCTGCAACATTAAAAAGTGGTGAAACATTACTATACTGGTCTCTAATTGTATCTGAAACATTACTATACTGGTCTCTAATTGTATCTGAACCACTTCTAAAATTTGATCAATAGTTCTAAATGTTTTTGAAGCACTTTTACTTGTGTTTCCATACCACCTTTTAGTGTGTTTGAACCAGTTTTTAATGTTTTGCAGCAGGTTTTAATGTTTAAGAAACAGTTTTTACTAGAAAGGCACCAACGCTTCACCGTAAACCCTACAAAGTGGTGTTCACCCACTAAAAAGTCTTGTTTACCCAATGCTAACAGACGCGTTTTACAAACTCGTAGGGGTGTTACAAGTGCAAACGTTTTTGGTGGTGCAGCTCACTTTTTCCAAGTGATGTAGCAGCTTTTAGTCATGGTGCAACAATTATAGTAGTGCCATAGACTTTTTACTGCTGCTGCACAGATGGTGCTCACCACCTTATGATGGTAACCAAAACCATATTAGTGGAGTTTGAACATGTTTTGTTAGTAAACACTTACAAGTGCTATCACACCACAATGAAGCGGTGCACACAACACTTACACGTATAAAAACCACTTTCATGTGGTGTCTGACCGCATTCAAGTGGTGAGAAGCCACTTTCATGTGCTTAGTCACTACGTCAGTCCATCACTCCATGCAAGTGGTGAGGCACCACTCCCAAGTAGTAACTAAAACCTTGTCACTGCAATGAAGCGGAAAGTTCCCGCTTTCAAGTGGCCGACACTGCATTCAAGTGACCAGAAAACGCGTTAAAGTGGTGACTACCCACTTTGAACTAGTTTCTCACCACTCTCAAGTGTTCATCAAGTGGTGAGACACCACTTTCATGTGCAAAGTCACTACGTTAGTCATCACTCCATGCAAGTGGTGAGACACCACTCCCAAGTGGTGAGACACCACTTTCAAGTGGACAAACACCGCATTCCAATGACCAGAATCCCCGTTCAAGTGGTGACTGCCCACTTTGAACTAGTTGCTCACCATTCTCAAGTGGGTCATCAAGTGGTGAGGTACCACTTTCAAGTGGTAGCTTAAACCTTGTCACTGCAATCAAGCGGCAAGCTCCCGCTTGCCGCTTTCAAGTGACCAAACCCGCTTTCAAGTGACCAAACACCGCATTCAAGTGACCAGAATCAACGTTCAAGTGGTGACTGCCCACTTTGAAGTAGCTGCTCACTAATTTCAAGTGGTCGTTAAGTGGTGAGACACCACTTTCATGTGCTAAGTCACTACGTCAGTCATCACTCCATGCAAGTGATGAGGCACCACTCCCAAGTGGCGAGACACCACTTTCAAGTGGTAGCTAAAACCTTGTCACTGCAATCAAGCGGCAAGTTCCCGCTTTCAAGTGGCCAGAAACCGCATTCAAGTGACCAGAATCCACGTTCAAGTGGTGACTGCCCACTTTGAGCTAGTTGCTCACCACTCTCAAGTGGTCATCAAGCACTTTTCACAAGAGCTCCTCCACTTCCAAGTTGAGTTGGACCACTATCTAGTTCTGATGCTGGTCTGTCGCCTAATATTTTGTCCCTCCCAGCTACTTTTTAAGTGCTAGATTTTAATTGGTGACTGGCCACTTTGAACTAGTCGCTCATCACTCTAAAGTGGTCATCAAACACTTTTCACAAGAGCTCCTCCACTTCAAGTTGTGTTGGACTACTATCTAGTGCTAATGATGGTCTGTCTCCTAGTATTTTGTCCCTCCCAGCTACTTTTTAAGTGCTAGTTCTGAACCTCCCCAGAACTTTCATGTCCTTACTCACCACTTTTTAATCGTTGCCCACCATATTCAAGCAGTGCACACCATTTTTTATTGGCGGTTCATCACCGTCAAGTGGTTTGAATTCACTTTTAAGTCGTGCCAAACCACTTTTTAGTTACGCTGAATGCGGTTTCTCACCACTATTAAGTTGTCCTCACACAACCTCTTAATATTCTACCTTTTTGTATGGTTACTAGTTTTTACAATAATTTGTATTTGTGGTGCATTATTTTCATAGGTAAAACAATACTAGTGAATGTATCATTACTAGTTTTTAGTGGTGCACACCAGTTTTTAGTGATATAGAATCACTTTTTAATGTTTTGAAAAAATTTAACCAGTTTTGAATGCTAAGTTTATTTTTAACATTTGTATACATGTATATTGCAGGTGGAGCTTTATTTAAGATTCAAGACAAAGTATGCAGATATTCAGATTTCGCAACGTTGCTTCGAGTCTATGAAACCGTTCTTTGTGCGAAAATTGAGGGATCGCTATACCTGCTGTTGTATTGTGCATGTACAAATGATTTTCCTTAAAGAGGCAGTAAATCACATGCGAACTCGAAGTTTTGATCTTCATGGTTCTTGCTGCACGTGCAGCTACCCTATATGCCTATCATGATGAAGTTGTCAACCATGGATGTCTTGCATACAAAAATGCAAGTATGAGTACCACTTCACTGTTGGAGTCTATACTCTACCCTATACTTGCAGAACATAGTTTCCGTAGCTACCAATGCTTAATGGGAACATGCAATGCCTGTGGTGTAGGTAATATTCAGATCTGTCCAAGAGAAGAAGTTGAGCAGAGTAAGCAAGTATCTGTGAAGTTTTTTGAAAATATAGTGGGTGCTACTGGATTAAACAATGAAGCTAGAAAGAGCACTGTGAAAGACATTGTTCACAAGAGAATGCTTCCTAGAGAACTTTTGCGAGTGTACCAAGACCACTTGAAGAAGTATGTCACTCACAATTTCATATTTAGGTGGCAAGCACAACAGTTCAAGGACTGCATTTCTTTGTTTCCAGATAATGTGGCTGTCTCCGTCGTTGACTTTGCAGAGAACTACTCCTTCAAGGAGCAAAATGAGATCCAGTCAATGCATTGGTACACTAAGCAGGTCACTATCTTTGTCCTGATTACTTATTTCCGCATTGCATTAGGTGCAATAAAGAAGACCATGCACTTTTTTGTCTCAGATGATAAACAACATGACACCTTATTTGTGCAACATGCTTTTCTCTTACATGCTCAATGGTTGAGAGATCAAGGGCTAAGCTTAAAAAAACATTGGGTTTGGTCAGATGGCGCAACTTCACAATTTAAAGCAAAGCGACCGTTTTACTTTGTTGCTAGATATTGGAGCCTTATTGGCATGGAAATGAAGTGGAATTTTTTTGGCTCAGGACATAGAAAGGGGGAACATGATGGGGCTGGGGCTGTCATTAAAAGGGCTCTAACTCATGAGCAATTGAAGCAAAATAGCGTGCGGTTGACTTGTGCAGTCGAAGTTGTCTCTTAGGTCAAGCTAGGCGATGTTCAACGATCCCATCAATGGGACTGCACACCATTGAAGGGATCAAGAGAAATGCACTGTGTGAATGGGTATTCTGAGAACAACACTTGTGCATTGCGATCAGAACGATTGTCATGCTTTTGTTTTCCTTGCAAGCTTGGCCATTGGAGAAGGTGTATGAACATATCACATGTGGAGACGTGGCAATATCACACTTTGGAGCCACTTGCTAATGATTCCCAATCATACGGAGACTCATACGATGAGGAGTTCCATGGTGCCACTTATGCAGGTCATTATGACTCCTTAAGCGATGCTCTCACACCTGGAGACAATTTTGCTGTCACTTTTGAAGAGAATAATGAGGAGGCTGTTGACTTCTACATTTTGAAGTGTGTAGTAGCTAAGGGCCTAACAACTAACGAGCAAATTGATGCATGGGGCAACAAGATAGAGAAGCATACTTATATGGTCACGGGCCATTGGTATAAATCCCTACAAGCAAACTTGTATGAGCTGTGGGATAACAAGCCAGTAGTTTTCATATATTCCCACTTGATAAGGGCAATAAAGCTCCCTGTGGAGCCTGTAGTGCTCGATGGCATAGGAGAAGTGTTCGAACTTTCCAATGAAAACCATGAGGCAATATACAATAGCATGCCCTTTGAATTGTAAATCAAATCTGATTTTATATCATCTAGTGAAAGATTGAACAAGATGGAATCGGTCCAAACGTACGATGGAATTGACATGTTGGTTTTTGAGAATGCTTCACCACTCCCCCCCCCCCCCCAAACATCACCACTAAAAAGTGTTGCAGTTCCAGAAAAACTCAATAAAAATTTACCACTTTTTAGTGGTGCTAAAGTGGTTTAGCACCACTAAAAAGTGGTTAAGAATGCTTCACCACTCCCCCCAAACATCACCATTAAATGGTGTTGCAGTTCCAAAAGAACTGTTGCAATAACACAATAAAAATTTAACCACGTTTTAGGGGTTTAGCACCACTAAAAAGTGGTTCTGAGACATTCAGAAGTGTAGAGACATGTATAGTGCAGAGACATGTAAAGTGCCAGAACTTCTGTATATTACAAAAAGTATATTACAACAATTATCCAGAAACGTCTACATATCCACCAAGAATGTACATTTCTTAAATTACAGATGTACAATCTCCTTCATCTCCATTTATAACAAAGTGCTCAAAGACTAGACTCGAAAGTTCATCTTTGGGATTGCTGATGGGGTTTGCCTTTGTATACTCCAGGGAATTGGGGGTTAGTGCCCATCTGCACAGCCATGGCAACAGTGTGCACATGAGATAATCAGGGTCTTGGTTTTCATCAAGAGGATCAAAGGTGGGTAGACATATACAGTTGTCCCAGACATTGCGCATATTTTTATATCTGGAGTCATCTACTAGCAATGTCCGAGAGGAGTCATATTTTGGAAACTTGTTCCAAACATGGTGAAGGGGCTTGAAAGACACAGATTCACCTGCAAGGTCTCTTGGAGCTCCAGCAATCACTTCAAAATACGACCACTTCTCACATTGCCAGTTTGAGAAGAGATCCCTAAAGTAATAAGTCCTATGTTCCCATTTGTCTGGCCAACATGTACTGAGGATTAGCTCAATGTTAGCAGCAGTACAAGTGCTCCAAATCATTGCATCTGCTATTTGCCTCAAATCCCAAACAAATTGCTCAACATCTCTACGGTAGTAGATCCACAACTTCTCGTCCACTCTTTTTAGTTTAACTCTGTCGAAAGCTGGACGTGGAGGGTGTTTAAGTTGTCCAGTCTTTGGATCACGTTTGCTTATATCTCGTTTCACGAATAGTCCATCGAGATCAAGGATGATGAGCTTTTTGATCTTGCAGAAATTCGAAACAAGATATCCCCATCCAGGGCAGTTTGGCGAAATCTCCTCAATTTCGGGGCAAACTACTGGTTCTTGGTCTTCCTCTACTTTATCTGGTGTTACATCTACATCCTACTTAGCTGCTATGTCTTCAACCTTCTTATCTAGTTCTTGAACATCTCCAATCCAGCTAAGTTCTGCCATAGACAAGTACCATGCCTTAAAAACCTCAATCAGACTGACATTTAACCTTTTCAAAATACACTTGAAAAGTATACCTTCCAGGCTATTGATTTCCATTTCATTAATTTCCTGAACTTCTATGGCAACAACAGTCCACTTGGCAGGAGATACTGGAGAAAAAATAAGCTCTACTTGAAGATGCTCATGATGATGTCGGAAAGAACAATACGAATACAATAAATAGACAGTCAATGAACAATATGAGTACAATAAATAGACAATCAATGAGCAATAAACAACTAGTGAACGAAAAATAAAGCCGTCGTTTCATTATCATCAAAATGAGGGTAGAAAGACCAAATTACAAAGAGGCTAGAAAGCACAAAAGGTTAATAGGGGCTATAGAAGTTTCTTGCGAGACTTTGGTTTGGGAGGTTTAAGGTTGGGTGCTTGGAGGTTAGTCTTTTTCTGAGCAGATGAAGGCTTCTTGGATTTTTTTCCTCCTGGAGTAGGCTCTGGAGGCTCGGATGCAACCTTAGCTTTTTTCTTTGGTGTGGCGCCCTCTTCAGTGTTGCTCCTCTTTTTCCTATGCCCCAAAATCTCTGCACAAACATCTGAAATAAGAAGATCCGCGTCCTCATCTGACAAGTTCACTGTTGTATCATTTTCAATTGTCTTCTCAAGTGATTTTTCAACGTCCTCTACGTCCTTGTTCATTGCAGGTTCTGGCTTCAGAGGTACCTTGGCTGACTCCTTGGATGCGTCACCTTGAGCTCCCACTACATCTGCTCTTTTTCAGCCCTTTTTTCTGCCTTTTGTTGGTCCGGAGTGTCTTCACCTGCTTGTTTCTGGGATGCATTCTTATCCCCGCACCCACCACACATGCTATCAATATTGGGCTGCGTGATGACCCAGCTTGGGAGTGTGCTACATAAAAGACAATGTAATAATACTCAATATTAAGTTATGTGAACATTCAAAGAGAAGAATGTTCCACAGAATATTACCAATTCCATCAACAGGAGATTCAAAGATGCCTTCCATTGGATCTTTCTCTGCAATTACGTGGAGAAAAGAAAAAAAATGGTCAAGAAATGAATCTACAATCAGCTTCATATCATAAGGTATAAAAACATCGATTCCGTGTACCAACATGCTCATCCATGTTTGCCTCTCCAGGTGCCAGCAGCTTCAAAGCATCTTTTAAAGGTTCCTCACATCCATGAAATAGACACTGGCTGGCAGACTTACAGGCAGTTACAAAACAAAGTGGGTGATACGGATGTTGACACCGGAGCATGTAGACACCGGTAACAACAGTCTACATGATAGACATCCCACAAGCAACACAATCACCTAACTGCACACAGCTATTGTCCGATCCCAAATGAACAGGCGGCCTAACAGGAAGGATAGGCATTCTTGACTTGAAAAAATTAATAATCATTTCCACAAATCGAAGATGCCCTATCGCCACTTCTACTTCCCATAACAAAGTGTCATGCTGACCCTGTAAAAAAATAGCACTGCGTACTTTATAAAACAGTATAAGTGTTTGTGCATTTCAAGAGTCTTCATCACTTTATGTGGTACCACTTAAGAGTGTTATATAAACACATTTAAGTGGTCTTTTACCATATAAAATGGTGTCTAACCATTTTTTTCTAATTAGAGTTTAATCACTTTTAAGTAATATCAACTACTACTAGGTGAATCAATCAAGCTTACATACCTGTAACTGTGCTGCCTCTTCACCTAGGTTATCAAGATTGTGCACTTCAATATCAAGTCCCATGTCTTTGAGAGCCTCCTTTCTGATTTGAATCAAGGTCTCAAGCTTTGCCATTGCTTCCTCGTTTGGTACAAGCCCAGCCTTATGCAACTTGAGTTCCTCCATATCCTTGTTCAGTCTTTCTATGATCTTGGCAGCGCCTTGCATCAAACCAACATGCTCATCTCTCTTTGTGTTTGATTTATCTAAATCAATTTTTATTGCTTCGAGACATTGCTGCTTCTCTTTTAACTTTTCAGCAGCATTAGCCTTCATGTTAGAAATAGCTGTTACATCAGCCGTTGACGCAGAAAATGTAGTCGAGGAAACATTTGACATTCCAAATGTTCCCATCGAGCCAAAGGCCCGCTTCTTTAGAAATTCCTCCTTAGCCTGCCCTGAAAATTGATGTCCACCTGAGTATGTCTGCCAGTCAAAGCCTGTGCCAGTACTGTCAGTGTAATTAGGCATATTTTCTGCATTAAATTTCCACTCGCTTGCAAGACATGGACCGTTTGTGGACCTCCATTTCTCCAATTTCCTATTTAAAGTTTTCTATTGGCGTAACATTTTGATAACACCTTTAGCATACACAGCCCATGCAACTAAACCTTCAGAATCTTCAGCGCTCTTTCACTTCTGCCACGTAAATCCATGTGCAAAATGCACGCCTACCTCGTTGTTTGGGGGAGCTCCCTGATATACTTTGTGGTATAGCAGGAGACATTCTTCATACATTTCAGGCCTCAGCCCCTTTAAATGCATCTTCTCCTTTTGGTGGTGCTTGTAAATCCATACGCTAAGCCACTTCTCATCTGAGAAATCATCATCACATAGGAGCTTCGGATCCTGGCCAACCAAGCATAGCCCATATTCGGTATGAAAATCTTCCTTGGTGAAGCAAAATTTTGTTTGAGTGGGTAAGGCCACTTGTGGTACTGTCCACCTCCCTGTAAAAACATATATGAGTGCATGTTAGTATATAATGAGCCATAATTAAACTTGTTTTATCAACAATAAGAAGTAACTGAAATGATTTCTGCACCATTCTCAGTGGTACTGCAAAATTTTTAAGTGGTGGTGTACCACTAAATGGTTCTCAACCACTTAAAACTGGTTAGGTAACACTAAAAAGTCCTACTACACCACTATTTGCTGGTGATACATCACGTTTTGGTGTTTCTTCACCGCTTTAAAGTGGTGCTCCAGCACATAAAAGTGGGCTGAACCACTGTTCAGTTGTGCTACACCGATGTGAATTGTTGTACACAACTTAAAACTGGTGCTACACTCCTAAAAAGTGGTGCTACACTCCTAAAAAGTAGCACCACATTCTATTGGTGCTACACCAATAGAATGTGGTATCTCCTTGTAAAGCTTCATCACTTAAAAGCACTTAACCACCACTTTTAGCAAAGATGCAGAACTAAAGATTATTGCACTTTTGTAAAGCATCACTAAAAATTGGTTCTATAGCACTCAAAGTGGTTGACCATCACGCACCACCACTTAAATGTGATTTGAACCACAAAAAGTGGTGAACACCACTTTATTGGTGTTTACCACTTTATACCAAATAACGTTCAGGTTAAGAAGCACCACTTTTCAGTGGTTCTACACACTTTTAAGGTACCGAATAACGTTCTAGTTAAGAAGCACCACTTTATAGTTGTGTTGACCACTTTATAGTGGTCTTCACCACTATAAAGTGGTGCTTCTTAACTAGAACGTTATTCGGTACCTTAAAAGTGTGTAGAACCACTGAAAAGTGGTGCACCATCATGATGCTTCGCTTAAAAGTGATGCTTCACCACAAAATAGTTAGGGTTTTCCACTGGAAAATGATCCACCCATTGTATCGCCAGTTTTTACTAGAGCCTTACCTATTTTTAGTGCTGCCAGCACTTTAAAGTGGTCTAGTATCACTTTTAAGAGATGGTGCACCATATCAGCATAACTATGTAGTGACGCAACCATGGTTTCTGCCCAACTTTAAAGGGTGCTGCAGGTGCACCACTTCAACACAGCCTATTAGTGGTGCTATACCCATAAAAAGTGGGGTTCACCCACTTGATATTTACTAGTGGTGTGCACACTACTTTTTCCTACTAAAGCAACACTTTAATTGAATCCATGGGGGAAATACCTGCATCTAACCTGCTGAACATTTTGCTTCTTAGGTGTACCCTTGGGGGACTCGGAAGTTCTTTTTGTAGCATGCATGTGCAAAAAATTCAGAAATTTTACAAGACATAAAACCAATGCATCTAACCTGTTTTGATAGGCGACTCCTGCGTAGAGCTCTTTCCCTTCCTAGGTGTACCCTTGTCAGAGTCTGAAGGTCCTTTTGTAGCCTGGTTCTTCATCCTGAAAAGATCACAAATGCCACATAGATACAACATCAATAGTTAAATGCATTCATGCTTGAACCTGCATGATGCATTCGTATAAGCATGCACACACAGTTGATAAAATCTGCATTCATGCTTCAAGCTGCATGATGCTTCAAACTGGATGATGCATTTTTATAAAGCATTCACAAGGGTGATCAATTAGATGTGCACAATGCATATACATTCCATAAATAAATTCTAAACTCACACATGCATCATTAATAGTTACAATCCACGATTATCTTGCCACACTTTTTTTTTCTTTTTGCAATACCCTCCCCAACAGAGGGCAGACCATATCGCGAGGGGTTGAAGCTGGGTCCTTACGCACCCACCCATTCACTTTAACCACTAGGCCAAGCCCCCTTTGGTTATCTTGCCACACATTCAGAGACAAGCATACAACGCTTCTACATCTGCATGAAGCATGTTAAAACATGGATCAATGCTACCTGGAAATGCTACCTAGGAAAACTATCCACATTTAAATTTAACCAACATTCGAGATAGAATGCTTCAAGCTACATGATGCCACATACCTGTTGCTGCTGCCTGCAGGGGATTTTTACTGAAGTTGATGACCAGCCCAACAAAAAGTACTCCTCTTGAATTTGCTTGCTGTTGTTGTGATGTTGCTGCTTGTTGCTTCGGCTAGCAGAGAAACGCAAAGGAGGGAGGAAAGAGGGAATCAGAAATCTGAATGGCGCGGGCGAGACAGAGAGAGGGGGGAGGAACGAGCGCGACAGAGAGGGAGGGACGAGACTCGAGAGAATATTTGCATTAAGTGGTTGAAAGTACCTTGAGGTGATCATTAACCACTAAGCGCTTTCACTTAGTACACGTCAAATTTTAACCCTTTTTTTCCCATAAATTTTGAATTTAATCCCACTGTTTCAAACGCCTAAACCACCCATTTTCTCAACCCCAAAAACTATATACTATATAGTGGCAAAAGTAGTCCACCTATACATGCATTCACCTTGAAACGCTAGCCCTGCGAGAGCATGAGGGTGGGAGAAATGCAGCGACATAGCGTAGGTGCAGTGCGAGAGCATGAGGGTGGGACACAGCGACATAGCGAGTTGGCTTGTCGCTGCTGAAACGCTAGCCCTACGAGAGCATGAGGGTGGCGACATAGAGTGGGTGCAGTGCCTTCCCTGCTATCAATGCTACGACCAGGCATTCGAGGCCAAGGCGGTCCTGCATGGACATGAGGGTGGCACATAGGCGTTCTGCGATAGCATGAGGGCTCCTGTAATTGGCGTGGCTCGCTCGAAAAAAACTTTTTTTGAAAAACTTGGCAAGCCTATCGCTTGCCCAACGTCCTCTATTACAAGAGTAACCCTGTTTAGCTTTGGAAAAGCGAGTAGCATAGCGCACATTTTAACATTTTGAAATATTGTTAGCTAGGTCGGCATGTGCAAGATGGAGGAGACCTAGATGTACTAGCTGTTGTGAAGAGAAAATAACAAAATTACACTATTTTTTTTTTCAAATTTTTGTAGGTTTTCTCACCTTTAAATATAAATTTAGAGGTAAATTTAAAAATTTGTAGGTGGGATTACACTAAACCTAGGTATTTTTCGAGCACTACAGAACCCTCTCGAAGGTCATGCTAGAGAGAGAGAGAGAGAGAGAGAGAGAGAGAGAGAGCGAGAGAGAGAGAGAGAGAGAGAGAGAGAGAGAGAGAGAGAGAGAGAGAGAGAGAGAGAGAGAGAGAGAGAGAGAGAAGTTGCCAATCTATATGCTTACAATTTTGGCCAAGGTAAGTATTATTGACCCACAGCAAGTGAGTTGACATAGGTTTGTACTATGGACCTTTTTAGTTTATGATTTTGTTGTGTGCAAACACTGCAAGCATGGGAGTTTCTCTCTCTCTCTCTCTCTCTCTCTCTCTCTCTAGCATGCCTTAAAAAAAGTATCTATTAGTCGTGTACTTTTAAGGATTGAACTAAGAGATGACCATTTTAGTGTAAACATCGCAAAAAAAATGAAATTAATAGAAATTAAACTCGATGCAAAAATAAAGAAAGAATGGGATAAATAGAGAGAAATGACAGTGTAGTAAAAAAGAGATAGTAAAAATTTAAAAAAAAGTCTATGATAGATATAAATGTTCCTTTTTCAAATAACTCATGTTCATATGTCCGTGCAGTGATGGATAGCCCTTCCGGTGGTTCTCCAATTGCTGCTATAGGAGGACATGGTGTTGATGAGGTTATCATGTCTACACCTCCAGATCGTAATAGCCTACAAGCAAAAAAGAAACTTGCTAGATCAAGAATTTATGGGGATGATGAAGGTTCTTCAAAGAGTTTACACATTATTCAAGGATTTTGTGAACGTAATGAATCTAACCAACACGAGTCCAATGAATATTTATGTAAAATTTGGAAAGAGGTTCAAGCACCTACAAGTGAAAGTGACCAAGAGACTTTTCGAGAAGAGTTCTTCTCAACAATGAGACATTTGGAGCTCAATCAACATGAGCTCTATAGGTTTACTGAAACCTTTCAGTACGAGGTCATGGAGAAACTCTCTTTACTCTTTAAAGAGCACAAGGAGCAAGTTGAAGCCTTGAAAGAGCAAGTAACCAAACTAGGGAATGAAGTTCAATCCTTAAAAGTATCTATTAGTCGTTTGAATGCAATTGACAAAAGGATTGGTCGTATAGTTATGCCAAGTGGTCCAGGTGCACCAAGTAATGCACCCAATATGTAAGCTCTTATTGAATGATGAGCTATGATACTTATGATGTTTATGTTAAGAACAATTGATTTTCTTAAGAATGTTTTTGATGATGATGATGTATGCTATTCATTTGTAATGTAATGTGAGAATAATTCAATCTCTATTTGAAACAAAAACAAATGGTGTCTTCTCAACCACGTTCTTTGACTCCTAGACATGCAAGACGTAGCAGATTGTGTGATGCTACTCGAAAAGCAAGACCGGAAGTTGCACGGTCTAGGGCTCGAAGATCTCTGCATGGGGTTGATTTTTCAAATGAACCCTCTTCATCAATGGTCTATATCAATGCCCCCTCTTCATCAAGAATTCATATTTCGAATGACCCCTATTCATCAAGGGTTTCTATCAATGAGCAAGGACCAATTGCTGCTAACTTTGAAAATAATCTCTACAATACTGAAACTTATAGACCCTTGCAGGATGTCCACACAAATCCTCACAATGCTCTTAGAGAGGGTGACTTCTCCAAAGTTGAGAAATATAACCTTTCATTTCGTACAGTGTATCCAGATTCCTTGTTCTTAAAGCATAGCTCCATGCTTTCTCTTCACCATGGTAAATGCGTACTACACAGCTTGGGCATCTTGGAATTTAGATGTTCTATCTGTGGTGCTTTTTCTTGGAAGGTAGAAGGGAGGTCAATACAAACATTTGTGGGAAAGTATTGTTGCTCATCGGGTAAAGTTTCTTTGCTTAATTTAAGTGATCCACCAATGGAGCTTAAAGAGTTGATGCAGGGGACTACTCCTAGAAGCAAAATTAAAAGATTTCTCAGAAACATAAGGGCATATAATACTGCATTAGATTTTGCATCATTGGGGGCCCATGTAGATGAGCAATTTTCTAGAGGGAGAGGCATATACACTTTTAAAGTTCATGGATCTATGTACCATAATACAAACATTTGTGGGAAAGTACTGTTGCTCATCGGGTAAAGTTTCTTTGCTGAATTTAAGTGATCCACCGATGGAGCTTAAAGAGTTGATGCAGGGGACTACTCCTAGAAGCAAAAGATTTCTCAGAAACATAAGGGCATATAATAATGCATTAGCTTTTGCATCATTGGGGGCCCATGTAGATGAGCAATTTTCTAGAGGGAGAGGTATATACACTTTTAAAGTTCATGGATCTATGTACCATAATATTGGGCCTATGACTCCAGGGGAAACAATAGATCGAATCCCTCGCTTTGCACAATTGTACTTTTTTGACACAGAGAATGAGTTGAATAATTGATTACACCATGTATCAAATGTGGATAGAGATGTTTTGCAAAGTTTGCAAACGATGATGCATCGTGAGAACCCATATGCAAATGCCTTTCGTCATGCCGCTACAATGATGCAAGATTCTATAATACCTGAGGTCCAGATGGTAATTACTGAAGCACGTTCAAATGGTTGGCAGTACCTAGCACCCCGTGGTTCAGAAGTTGCATCAATCATACCTGGGCATGGAGATGAAAGAAATGTGGGGCATCGTGATATTTTATTGAAATATCGAAGAGGAGGACTTAAAAGAATTTCTTCCTTTCATCGCTCATATATGCCTTTACTATATGTTTTGTTGTTTCCAAGAGGAGAAGATGGCTGGCACCCGTACATACCTCTTCTCAATATCAATAATGATGCTAACCCCGATGATGATGCCAGTGGGAATACTGAAAGGAGAACACGCTTTATGACTCAAAAGCAGTATTATACCTTTAGGATACAAGTAAGGAGTGAGACCACAGAGTGTCTTTTATGAGGGGTTAGGTTATTGCAGTAATACATTGTTGATGCTTACAACACAATGGAGGAGTCTAGGCTACTATGGTTGAAAAACCATCACAAGGAACTTCGTGTTGAAGCTTGTCAAGGCCTTCCAGACATGGTGGCAGCTAGGGATGTGGTGGAAGGAGTGAGAGGTATTAATGCTGGACAAAGGATTGTTTTGCCTTCGTCTTTTGTGGGTGGACCACGACATATGTATCAGCTCTATCAAGATGCCATGGCAACTGTGCGCAAGCGTGGGAAGCCAGACCTATTTATAACTTTCACATGCAATCCACGCTGGAAAGAGATTGATGATGCCTTATTGCCAGGGCAAAGTGCTTATGATCGTCCTGATTTGACATCACGAGTCTTTTATCATAAGTTTAAAGACTTGATGCAATTGCTTATACACGGTTCTATTTTTGGAGATGTCATTGGCCATGTTAGTGTGATAGAATTCTAGAAAAGAGGACTTCCTCATGCTCATATTTTGTTGATACTTGCATCTCAGTACAAGCCCACTGATATTTCACACTATGATAAAATGGTTTGTGCTGAGCTACCAGACAAAGACAGGTTCCCTGATTTGCACAATGTTATAACACGTTGTAACATTCACGGTCCATGTGGTGTCTTGAATCAAAATGCACCATGCATGGTAGAAGGGAGGTGCAGATTTAAATATCCACGCAAGTTTTGTGCAGAAACTTGCATTGATGGCGTTGGATATCCAACATACATGCGACGAGATGATGGAAATTATGTGCTATCAAAACAAATGAAGCTGGATAATCGATGGGTTGTGCCATATAATCCACTTCTCTCATTGAGATATAAAGCTCATATCAATGTCGAGATATTCTCGACTATCACAACTGTAAAATATCTTTACAAATATGTGTATAAGGGCCATGATAGAGCCACAGTCTTGCTGCAAGATGGTGAAGGTGTTCTTGATGAAATTAAGAGCTATCTAGAGGCACGTTATGTATCGACATTGAAGGCAATTTGGAGGATATTTGGATTTGACCTACATGTTGAGAAGCCCGATACAATGCGATTACAAGTTCATCTTCCTTTATAGAATATGGTAGCTTTTGAAGATGCTGCAGATTTGGCGAGAGTAGTCACTAATGATGCAAATAGAAAGACAACACTGACAGAGTGGTTTGTGGAAAATCAAAGGTATCCGGAAGCAAATTATTTTCTCTACACAGACTTTCCTACTGAATGGCTTTGGAGTGCACGCAGAAAAGTATGGGCTCACAGACAAAAGGGCAACACCATCGGAAGAATGTACAACATTGTTCCCACAGCTGGGGAGGTTTATTACCTTCGAATGTTGCTTAACGAGTGCAAGGGTTCACGGAACTTTGAGGACCTTCAAACTTTTAGTGGGCACACTTACCCTACCTTTAAGGAAGCTTGCAATGCTAGGGGCCTACTACAAAATGATGCTGAATGGTCAATGTGTCTACAGGAGGCATCCTTGCAACGATTGGGACCACAATTGCGACAATTATTTGTGATCATTTTGGTGTTTTGTGAGCCTTTGTCTCCAGGTACTCTATGGAATAATTTCTCCAAAGATCTTTCAGAGGACATTTTTTATGCTTTGTGCACACGTACGCTTGATGAGCATGTTCGTCATGAAATAGCAAACAACCAAGCATTATCTACCCTATATTATATGCTTCAACAATATGGAAAATGACTTGCTGACTATTTTGGAATGCCTAGCATAGATCAAGCACGTTTATTCCAGTGTAGTGGTGGATTGCTAAGTGAGGAGACAATATTCAATGCACATGAACAAAATGATTTGGCAGATAAAATGGAGAGTTCTTTGAATCAAGGGCAACACATTGCATATAATGAAGTCATGGAGGCAGTTGAAAAGGCAGAAGGAAGTATTTATTTTCTAGATGGACCGGGTGGAACTGGAAAAATATATCTTTATAACGCCTTGCTCTCTCGCATTCGTGGTCAACAAAAGGTTGCTTTGGCATGTGCATCATCCGGCATTGCAGCTTTACTTCTTAGCAATGGAAAGACCGCTCACTCAAGGTTTAAAATACCATTAGAGTTACATTCGGAATCAACATGTAGTATCAAAGTGAACAGTCAGCTTGCTGAACTTTTGAAGAGAGCTGCCTTGATCATATGGGATGAAGCTCCCATGACCCATCGATATGCTTATGAGGAACTAGATCGAACGTTGAGGGACGTGATGCAAAATGATTTATTGTTTGGACGAAAAAGTGCTTTTGTTTGGGGGTGATTTTAGACAAATCTTGCCTGTTGTCTGCAAAGGAAGTCGTGCAGATATTGTGAATGCATCTTTGTGTCACTCACACATATGGAAATATATAAAGGTTTTGCGGCTAACAGACAATATGCGTGTGTTTCAAGGCTCAAATAATTCACTTGCAAGAGAATTTGCAGATTGGATACTTCGCATTGGTGATGGTCATGGAGATTTGAATGACCATGTCCCATTGGCAAATAACATGCTTCTTCTAGGAAATAGTCTTGAAGGGCTCATTGATTGTATATATGGAGATATGCAACACATTCAAGATTACAAGAGGTTTTTTAAGGATAGAGGTATCCTTGCTCCTCGCAATAAGGAGGTTGATGCCATTAATGACTTGGCCATGGGTAAAATGAGAGGAATATTCAAGGAATATGTGAGTGCAGACTCAGTATGTTCATCTGATTGTAGCAGTATTCTTTATACAACTGAATTTTTGAATTCTCTTGATCTTGGGGGAGGGTTTCCACCACACTCTTTGCAATTGAAAGAGAATGCCCCAATTATGCTTCTTCGCAACTTGGATCCTCAACAAGGTTTGTGCAATGGTACAAGGTTGATATGTAAGCAGTTTCACCACAGGATTATTGATGCAGAAGTAATCACTGGGTCACATGCTGGAGAAAGGGTATTCATACCCAGAATAGACTTTATTATAGGGGCTTCTCATGGACTACACTTTGAAATGAAGCGTAGACACTTTCCTGTGAGGCTTGCATTTGGAATGACAATCAACAAGGCACAAGGTCAAACACTTGAAGTTTTGGGTTTGTATCTAGCTACACCAGTTTTCACTCATGGTCAGCTATATGTTGCAATGTCCCGTGTGAGATCTTCATCTGCCATCAAAATAGTTCTTGATGATGCTCAAAGATTGAATATAAATGAATCCGCAGAGCCACCAATGGTTTACACTCAAAACATTGTGTACAAAGAGGTTTTACAACTAACAAATATATAAGGTTAGATTCACAACATTGGACCATGGGTATTCCACGTGTAAGCTTGAGTATATTTTGGGTCTTTGTCATTCTATTTTTCGTTGTCTCTTATTGAAGGACTATAATTGAAATAATTGAGGGAATTGGAAGAATTTATTGTGTTTTACTGATAGCTTTTGGGAATGTTCTCTTCTTTTTTGTTGCCTTGGTGGCTTCTTTGTTGTACCAAAATGTGATCACAAATAATCATCACAAACACACACACTTGATTCAAACCAAATCATGTATGCTCTGGCCACTGTGCCCTGTGACCATGATGACATTGAGCACTGCACGAGAGAGAGACCGCCGGAGGCGGCCGGCCATACTAGTTCACAATTCAAATCGCAACAAGTTCACTAAAATTTGTTTATGTGCCAATATTTTACGCTTTCTACATTGGAACAACTTTTTAGTGCTAGTTCTTAAAGAAAGTGACTATTAGATGCTTTTAGTGTGCATCTATTAAATTAATTAGTTGGTTTATAAGCACTTCTAAAGATAAGAGTTGATATTTAGAGTATTTTTGGAGCGTGTAAATTAAACAATGGGTTTCTGTTTAACTAAGATCAATTGTGTGTGGTCACATGGGAATGGCCATAAACATGCAAATTTTGAAGAAGAAACCTAATCAGAGGAAAGCACTCGACTTCCAAAACAAAATGGCTATAAGGATCATACAATGGGTTGAAGGGGTTCTTTTTCATGTTATTATCTTTTAGAGCCCTAGAGCACCTCATGGTATCTTGATCGATGGGCCTCTTTAACGTGTTGCCCCTCCTCATGAATTTGGGCAAAACCTAGGCAAACCCAAAATATGCAAAAATGGGGGGTCCAATGTAGTGTGCAAACCAAGTTGGATCCCCCCCCCCCCCCCCCCCCCCCGGCGGGTCCCTCGCACAAAAAAATATATTTTACATACCAAGGAACCCCGTTAGAATTTTTTAAAATTTAAAAAGTTTTGTAATTGCTTATAATTGCATGGAATTGCTTTAGGACATTGTGGCCATAGTTCTATAAGTTCATTTGCATAACTTATCCCTTTGGTTCACTTGCCTTATAATGTAAGAAACACAAAAGATAGACAAGTTAAATCTTATCACAAAAGATAGGCAAGTTATGGGTAAATTTATGCCACACAGATAATCTATCCCGAATCTTAAACCTTTCCAAGGATAATTAGTTTTTTTTAGCAAGAAGTCTCCACCTTTTCCTTAACTTGTAGAGCTAGAAGATATTGGCCTCATATACTGCCTCCTAGACTTCTGGAACTTCTTCTCAGCAAGCATGCTCTTATTAAGCATGGTGAAACATCTATACAATATAGATGTTGCATAGATGCATGAAGCCAATGAGGTGCACTGCCATACCACATACCAAATCTTGATGATGTCATATATAAAGTGGCCACAAAATTGAGTGCAACTAGGATAATGCACATCCTCTTCTGTAAAAGTGGAGAGAAATGCATCACAACCCAAATGTAGTTCTTCATGTGGATGCGAGTACGTTTTGTTTGTGAGCAAGGTTTGCAAGTGATGGATCTACTTGCTCCTTTGACGTGTTGCATGAGCAACATTGAACATCTCATTTGGATTTGATTGTTGCGGCTTGAGAAAGAATGGGACATTACCATAAGGATGCCACAAATTTTCAAAATATGGTCTGACCCTTTGCCCAAGTCCATCTCCATGTACAAGGGGACTCTCCTCAAAACAATTTCTTATGAAATAGAGCCTATTGAGCCCCGTGATGGAGCAAATGGCTCTGTTACACTCAAGAAAACCAATGTCTTATTTTCTATGCCACATCCTAATTCAAAGGGGTTAATTAGGACCACACACTATTTTGTCACGCAATATAAAGGGAACCATCAATGAAATTCCTCAATGACACATGCTTTTCCTTCTTCCTTTCTCTTATCTGAATCTACACAACATAGATCTAGTAACTACTGAATGAACCTCAAGATGCTTTTCCTCGTGACTACCAGCTAGGTTTCCCCTTGAGCGTACAATTTAGTATGACAACAACATTGTACAGGGCAACAACCCTATTCGTAAGTCTATCTATGGGCTTAGTGTTGAAGGTGCTAAGGAGGTGGAATTTGAGTTAGCTAACTACCATTAATGTGGATTAATTAATTCTAATAGTCCTTCGACATGGGTTTCACTAATTTTTTTGGTGAAGAAGCAAGATGGTTCTATGCATTCATGTGTAGACTATTGAGGCAGGCATGCTATCGTAATCAAGAACAAGTGTCTGCAAAAAAGTTGTGATGAATTGTTTAATTGATTGTGAGGCACACAATAAGTTTTTGAGATTGCTTTATGTTTGGGATACCATGCATAATAAACAAACATGTTTAGAATCGCGTCTTAATGCACACCTGGTTTTCGAACTGCTCTTTGAAGGCAATCTCAATACAAAGGAGCACAAGTATGTTTTAGAGACACAAATACAATAATATTTCTATGTATATAAGCTCTTTGGATGGATCCGAGGAATGAAGTTCTTCCACAAGCCAATAGATTTATGTGATTTTCTTGAGTTGCCTAGCTAATATTGCAAATAAATCTATTAAGCTAACACTTCCCATGACAAACCAATCAATGCCTCAAGGAAGAAGAGAAACAATGAGACTTTGATAGGCTTTGAGTAGATTTTACTATTGCTCGTCTCTTTTTTGAATAGCAAATCTCACATTATCTGAGAGGTTATATCAAGAAAAAACCCCCACATCAGCGCCATGCTCAACTTGAGCCATGACCAAAAAAAATTCAAGGGTCCATGGGTAATAAGGGAGCCAGATCGTCTTGAGGGCTTTTGCAGCAGGGAGCTCTCAAACCCAAGATACAAAGAATACCATCATAGATAATACCACAAAACAAATTGCATGGTTGCCACAGGGCACAAGCCTCGTGCTGTAGGATAGGTACCCTCCCACACAAAGCCAGAGAAGCATATCGAATGAGAAGCTTGTCGCAAGGGGAGAAGTTGGACCGCTCTTTGACACAAATGTAGGACCCCGTTCGGGAAGCCAAAACACAAAACCCTTCATGCTTTTGTGGAGAGCCAAGCACCATCACATAGACCAACCAAAGCCAATTGTTGCTACCACGGAGTTAGCACCCACCACATGACTGCCTTGTGCCGATCGACAGCACCAAGAAATAGATAACTCACACCCACCAATAAGGCCCTTTGAAAGAAGGGGGGCTATTGCTGAGCCACTGCGGGCAAAAATACGAGGTTGAGGAAGGCAGAAGAGGCAACGGGCAAAGTACAGCCAGGGTTCCCCACCCGAGAATAGCCCCGTACTTGTGCAAGGCAGATCCCAGTCACCTCTGCCACCGTGCGCACCATGCTCGAATATGCCCTAGCCTCATTAGAGCTTCCGAACCCGTGCACAGAGCTCATGCATGCAGTGATAGAGTTTTATAGTAGCATGTTGAGGTTACGGTTCCTCAAAAAATGATGATCTATTACGAATCTTACAAAGCTTACAACATATTTGTGTGTACTATTACTCTTGTCTTATAGATTGTGGATCCTCACAAACCCTTAATGTTAGAAATAAATGCTAGTAATTGGGCAATTGACACAGTTCTAACTCAAGATGGTAGACCCGTGGCTTTTTGAGAGTAAAAATTAAAATAGACCAGGCAAAATTACTTCGTTGAGTTCTAATTTGCTTATGAGAGAGAACTATATGCAAATCTCCATGATCAAAAGGACGAGTGACCCTATTTACATGGGTTTGAGACTGTATTTGGTCATGAGTATTAAATGATTTACATCTCAAATGGATATGAAGGAAAGCACCGCTAAACATAAAAAATCCTTCAAAAGTATGATTAAAAGCTTTGATATCATCAAAAACGATATAATGTGGTAGCATACGCTCTAAGTAGAGTGCTAAAGATTAATTATCTATCTTAGCGTCACATAGTTATAAAGTGAGTTATTTGAATCCCTTAAGGGCAAGTGTGAGCATGATCCAATATAATCTCAGATGTAGAATCTTGTAAAAAGGAGAGATCTCTATCCCTTTTGAGGAAGCAACAATGTTGTTTTTTGTAGCAGCACAAGCATCCCCACTCGCATGATCCAATGAGCGTTCATGACCACTATCAAGGTCGCCTCGCCGCATTTAAACCCATGACTCAGGTCGCGGAGGACAAGTGTTCAACCAATAAAGCTAGCTCATTTGGACTCAGCAACAATGTTAACTCAGCACACAAATCCTTTAGCAAGTAATAAATTGAATAGGTAGATGAATCATTAGAATCATTTTTCCATTGATTAAAGGTACTTACTATAGAAGGAGATCACAGTATTTGTACCCATAGACCCAAAAATGTCATCAAAATTTCATTTTAATGAATTTAAGGCTTTACCATGGAATTTCTCTCTCTAGAAATGACTATTTTATAGAGAGAAAGCATAAAAAACTCAAAGGGGGGGAGGGGGGGGGGTTCACTATATGTAAAGTTTATATATCGCATATGCTTAAGGACTGATTATAAAATCCCTTAGTTGTGAATTTTTCTACTCAATTTTTGTTTCAAGATCATTTTTCAACACTCTTTTGTATGTGAAAAATGTGAGAAAATATAGAACAAAATAATCCCTAATGTTGAATCCATGTGATATGTATTTTTATTGTAGCGACCCTCTCAAGGACACCGTTCGCGATACAAAAAAGCACATGTCAAAGGGACAATGAGGCAAGCAAGAAAGTACACTAATGGGTAGAAGTAAGTGTCAAAAAATGAATGCCAATTTATATGTGCATGAAAATTTCTCTGAAGATCTCATAAGAATTCTAGGCAGGGATTTAATATTTACGTAATTACGTCAAATTTTGTGTGATCACAAGGTCTTATTGACACATTTACATGATCATAGTAAACATGATCACATAGAAACCGGTTTAGGGTGACTTGCAAACCCAGAAAACTCCCGCCGGGCTTTCCTGTTTCCCCGGCGGGCCCGTTGGGTTTTATTATTTTCCCTGCAGGCCCGTCGGGGAAGCAAAAAAGCCCGGCGAGCTGTTTGCATTATATATACGCGGGCCCGATCGGGCCCGCTGGGTGTATTATCGCTTTCGCCTTCTGAGAGAGAGAGAGAGAGAGAGAGAGAGAGAGAGAGAGAGAGAGAGAGAGAGAGAGAGAGAGGTTAGAGAGAGAGAGAGAGAGAGAGAGAGAGAGAGAGAGAGCGCTTGCACCACCTTTGCAGGTACGTCGAGAGGAGAGAGGAGAGAGGGAGAGAGGGGGTCGTGTGGGAGCATGCTCTGCGTCGCAGTGCGCTGCAGCAATAGAGTATCTGACCACACGGTCTGGGTATGTGTTGTGTATGTGTGTATACGTTGTGTGGTAGCATGCCTTTTGTCGTAGTGCGCGACAGTAATAAGGTATCTTATCACACAATGGAAGTGTGTGTGTAAGCTGTTCTCCGGAATAGTGCTTATCACGGGGGCATCACCTCGGTGACGCGGGGAAGATGGTGTCATTGTGGTAAGTATTGGCTTACTGTCTGGGTACTACGTCGGTATCGTGGCGAATCTAGTATCCTTATGGTAAGTCAACTTCCCTTCCCCTTACATATGGGCATCGGTTGGTAACGCGGCTAAGAAATGTTCGTATGTAGGCCATTGTTTTTCCTTAGATTCAGGCGGCACTCAGTTGGTAACGCGGCTAATAGAGTGTCGTTTGTTAGAAGCATATGTTTTTGCATAAATGTGGCATTCAAGTCGTTAACCCGGCCGTACGAACGTCATATAATTTGTATGTGCATGAGCAATTAATTTTTTAAGTATTAAGTATATGAAATACTTGGTCGGTAACGCGACTGTGAAGAGTATTTCATATAACAAATGTATGAATTGTTTGATTTTGTTGTTTTTAACTGTCCATTTGAAATTATATACTAGCTAATCATATTCAAAAGAATACTTTACTCATCAATCATCGCTGTTTTAAATGTTCTATCTATATAGAATACTTTATTCATGAATCATCACTATTTTAAATGTTCCATTTATATAGAATACTTTATTCACCAATCATAGCTATTTTAAATGTGTCATTTATATAGAATACTTTATTTATCAATCATCGCTATTTTAAATGTTCCATTTATATAAATTACATAAAAAAAAATATTTGCACACAGATTGCATGTTTAATATTTGTTTTTAATCTTTTTAAAGGGCTCTCAAGCATTATCGCTAGTTTTAATGCTTCATTTACATAAATTTTTTTGCAAAAATCTAAATACATACAATTTGCATGTTAAATATTCTTTTATATCTTTTTAAAGAGCATCAATTATCATCGTTTTTTGATTGCTACATTTACATAAATGCTATGTAAAAAAGTGTGTGAACGCAATTTGCTAGTCCAATTTGTATACTTTCAATGTTTTAAATGTTTTGAAGATTTTAAGTCGGTGTGTACTTTGTTTGAATTAGTATGTGCGCACATAGAAAAATATAAGATACAAAATTCAATATATGCTGAAATGTTAAAGACCGTTAACATGTATTGTTTGATCTGAATTAAGTTCTTATAAACCATTTGTTTGAACTGCTTTTTACACGTGTAATAGATTACAATTTTAAGTGAAGATTATATTCAATTTTTATCAATATTTCCATAACATTTGTTAAAGTCTTCAAGTGATGGTTAAGAGTTTACCTGAGATAGTGTGAGAGTGGTAGTGTCATTCGCAACCATGAATTTGTATTTGATATATTGTTTTTGTATTGTCTAGTGCAAATATGACACCATATCAGAAGAAATGTATTATGCGTGCCATTCGTAAAGAATGTATTTTGGCAATCTCATCATGTGCAGCTAACCGCATACAGCAGATTAGTTAAAGCGATGTCTACATCAAAGACATCACTAGCGCTATATGGGAGAACACAGAGCATAGGTTGCGACTTGAAGGCCAATACGAGTTGTTGAGTCCAGCTGGGATACGAGAATTTGACCCCCACCATAAAGTCAAGACAATGTTGGGCAATATGAAAGTATGTTGCAGAGACTTAAAGGAAGATATCCCACCTGCTTGCCACATGTCAAAGTTAGAGCTCTGGGATAAATTGTGGGAAGAACAGAAGGTAAAGATGAAGCGTGTGAAAGCGCAGGACCAAGCAGCTTTACCCAAGAGATTGAAGATGGCACAAGATGCACAAGCAGCTTTGTGAGGTCGATCCGATGCGAGCGGCATCGGGACAATCACGCGCACTGCTTTGAATGCAAAGTGCGCTCATCTTGTCGGTATCCCTCACGAAGCCTTGGCAGAAGTTATGAGGATTGGAGCTGGCTCCTTCGGTGTGTGCACATTGTACACTGTCAAAGGCATCTCATTTTTTCCAGACCACATTACATATGTGGGAAAATGTTACAAGGAAGGGAGTGAGGCAAAATTTGACAGCTTTCAGACAAAGCAGGGAGTGCAAACGCTTCACCCCTCCATTGTAGGGTGCATTGGGTTTACTACAGAGTCTCCTTGGATCACGATATTCCCATACTACAATGGGGGTACCGTGGGCGACATGATGTGCCGCTTACTGTTCGCTCACGGATTGTTCAGACGACACATGCACATGCTATAACACGGCTGGAGGTCATTGCCTGTAGCAAACAACCCTGTAAGCGAGATAGACACGGTGCGGATCAAAGCAGTGGTCGAGCAGATGCCGATAATTTGTCATGCCTTAATCGACGGCGTTGCGACTATCCTCCAAGCCCGTATAGTGCACTGTGACCTGCACCCATTCAACGTAATGTTGGACTTTACTCGCGCCAATAAACCCCGCGTCAATATCATTGATTGGGGTATGATGCTGAGAACACCTGCTAAGCGCGTGGCAAATAATTATTTGTCTCCAACTGCACAGTCGGACGAAGCAGTTTTGAATGCATAGAGAGCAGGGAACACCGAGATGGCTAAGAGACCGTGGATTGCTCTCGAACTATACGATCCACCGGGCGCAGATGCATACTCAAAATCCAGCGACATTTATGCATTGGGCTACCTGTTCGACATGCTGGCAGATTTTTGGAGTGCAGCAAAAAAAAATTATTTTCCAAACGATGTTTTTCACCACCTGGACCAAGATGTTATGAGGGCTATTCGAATTAAAGTAGATTGTTGGATGAAGTTAAAAGATCGGGACCAAAGAAGGAATGCTTCTGACGTGTTGATGTTTTCCAAAGAACATTTAAAGACAGACCCTAATCCTGTGCAACGTCCACTTGTTGAACTTGCACCATCATTTTATCCGATTTAAACATTTTTATGATATACATGTCTTGTCAAGTGTATTCAAATTTTTATTGAAGTGTATTATCTAGTTTGAAGTGGTTCACCTAATTGAGTCAATCATCTTTAGTCAATTATCTTTAATCATTTCAAATTTGTCATTTAATTGTCAATATTTCAAATTTGCCTTGTGGTTCAATTAGTCGCATTTGAATTGGTGGTTTTTAGTGCATTTCGCGCAGTGTCCCAATGAGTGAGAATATATATTTGCCAATGATATTGAATATTTGCCACTCTGTTGACTGCAGCTCTAAGAGAAAATGGCCGATCAAGATATAGATATTGGCACCCAATCAATGCCTGATGATCAACAACAAGCGGCTGTTAATGCATTTCAGCGCATGAAGTCTCTGGCACACGGCATGTCGGCACAACAAGCGACGTGTACTGCTCGCCGACTCTCAAAGTGGGCAAATCCAAACCATATGCCGTGGAAAGAAATCAATAAAGAAGTGACAAAGGACATAATCAAGACAATATGGCCATGTGAGGATGCAAAGATCAAGAAAGGAATTTCAAAGTGCACACATGATGGTATAAAAGATAACGCTGAGAGGATTTATTTGGAGGTTTATGGCCATCCCCTGCACAATGCAGATTGTGCGCTATATTTTGCCAAAATGTTATATGTTCACTTTGTGCAACAGCGACCAGTAGACTTCTCGTCAAAGGAGGCAATTGTTGCCACTCATGATTTAAGGGAGAGTTGTGTCACTTTCACCCGAGATGAGTTGGCATTGATAGTGGAAGGCGCCGACCTATAGTTAAAGAAAGAGAAGGATATTTACACGACACAGTTGGCAGAGAAAGATGCAGAAATAACACGTCTTTCTATAGCCACCCAAACACCGCAACCCTCACAAGTCCGGATGGAGAAAAGCATTCACCGCTTAAGTCAGGACGTTCAAACCCTAACACAGAGAGTGAATCCAACACCTGTACAAGGGACACACATCATCCACCTTGTCTTGCATCCAGAGTTGGTCCCTCGTCTACTTCAGATGCATCCTCATCTTCCCAATGTCCAGTTTGCTACAAGAATTTTGATGGATGGAGTGGGCACTATACATTGACATGTGGTCACTATTATCATTTAGTTTGTCTTATTCGTTCGATGCAAAACAATAGTCGATGCGCAATGTGTTCACAAGATATTCCACAAGGAATGTATATTATGTTTGGCATGGAAAATGAATATAAATTCAAGCAAGCATGCCCAGATACCCCTAACACAATTAGAAATCTGTTTGATGAGCAAGATGCTGCTTCAGGGCAACACAATTGAGATTGACAAACTATGTAATATCCCGACAAACTATGTACTATCGAAAATATGAAGCATTGTAATTACTCAAAACACATTTGAATGCAAGGTCTTTACAATGGTTTTTGACATTTGCTCATTCTACTCTCAAGCTATATTGAATCAGTTGAGTTGTTATCTGGTTCTAATTCTGAGTGTTGTAGTTCTCCTTGTAATTCAACCTCCACATCTATTATCAAATTCTCTTCTATTTCGTCTACAGTGCATTGAGATACACCAACATTGAAATCTTCTTCATTTTCGTTTTGACAAACATACAACCAGGTTGGCATTTCCTCGTAGCCAGCACTTTCGATGTTATTCAGTATCTTTTTGTTGCAATACATATACACTAATTTCTCTGCTCTGTCTGCTAATAGTCTGTTGCGAATAGTGCTGTGAACATACTTGTACATACTCGAGTTTCTCTCTGAACTTGAATTTGCTGCACATTGTGCGAGTACTTTCATTGCAAGAGGACATAAGGTAGAGTAATGCTCTCCACCATTCATCATCCACCATTTCCATGCAGGTTGTTCTTTTGCCATTACCTGTACAAAATCATTCGCAAAAGGACCTTCTTTTAATCTAAATGCACTCATTTCTTTGATGCAATCAATTCGGTCCTGAACGTTGGAGTAGAACGTGATAGAAATCGTCTACCACCTCTGTATTGGACATCAGATCTAAATTCCAATACTTTGGATCGAGCATGTAAGTGACGCTATGGAGTGGACTATGAGCGCTCTTCCACCTTGCATGAAAATACTTAGCCAAAATTTTCCGCTGTTTGCCAGAGAATGGTAACCGCCACTCCTTATCTACTACAGACTCTTTCAGCTCTTCAGAATTTTCAAGACTCTGTTGGACTGAACACTATGTCATCCACACTTTGCCCAAGTTTGGCGCCCTTTGATCAAGATTGCGGATCACGAACACGGGCATCATTACATGGTATGCATCCATTACATTCCTCCACCAAGCAACCTTGTTTACATTGCCACGTAGACATGTAATTTTATCCTTCACTGTTTCTTTCTGCTCAAGCTGCCATTCATCAAAGGACGCGCAACTGAATGTGTCAATCACAACACATTTATTACGGAGAAGTGATTCTAAGGTATAAAAGTGTGTGCAAAACCGAGTTTCAAAAGGAAGTTTCAGCATCACTGACATGCGCATCCTATACAAATCGAGCACTCTCTGTCATTTCAAGATAAATTTCACAACCTGACGTGCTGTATCAATTATTTTGGTGAACCATATGGTTTGTTTGCTATTGTACCAATCTTTCAGTACCAAGTTCAAGCTGTGCGTTGTCGAGAAATTTGCGGTCTTGCCAGGAAAGCACCAGGCTTATGGCTGTGAGAGTTTGTGAGAGAACTCAACAAAAACTATATGAAGGAGTTAAACCATAGATGCCATGAAGACTAGGGTTTGGAAAGAAGTGCAATCAAAGAAGACTCACTCTTTCTCTCTTGCACTCACACACACAAAGAAAGAACGCAAAAGAGAATGTCAAAACAATACGAAGATGAAAACATCAAGGCTATGGTCATATCATATCATGGGTAATATGAAAGGGTTAATGGATGAGTTAATGGCATTCAATCTTGGCTGACCAAATAGGCTACGAATTGTTCTTTGGAATTGTAGTTTTGTGCTTACCATAATATATATATTTTGTCTAGTGATTGGGATTAATTGTGTGTACAAATACTCTTGGTTCATAGCAAGATAACTATGCTTACATCAAAAGAAAAATTATAGTCTATGAGAGGTAGTATGATGGGATCCGGTGATAGAAGTATTTCATTGAGCCTTTCAAGGCCGAAGAGAAACACTATACGCTGTTGAAAGTGTATTTTACGGCTAATCCATACGTTAATTCTAATAGATCGTACAGAGTGAAAGCGATAGAAATGATCATCATGTGGGTTATTCATCTAGGACAGTATGTGAGAAATGTAGATATGAGAGAAGTGAAGAGATGAGAAGTTTCCCTCCCAAACCCTATTCTTGCCCGTAGGCAATAAGGATACTGCGGGGAGAGATGTACCTGTAGCAAAGAGAACCTAGAGAGGATGAATTACTAAGAATGAGAGAGATAGGTTTGGTTAAGGAGATGAGATTAGATACATATATATATATATATATATATATATATATGTTGGATTAGAGATAAAAATGAAAACAACAAGAAATCAAGAAAACATCAATGTAGAACACATCTTACTTGAAACCCTTCGGCACCATTATTAATGGGAGAGAGAAGAACTTTGATTGATACACCAAGTACAACACCTTCTTTGATTAGAGTTGATCTTCCAAGGATAGTGTACAAGAATGGCTAGTCTTCCTCTAGGAGAAAGTGTAGGCTTGGGCTTATGTTAATGGGGCTAAGTACAATTAGGCATTACTACTCAATCCCTCAAGAATTCCTCTCATCAATGGCTTGAATGCTTGAGTTCTTTCCAAGGAAGAAGAGGTCCCCTTTTATAGGTGAAGGGAACCCACAAAGGTTTACACAAGAAGAGAGGAGCCAGTGTGAACAGGAATTGGAAAAGTTGGAAATGAGCTGTCCCTGCATGATGTGGGCAGACTGGGGTCCAGTATTTTGATCATATCTCCTCAACCGTGGCTCCAAATAAAAAAGTAAAAATATGGGCAAAAACTTCAGCTCATTAGCTACGATTTTCATTTTAAAATCGTTTTCCGATTCGGATCGGAACCTTGTGTAAAAAATTCATCACAATAGGGTCCATTTATGGCAGCAAAAGTCTTCATGTGGTCTCCTTAGCCTAGACTTTCATTTAATTCCAAAGGACACCTCATGCCATATGAAAGCATGACATTGCTCCTTGACAAAGTTTTGTAATCATGCTTGCAATAATGCATTAAAATAAGTGTATCTTTGAAATCATGCCACCTAGTGTCCCACTAGGATTTGATTCTCTCCTAGTAGCTGTTTAAAAAGAAATATAAGAAAAGTATAAAAAATACATAGAATATATATATATTGGAGTTTACCCTAGATATAGGATCTAGCTAGGGTGTGAGATGATAATCAAATAGTAGAAATAAAGAATCAATGCTTTTTGCCCCAAGTTAAAGAGGCGGAGCTATTGATGCTTTTCCCATAGCATTTTCTGATGGTAAAGTAAGGATATGTTACCCTTGAGAAAAATAATAGGATGAGATATAAGGCTTATTATTATACTTAAATATGCATATGTACACTATAGGAAATATAATTATGTATCTAAAAGAATACAAGATAGATCTTGTAGCATGCGTTCCCACTATGTACGTGTCATAGCACGACATCCACCCCCTCTAAACCTGCACATCCTCCGGCATGTGCCAACCTCATGGTAACTTGTGAAAGCAATTGTATCCCCTGTCATCCCATGACCTCCTCCAGGATCATATGGATAACTCAAAAACTTGTATTGTACTAAGCATTGAGATTCTCCTCATCTTTTAATTGCTCTCGGATCAGAAGGAATTGTTATATACATCTGTCTCCAAAACATCTGTAACAAATCTCCATTATGCGCAAAATCTTCATGACGTAGAGACATAAGTTTCTCATCCTCCTCTTCAAAAAACAATTCCAGGTTTCTTGTAATATACTTGAAAGATTTTTGAAACTGCACTTCAACCTTCTGACCAACCTGTAAATCCATATGTACCTCTATCGCATAGAAGTCTGAATCTGCATCTTCATTCTCAAAAGAATCCTCTAGATAGCCTTTCTCAACATCGAGAGAAACCTCAAAAATGTGCATGGTAAACCTCTCATCAATTCTCTCACCTTTTACCAAATACCTCTCTAGCTTTATAGCATAAAACTTTGCATACCTCTCAAATATGGTGTCTAATTCCCTTTCCAAATCATCCTGGTAGGTATGCTCCCGGTCACTTGTAACCGGCTGCTCAAAAACCTCCTTGGAGTTAGTCTCTGACACAATATCTTCACCCCTTCTTCCTTTTTGACTCATCGCTAAATTATCTTCAACTGAATCATGTCTCCACTCATCTAGGGAGAACCCTTCTTCATTACATGACTTTGGTGTCAGCATAGAGCTAGCATCCTCTTCTTGCTTCAAGGAATCACCATGTATACCCTTCCTATCCATAGCAGATAGATGCTCACAAACCTGCTTGCAATTTATACCCTGTGACACAAGACCTAAATCCCTTTTATGCCTCAGATATTGTTTGCATACCTGCAGGCAACCGAATTTCTTAGAACCCTGTATAGTAGGCACTTTATGGCAAGCATCTTTATTTGCATCTTCACACAGATAAGAAATATCACCCCAATCACAGACCATATCCGAAGAGGTTTCTTGCTCTTCTACTCTATCCTCTAATGTCACTTCAACCTGTATAGCATAACCAAACACTTTTCTATCTTTGATTTGTGAATCTTGAAGATTCATAGCTTCATCTGCAGAACCCCAATCCTCATGCATAGAATCTGCATCTGTCATTCCTTCCTCTATCATGGAATTGTGAAAGCTTGCTGCATCTGGCTCTAAATAAGGCACACTTTCATGAGTCATTTGCATCACATCTGCTACTCTATATATACAAGACATACATATTACTCTATCAATGCACTCCTCTTCTTCCACCTCGTCTAACTGAGGTACTTCACAATCCGCAATGCTACTAGCAGAGCTATACTCACAAAGGAAGAGATTTTCAGTCACCCTCTCTAAATTAGCACTTTTGCAGCTAGGCATATCCATTTGGGTAGTACCACATGCATCAAACTCGCATAGGAAATCATTAATAATGGCTTCTTCATCCTGGTATATGTCTTCAGTATAGGCATCCGGCTCTTCTAAACTTGGTAAAAGTTCCTGGATCTGCTCAAAAGTAGATTGTAGCACATCACTAACATAGCCGTCTTCCACCTGTTTTCCCTTCACATCCTCTGTCAAAACCATAGCATCCTCATCCTTGTATATACACTCATGTGTATCTTCAAACGAATCAAAAGGAGTGTCCAAATCATCTATCATAGCCGACGAGTTTGCATCATCCTCTAAGTCGCTTTGAGCCGTTTCAGGAGCTTGGATAGCATCATGAGAGTCATTATCTTGAGATACGAAGGTTACAAGACCCAAACGTGCATAAATAGCTTGCACTATGTCTGCTTCATCTGCATACAATAAATTTGCATCTTGCAAAAGATATGCATCTATTACTGCTTCTAAATTGGCCTGTATGGATGTGTTGACACTTGCATGGCTTACAGGAGACACCAACTCTAGCTGGTTACATCCACTTCCACTCTGCTCCATCTCTTGGTCTTGATGTTCCAAGAATACCCGTGTTATAGCTGTAGAAAACTCACCCCAGCTGCTTGCATATACACTTGCATAGTCTTGAACTTGGTGCTTGAAATCATCACTCACAAGTTCAACAAATGCTGCAGTCAAAATTAATTTCTTCTCACACTCTGTAACTTCATAGAAGAAAACAAGAGTTAATTCTAAAATTACAGAGGTCATCTGACGAGATTCTCAAAGATTGTCTAAAATTTTACAACCTCTACTAGTATTCCCTATAATACTACCATGCAATGGAGCTTCTTTTTGTCAAAATCATGATCAAAGCCCTATGGATTTTACTCCTTTTTTTTTCTATATAGTTATTTTGAGTATTCATTGATGCTTTGAAGAGGAGGAGAAAGACAAATGATGATCAAGAAAGTTGCTAAGTTGCTTGGGTCATGGAGATCTTAGAGTCTCCATGGTCCTATATATACTCAAGCTCATCTTTACTGTAAAGAGCTCCAAGAGCATGAGTAATGAAAAGCCTTTTGAAGGGGGGGGGGGGGTTAGCCTTATGAAATTTGCCCCTCAGTCTTGTGTTGTCTCATGTATTAATTAATAATCTTTTCCTTAATTTGGTTATAAGCATGCTACTTTGAATATGTATGTGGAAATGATGCTTGGTTATGCACTTAAAAATGTAACACATAATAAAATGATTTTATGCATAAAACAATCTAAAATTAAAAAATATTTCATTGGTATCAAAGACTATAAGGTTTTCCTTTTTTGAAGAGGGTAGATAATGGTTCTAGCATATTCTCTTTGGGAGTAGTACTCTTTTCTTTAGCTTCTAAGATACTTGATTGAAATAAAGAGAAAAAAAGGCATAAGGTGTTTAAAGATAACCATGGAGAACCATCCACCAAATGAGAGAAATTGTCATGAAAAGTTTAAGGAAGATGAAGCTTTGGCAAAAAAAACTCATGCAAAAAGTTATTTAGTACAAAGGTTGCATGAAGCTCAACATAATCCCAATTTAAGACCCATGGTGCAAGGGTTGATGTTTGCACATGGCATGGTTCTTACCACAAGGACTCCGCCTCAAAATAAGGTTCTTGTCATTGGTGGGCTAGTATGCGAATCCAAGGGACTAGGAAAGAATGTAGAATTGCTATTTTATGGCAATTCTTCATTGATGAAGCCAAAGAAAGTGTGCTTAGGGATTTGGCATGGCCTTGAGCTCCCGAGAAAGGGGGGTCAAATCAAATGTATGCAGACATGTTTTAGGATCACCATTTCAAAGCTACTGTCTTAGAAATAGTTGACTTCTTAGAGCAAAATCAACAATATTGTACAAGGCTTTCTGAGGATATGCACACATATGTTAATTTGCAAAAGCCAAAGACAATCTTAGAAGTCATCCACCACTTCATATCTTGGTTGGTACCAAGATATTCTCTTCCAACAAGATGCCTTATAAAGATAAGGCATATGAGAAGAGTGAGAAGGATCCTTGCAATGAGTGCATATTTCAAGAAAATTGGTGTTTTAAGTGTGTAGACCAAGGGCACATCTATCATGTATGCCCCACAAAAACTGCCAAGAAGGGCTCTCCTTATGCCAACCATGTCTCTTGTGCTTGGGGTAGGGTTAGGGATCAAAGTGCCTTCATTCTCTCTGATTTGATTTCGGTTGAGTCAGCTCAAATTTTGGGTATAAGAATTGAAGAATTGGGTATGGCACTTGATGCATTTGGACCTTAAAGTGGACCAAGTTCCAATCACACCATTAGTTAAAAAGATAAGGCTCCATGTACACAGCTACGTTGACCAATAATAATTCTTTGTATCTCTTTTCCCCATGGGGATGTATTTCTAATGGTACAATTCTAATGGTATCACATGTATCTATACAAAAATCAATAAAGTCTTCTCTTTTCTTGTATATGGTTTTTGTCAAAGACTTCTATCCCACTACTATGGAATCTAATAGCAAGCCATGTTCTAATGATGAAATGAATCACATATCTTTCCTTCAATCATATAGTGATTGCTTTGCAGATTCTATCCCAAGTGAATTATCTCCCTCAATAGGGAATAATGACCATAAGATTGAGTTAGTGCCTGAAACTACTTCTCATAATAGACCTCTTTATCATGTTTCCCATGCACAACAAGAGGAGATTATCTTCCGAGTTAATGAGCTTACAAAAAAGGGAATGGTACATCCAATTTCATGTCCTTTTTTCTCACATGTGCTTTTTTGCAAAAGAAGGATGGGTCCTACCATATGTGTGTAGACTATCATGCACTGAATAAGAGCACATTAAAGAATCAATTTCTAGTTCCTCACATAGAGTATATATTTCATAAGCTACAAGGTTCTTCTTACTTCAATAGAATTGACCTTCAAAGTGGCTATCCGGAAATGTTTCAAAGAAGGTCGGCATACCGCATACAAACAGCTCACCTCCTTTTCTATCTTTGAAAAGGGCATGACGTAACCAACCGACAGCTATGCCATCTCCATTGTGAACCTAGCGACATATACAAGACCGCATTTTGTATGCAATTTTCTTGGTAATGCCTTTTGGCGTTACCAATGCTCTTGAATCTTTAATAGGTTGATGGAAATAAATTTTCAAAAGCATATAGCATACATAATAGTGTTCATTGATGATAAAATCATTTACTCCAAGACTTTGGAAGAACACAAAGAGAACTTAAAGGTTTTTGAAGAACTGCGTGCTAACAAGATCTATTATGTAAATGAAAAGAAAAGGGAATTATTTATAAATAAGATAATATGCTTGGGTCATATTATCTCTGAAGAAGGAATTCATATGGATCCTAAAAAACTTAGAGTAATAAGTGATTGGCCACAACCCTCCCACAACCAAAGAGCTTACATGTGCTAAAAAACTTTATAAGCATGTGCTCCTACTATAGGCAATTCATAGAGGAATTCTCTATAATTGCCACTCCACTGCTTGATTTAACTAAGAAAAATGTTATGAATTAGTGGAGTATTAGAGAGAATCATGCCGTTAATGAGCTCAAACAAAAGCTTATGAAAAAGCCACTTTTGGTCTTACTAGATTTCACTAAGCCTTTTGAGGTCCATTGCAATGCTTGTGGTGATAGCATTGGGGAAGTCCTTTCCCAAGAAGGAAATCCCATTTCGTATGAAAGTCTCTGAGTACATCCACAAGAACAAGGACTTTGATCTATGAAAAAGAATGGCTTACAATTATTCACGCATTAGATACATGGAAGCACTACTTGCTAAGCACACCTTTTATCATACAAACACATGACATCCAAAACTTTGTAGAGCAGTGCATAATATGTCAAAAAGTCAAGTATGATAGACACAAGGCTCATGGATTGTTGCAACCTTTTTGGATCCCAGAAGCTCCATGGGAGAGTATTTCTATGGATTTATCTTTGCCTTGCCAAAGTCCATACATGGAAATATGGGCATTTAAACAATGGTTGATCGATTTAGTAAAAAGATCATTTTTTCCTATGAAAAAGACTATTAAAGAAAATCACATGGCTACATTTTTCATTTCCCAAAATCTATACATGGAAATATGGGCTTTTGGACAATGGTTCATCGATTAAGTAAATGGGCTCATCTTATTCTTCTTTAAAAGACTATTAAATTGCATCACATGGCTACTTTGTTTATTTCTCAAAATTTTAAGTATCATGATATGCCAAGTTCAATAGTCTCTAACAATAGTATCTGATAGAGATCCACATATAGCAAGTCTCTTTTGAAGGGGGTTATTTGAAGATATGGGTACATATCTTAATTTCTATCCAACATATCATCCTCAAACGAATGGCCAAAGTGAAATTGCAAATTTGACTATTCTTGATCTTCTCAAAAGCTATTTTGGAAAGAAGGACCAAGGTAATGAATGTGAGAGAAATACTAACCTTTGGTATAGTTTAATATAATTGAAGTCCGCTCCAAGTCTTTACCTATCTTAAAAGTGCATCAAAAGATATTTGCAGTAGTTAATGAAAATGTGTGTGATCAAGATAGCTTTTCAAAAGATGAAAGAAGTTATTCAAGCATCACAACAAAAGGAAAAAAGAGTTTTTGATAATCATAGAAGATTTTTAGAGTCTCAAAAAGAAGAAATTTCCTAAGGCTCCATTATCAAAAGACATGCAAGAACTAGCAAGGCAAACCCACAAGACATCAAAAGCTTTATGTTAAACTCGCTAAGAGGTACTATGGTCCATTCCAAATTTTGTAAAGAATCCATGATACAACATCTTATGGAGTTAAGTTGCCTAAACATTGGCATATACATAATGCATTTCATGTGAGCCTACTTACACCGTTTAAGAGTATACTCCAACGGACACCATTGAAGAGGATTTTCCAGATTTTGATGAACAAGAGGAAATCCTACAACCCGAGGCTATTCTTGTCATCAATTACTACTTTTGGATATTTTATCAATTGTGATTTTGTTTTATTCTAAAAACCCATTCAAAAGAAGCAATGTAAATAGAACTCTCTTTTACCCACCATTCTTAAAGTTTAAGTGAAAAACAACCACTTCTATTTTTGGGTGCATGCATGAAGAGAGAGAAAGAGAATCCTGAAATTGTGTCTTCGTATGCACCGCACTTTTTCAGTAGGAATCAGCTTTTTGACTCTTCACGAGAAAGACGAGCACTCCAAAAGTAGCATGGCCAAGTGATTTAGCCCCCTTTCAAAGCAAAGAGAGCAAAGCTATAGAAGATACACTTTTTATCGTTTTTATGGTAATTTTCTTTCTTAATCATGGCATACACTCTCTTGAATATGTATCTCATGCTCTCTAATTTGTCATATGTTTATCTTGTTGTAATTCATGCTCCATGAGATGAATAAAGAGATGGAAGAAAATACTCAATCATATTGATTGAGGGGGATGGTTGGTACCCAATATGGTGTCCTGTGTTGTGATTATTCAATCAATTATTTTATTGCATTTATTTGTTTTAATGAATCAAAGTTGTGTTGAAAGTGTTGGAAAGATATCAAGAAGCCAACAATCCTTAACACAAAGACACCATTCTATGAATTGGAAAGGTAATACGCAGGTATTTTATTAAGTTTGGAAATTATGCACTTGAAGATGCTAAATGGATGTAGAACCCTAGTCAAAGGATTCTCTTCTTTTATTGCAAGACTACAAGTTCCTTCATGGCTTAATGTAAACTAAGATCTCAATATACAAAATGTATGATTTCAAGGGAGGGTTATGCCATTAAAATTTAATTTTGATGAATTTTCATCTTTACCATGGCTTTCTCTCTCTAAAAATGATTATACTAGAGAGAGAGAGAGAGAGAGAAAGCACACATCAAAGGATAATGAAGCATGCAAGGAAGTGCAGTCACAATTAAGAAAGTTTCAAAAGATGAATGTCACTTTATATCTTCATGGAAAACTCTCCTAAAATCTCACATAGAATCTACGAGACTCAAAACAACAAAATACAACTTATGGCGGTGGGAACAAGAGGCAAAGTGAATAGAAGGGCATGTGGAACTGTTTTTTATGCTAGCAAGAAAGGTGTGTGATCAGCTTGCTTAGTGGGAGATCTTGGCATTACTCAAACTCCAGTGTTGCATTGTGATAGTCATTCAATCATGGTAGCAAAGAACCCCATGTTTTACTCCACATCAAAACACATAGAAGTCCATTTTCTGTGATACGAGACATATTGGCTATCAAGTACATTGAGCTAGTCAAGGTTCATACGGATGACAACCCTATAGATTCTCTCATGAAGAGCCTACCCTCAGAGTGGTTTGCACATTGCAAGGAGATGACAAGTGTAGGGTGAAGCCACAAGATTGCTTGATAGTTGTACATATGTACATACTCACACATATCACCACATGGGCCATGTTGGTCTTCAAGTGGAATATTGTTAGGTTTCTAGCCAACTAGCCGGACACGTATCACACTGATCGTACTAACCTTACTATTCTTTGGTAATAGAGAACAATAATAATAGGGAGGGGTTAATCCTCACACTGAGCTCCACCAACACTGTGTGCACTCATATCCTCCCTCGCCCACACTTGCACTTTGCATGCACCACATGTGCACTCATAGTTTGAAGCATTATATACTAGGTTTAGGTGGTCTTTTTTACTGAACTCAAATGGTAGTCAAACTTGTGATCCACCAGTTATGAACTTAGGTTTACTTTGGGCTGCTACGGACTTGTTTCTCTTGAAAGCTATTTTCTCTCTCTACTTCTAGATGTTGACCCTGTTTTAGAGTTATCTTTCCTTGCATCTGGGTACTTATGTTTAACACTAGAATGGTAACCTAACAGGACATAAAAGTGTCCTTTCAGGGTTTTGGGAATGAGAAACTTGTAATTTTTCTCATCACTTGGTCACTACAAACCTCCAAAGTTGATGGACCATTGCATTTTGCCCAAAACAGCAATTTCTTACGGTTGATTGCATATAAATAAGAGTTGGGATTTTTGTAGGACATGAGATAAAATGCCCCATTAACTTCAATGGGTTGGTGACCAAAAAATATGGTTGCTTTTACCTCACTAATTTTTTTTTGGGCAAAAAAAATAGGTACAAAAAAGTTGCATTTTTGCCATTCTGCGGACCTATCATCAAAGTTTCTATAGTCACGCTCAATACAGATACTATATACAGGTTTTCTTGGTTCCCTTTGGGCCTTTGGATTCAAAAGGAGCCATGGAGCATGTCAAAAGGGTAATGAATCTCTTAGAATTGGAACCTTGGGGGCAATGATAAAGTGCTAAATACAACAAACATGAAAAAATTGGGTTGAGCATTATGACCTCTAGAAACCCATAGAAACTACTCAATATCTAGCCAAGTTTGTAGTCTATGATTAGATATGGTTACTACCTACAAAATAAACACAATTGGCCTAAGGAACTAGCAATATTGAGAAAGTTATACTTGCTACTCTAAAATGTATCGTATTCTTCAGCAATCAAAAAACTCAACCATCATCATATACTATGCTATATAGCATATTAGGTCCCCCAAAACTCAAGTAAGATTAGCTTTATAATCTCTCAGTTGATGCTCTAAGTTGATGCTCCCAGTTGATGCTAAACCATTCATGCACCTGACCTTTTTTCTGTGTTCAAAGATGGCCAACTTTTTCTTACTAGTTTGCTCAAGGCTAATTAGGTTTATTGGAATTGGGCCAAGATTTTTGTAATAGAATGTGTAGAGGCCTTGCAAATACACAAAATACCCAACATTTTTTTGTTGGTTTTCTTAGGGCTCACTAGATCTATTGGATTTGGGCCAAGATTTTTGCTATAGACAAAGTGCATGACGACCCTACCAACAGACAAAATAACATAGTATATGAGCAACATAATCAACAATTTGCGTACCTGATGAATTGTACATATGCATGATAAAAAAAAATGTGCACAATTTAAAAGAGATAGAGAAAAGGAGAGAGAGAGTACGGGATCGTGTGCATGTGCACCTCCTAGAGTTGAGTGTTATGCATATAACAAGAGAGAAGATGAGAAAAAGATGGGAGAAGATCAACACCAACTGGGGGCAAAGGCTACCCCCCCCCCCCCCCCCCCCCAAAACACTTGAGTCCCTCAATGAACCCATGTGAGCCTATTTATCGAATCCAAATATGTTAGAAGAATAGAGAAAGAGTTTATAAAGAGAGAGTTTATTTGTGAGCATTTGATCTCACCATTAGATAATTCAATGGTTTAAATTTCTTCTTACCTATTAGCCATCTCACACAAATATTTATTAATGCATCATAATTGAATGCCATTTACATATCTCTCCATTAATAACTATCCTATGTTCCTATGTTGTTGCCTTGTAAATCATAACTTATGGAAAATAGTGGTTAAAATTACATATCAAAGGCTCTTGACCACTCAAATCCAGGCCAATAATTATATGAATAGCTTTTGTGATAGTATTAATTAGGTCAGTATTTTTGAAACCATTAAGGCAATATTTATTAATGAGGTGATTGATATCCTCCCAAGCTATGAAGCTATCAAAAGAGGAATAAAGTATGAAGTAAAGTAAATTAATACAAGAATTTAGTGCAGCTTTATGTGGTCGGTTACTTTTATTTTTTACAAATTCTATAGTGGATATTTTTTAGGTTGTCCCATTTCCAATTGAAACGGATATCATAGTTGCCATTTTACGAGCTACGTAATGAAATTGAGAAGTTCAAAAATTGTAAAGAGGTGGAAAAGAAATCTGAAGGAGTATCAAAACCTATACCTAAAGTAGGTTCAATTTTAGGGTAGTTTGGATAGATAGATGTGATTTCATTGTAAAAAGACCTAGTATCAAGGATAAAAATATCATCCACATACCTATAGGTGTGAGTTAAAGAGGGAAAGTTTATGGTTTATGCTATTGTTCTCTATGGTTTTAAGAAACCACTTGAATTCAATATAGGCAAGGTAAAGGTTACATATAAGGTGAGAGAAAGAAAACCCATAGGAATATCAAGACATTAGTTGTAGCATCTGCCACCAAATTGCATAGTACAGTTATTGAGAAGCCATGAAATAAAGTCGTACAACTTATTCTCACTAAAGTGAGCACTATGTGTTGTGTTAGTCTTTTTAACCTATCTAGGTTTGTTTGCTAGAGAAATGTGAGAAAGACCTCTTAGTTTAGCATTATCAAATGCTATTTTCATCAACTTTTCAAAATGTTTTTTAACCCAAGATCACCATTAAGGGGAATATTTTTGTAACATTGAGTGATATCTGCTGAGAAAAGATAGAAACTTTATTTAGGGAGGTTGAGTGTTACTTGTGTAAAGTTTGCTACAAGCTAGTAAGGATTGTGATGGATTCTGAGAAAATCCAGACACATTTTTTGTTTTTTTACACATACTAGTTCAAACTCTGCTAATATGAGACCTAAGCTAGTAAAGTAATGTCCTTAGTAATGCGTGTAAAGATACCATTTGAACCATCTAAAATCCATCGAAATTTATGCTTGCGGTGCTTATAAGTTGGGAATAATACATGTTATTTGACTACCTCCAGAGAATAGCCTAGATTTCTACAATGATTAGTAATAAGTTTAGTGACAGTATTGGGAGATAGTTTAAGTAAACAGAACTCATCACCAGTGATGTGTGAGTGAGCAGCATTCCATCCAAGGTTTTTGTATATAAAAGTAGGACATTTAGTTGCCTTATCAAGGCCCACTATAAACCATTTAACTGACAATTTTTGAAAATGTAAGCTAATTTCTGGTGTGATCCAAATGCAATTGGTAGACAACCAGTTATATGGCACGAGAGCAACTTTTTTGTAGAAAACATTTTTAAACCAGATTGGTCAAGTCCAGTAGGACTGTCATCTCTAGTTGGAGAGTGTTGACTATGTCAGTCAAACAGTTAAGTAAAGTAGAAAGGGCAAGGTAAGGGTGCTTACGAAGCACAAGAATGTGATTCAATCCCTTACCAATGATATTCTGAACATTAAGATTATCAATAATTCTAAGATCGCAAGTGCAAACATACTTACCTAAATCACCAATTGCAACAAACAACGTATTTACAAGAAATTCTGGGATGTCATTGTACCGTAAAAATTCATTGCTGTACAGTAAATTCTCAATAGGTTGATGATATGTACATCCAATCATGACATTATTTAATAAGTTATGGTTGCTAAAAAGTATATCAAAACATTCACAAAAGATAGATTTGGGTGAAAACAATCTAAGAGTTTGTTGTGGTATAAACAAAGTAGATAGATATGATGAACCACTAAAGATTTGCTAGAAATGGTCTTTCTTCCACAGGGACTAAAATTCACATGCATATCAAAATGAGTTACATGTCAAGGAGACGTTGAATAGGCGTGCTTCTACCTCTTTCTCTAGTAAAACTATGAGACTTCCCTCTATTAAAGCTAGTAGAAGTGCCATGTGCTAAAAAAGATGTAAAAGAGGTATTGGGGATAGCTAATGAGTTAGGTCTTTTGAGGGTAGGAGAGTCATCTCCTCAATGCAGGGTTTGAATAATCCAGTGGCGATTCTGACACCTTTGTAGTGGCATAGGTGGCGAGGTAAATTCTAGGCTCATCATATTTAAGTTCTTTGAGAATGTCAAGCATCAAGGTTTGAAAGGCATTGAAAGAAATCTGAGCTATAACAAGGGATTTAGCTTGCCCACCAAGCCAGAAGCAAATAAAAGATAAATGAAATTCTTAGGGAAGAGTTGTTCTAAATGGTGAGAATGTACCAAATAGTGTGATCAAACCACAGAATATTAGAATCATGGGAAGCTTTTGGGTCAAGGAACGTGAAATCACATTTCAAGTAAGGACGATAGACATTCTAGATTGATTTTGTGTAGAAGTCAAGATTTCTCTTGGCAAACTCCATATTTCCTTTTGTGTGAATGTAAAGGCCAAAAATAGAGGCAAATTTAGTTTGATCAATAAAGTTGAGGTTAAAAGGGGCTTTAATGAGTTATCCTTTGTCCAAAAACTATCCGCCTTTAAAATTTTGAGTCTACAGTCTTTAACTGTAGATGCTGGTAAGTTGGCAAGAGAAACCCAAGTTTCAATGCGTATAGGTACAAAAAAAAGGTTTGTTAGGAAGAATCCATAGTTGATCATGGTCCATACTAAAAGATTCCATTCAATTTGTCTGATTAGAAAGAAAGGGAAAACTTTAGAGACTTTAGGCACCATCTCTAAACGGATAGAGTCATTGTGCACATATTATTTTGAACTTCCTTAATAGCTTCAAGAGTAGCATTGTCTCTACAAAAGAGGCTACCAGTTTGTGGAACAATAGTACTAGTAGGGGTACTAATGAAAGTAGGATTAAGGCCACACAATTTTTTGAGAAAATTGGCAAGTCCAACACTAGAGGAAGAAAAACGAGTAAGGTCTTGATTGTATTGAAGGGTTAATACCGGAAGTTGATAGATATACTGAGAAATTATAGACACACCATCACTAGTATGTTTGCCTAGAGTCACCAAATTTTTGAGCCAATCATTGAAGGAAAGCATATGTAGGATGGATGACTTTTTGTCAGCAGCAAAGCAGACTCATAGATACATTGTGATGCATCCAAATTGCTAATAGATCGAAGGACAAGGGAGCTAGCACAAAAAGAGGTTCTGAAGATGACTCAAGACCTTGGGAAAGGGATAAGGCCTGTAATTAGAAGTTTAAAAGATTAGGATGTGACTACTTTGAATAAGAGATCACTTTAATTATTTAAGAATTGAGTAATTTGTTCCATAATCTTTGCATGTTTCAGTGGGTCATAGATGACTCTCATGCAACCAGTCATCTTGTCATTATTGAGTACCTAAAATATCAATCAGAGCCAAGGTAAGTAGGCATGGATTAACCTGCAAACCTAAAACCGGCAAATTAGTCCAAAGATTATGATAGCCGCGAGCAAGAATCGAGAACTATAGTCTAAGATGGACACCCTAACATTAGTCAACCTAAACAAGAATTATAGACAATGGGTCCATTATAGCTCTATAGTCCCAAAAATTTCTAAATCCAACGTCTCGATCTTCCAGAAACTGAAAAAACCTTGTGTTTAGGATGTGTGTGTTGTTGTTTTTAGACTAATACATATACACAAAAGAACATATCAACTCAAATGAGAATTGGCTTTAGACAAGGGACAACAAATAACATAAAAATGACTCAGTATTTGATTCATTTTTGTACATTATAGTAAGAATGAGGTATCATTTTTCAGTGTTTTTATACAGAGGAAAATCATGACTACTTGATTCAGGGAGTGAAAGAGGATAGTCGTATCAATGACAAACATCAGCTAAGCCAAAAAAGATCTTAAGTAAAGATACAGTCCTCATCTACATCCATGTAAACAAGACAACATATTCATTAGCCTTGAATATGTATTATAGGTGTCGATAAACCCTATCAGTTGTTATACATGTCCTACTTTTACAACCTTTTCTAAACTTAAACTACTATCCAATTAATTTGTGAATGTCCAAAGGAAGCAATGACATGAAGTTATTGCATGTTTTTTTGCAATTACAAAGCCAACGCCCAATCCCTTAAGTGAAAGGTGTGTTTTTTATATTTCATTTTAGATTTGTTTTTAACTTGAGATCAAAAAGGTCATCATTCCTTTTTTAGATTTGTTTGAAGTTGAGATCAAAAAGGTCATCACTCTTTTTTAGATCCAAGTGAGTTTAATAGGTTATAAGGTTATTAATTACCCAAAGTTTTGAGGATTAAGTTTTGATAAGAAGGCCATTACCCCTTGTAATCCAAGTGTCTTATCCCTATTTTTTTCCCATATAGTTTTGTGTTTTGTAAATCCACTTCAGAGGTATATATGATCCCCCAACTAGTCAACATCTACCATATGATCTTCATTGCTCCATGTCTATCAGAGTAAGTGCTCTCTCTCTCTTTCAAAAAAAAAAAATCAAGAACTATATGATTTTAGGCATCTCAATTGAGGGTATTTTCGGACATCAAACCAAGTCGACAAGCTACCAACTGAGGTATAAAAAAGAACCAGAGTTTGTATGAACGAAATTAGTTTTTTTAATGAAATCTATCCACATTTTTTAAAAGAAATAAACTTTCTTGGTTACCAACACATCATCATGCAAGTGAAGAACCATCAGTCCCCAAAGTGTGTATCAATGGTTGTCTCGGTTTGAGATAAAACACCCTTTATAACCCTAAAGGGGAAATGTGCACAGATTTAAATACAAACAACAAAACAAAATCAAGTAAGAGATCTTAATAGCTCCATATTAACAAGCAATCCGACCCGGCAAATGACCAATCATCACCTAGAAAAAAACCATTATAATAGAGAGGGAGCTTACAATTGCTCAATCAATCTCAAGACTATCGAAAGAAGCAAGTGGAGTATTGTCTCAAATCCAAAATAATTTCAAAGTAAGTTACCTAAGTTGCAACCAAATGCTACAGCCGATAAACTTATCACCTTATGAAAACATGACACATTCTTCTTTGCAGTGTTTCAAACATTCTCATAATTAGCCAGTTACGGTAGAAAACCATAAACGCTCAGTGCTTAAAGAGAGAGAGAGAGATGAGTGTAGCAATAGCAAGTATAAAGACAGGTATTCACTAACAATTTTAAGCGAACTGTGAATCAACCAGAGGATTAAACTGTAGTAGCAACAAACCTTTTCAAGAAATCCTTCACGGTAGAGTACCAACCTCAGACGTAGAGCCCTGCTCAACTAACTCCATGAAGCAAAGATGCTAATCAACAGTATTTCTCGACAGAGAGAAGCACTCAAAACTCACTTTCGTAAGACACCCACGACGCAAGCAAGGCTAAGTGAGGGGAAGAGCTTCCCTCACCTTTAAATAGGGGAGCCACATAGCTACAAACAGGCAAAGATGCTTTCATATCATGCTAATGAGATCCACACAGAGTCCAAGAAGGTAGGATATTGTAAGCCCCAGTAATGCACACGAGCCAATGTATGGCAATGGTATAACCATGAGAGTAGGAGAGAGTGCACGAGAGAGGGCATGCACGTAGAGCAACAAGGGCTGTCGTCGAGCCTTGAGAGCAGTGGTGGGATTGAAGACCATCGCGATTGGGATAAGAGACCTAATGAAAGGTCACATAAGGAAATGTACAGGGGTAAAAATATCCCCTTTTTTTCAATTGTTTTTCCCCCTTTAGGGACGGTTCCCCAACGCAAAATCTCAATAGAGTCCAATAGGGTATAATTAAACCCAAAGGTGTTGCTAAGTGTGTGTAGGTTAGCAAACCATAGTATGGGTTTCCAAGTCAAACTAGTTTAGGGCTAGGTTTCATCTAGGAAATTAGTTTAAGGCCTATAAGCAAAGGGGGTGTGTTTATTTTTAACAAGGTTAGGTTTAAAATTTGGGCAGTAAGTTTTTTAAGGTGTAGAAAAAAAGCAGTCGATAAATAGTAGGTGACAAGAGCTTGAGTGTATGTGTGTGTGTGTGTGTGTGTGTGTGTGTGTGTGTGTGTGTGTGTGTGTGTGTGTGTGTGTAAGTGTTTATTATTAGTCATTATCCTAGGCAGGTAATTACCCACACGATATAGCAGCAACTAACAAAGTCAATGGTTTAGGTATAGGTATGTGTAACTAGATGTATTAATCTAAGTCAGAAACAATGATAAGTGTGTGTGTGTGTGTGTGTATTTATATTAATATTAATATTTATTTATTTATTTATATTTGTAGTGAAGGTAGAGCTGGCGTTTTATCGCCAATTGTGAACTTCTATATGTGCATTTTGAAAGCATGTGACATGGGGAAAACAAATTTCTATGCCAAGGGTGTCTGAAAACAAGTTCATGCTTGGAGGAGCTTTGCTAGGCGTGTATGCTAATTGTGGTCTTTTGAAAGCACTACAAGTGTTAACATGCTTCCAGTTCAGAATCCCCACTTTGATTGCAACAATTGTAGGAGATGCCTAACATGGGAAGGTCCACAAGACGTTTACATTGGAAAATTTCATATGATGCAAAGCAAGGGACTCTTGAAATGTGATTGTGCATGCTTGCATCCCAAATCCATGTAGCATTATACAAGATGTTCTGACATTGGCAAAAAAAATCATAAAGAGGTTAGAAAAGGGGCATGCTTGCGTCCATGTGTATGATATGTGTACATACAATATGCAAATATCATTTGTAAGTTTTTTCTTTGTGATGTGGTCTCTTACCAATCTACTTCATGAATGCTTGTGTTGTTTGGTATATCATATGTTGAAGTGTATTACTTGTGGAATAAGCATATTAATGCACGGGCCAAGAAGCACTGCCTCTTTTGGACTGCATTTATTCTAGGTTTGACAAAGACAAAAGTTCTTGAAATGTGGAACACATGAAGGCCCAACCATGGTTTCTAAACAATGCAATTGCCCATGTTTTCATCTTGAAGGAATGTGACGTTATGCAACACGATGGCATGGGTAAACAAAATTATGATGAGATTGTTTGTCAAGGTGGGATGCAAATTGAGGCCCTCCCTCTGAATGAAATAACATGTGCTTGCATCTTTCCAAACTATGGTATTTTTCAAGAAGACATATTTGTCGAATGTGGTACACATTTGAAAGCTGACATGTACATCAAATGCGCTACAATATGAAAAAACATGACATATATGTCAAGCTCGATCAAAGGCTCCTAGATATAAATGTTGTGCCTTGAATTTCTTTCCTCAACATGTATGCCATGAGGTATATCATCTGTTAGATTGCATTGATTGTAGAATATGCTCAACAATGCAGGGCTAGGTGAAGGAACACTCGACTATTCTCAACTGCACTTAAACATGTTGGTAGAGAAAGAAGCTCTTGAAATGCAGAGCTAGCCAAGGCTACTCTCCAAATAATATCACCCATGCTTGCTTTTTGAAGGCATGTGTCATTACCTAAGACATTGACATGGATGATAGCTTTAGACTTACTAGAAGACGTTATTGCCCATAAGAAAGCAAGTTTGGTGAATGTGTTCCATGCAATTCAACATAGGGCTTTGATTCAAATGCTATTACCTATCGATGTATCTCAAAGATGTGTAGTAGTATGCACAAAGTTGACTTTTCATGATGAGTTGACTAGATAGGGGCTCATGGGCATAAACATCATGCCTGGCAAACCTATGCTTGCATCTCAAAGTCGTGTGGAATTATTCAAGAAGTAGACAGGCCAAGCAAATACATATAGGATGAGGTGGTTGAAATAAAATATCATGCTTAGGTAGGCTTTAGGCAACATAAGCCCACTATGGTTCACTTTTGAGAGTTGTTGATGAGCTTCCATTCTAGAATTTCATCGTTTGCAAAATATGCTCTCAACAAGGCTAGGTCTAGGGTACACTTGCACAAAGTGTAGTTTCTTGCAATGTACCAATTATAGAAGGATATGCTCGTCAAAGGTAGCCAAGAAAGTTTTGGATGGCTTTCGAAAGGGAAGATACAATAGGAGGCTAGCACCTAAGATGCAAATACTTTTGTTGAATGTGTTCTCTAGAGGTGAAGCTAGGGCTTCTCTCCATATGCAAACGCATATGCTTTCTTCTCAAAGGTTGCTGCATTTTGTGAGAAGTTGAACTAAGTAAAAAAATTTGGGATGAGATGGTTACACTATAAAACTTCCAAATGGTTTATCGCGGTCCTTTACCGCATTTTGTAGAGAGAGAGTCCAAAATGGGCTAGCCAAAGAAGAGAGAGGGACGGAGGGCATATTTTTGCAAATTAAATATTACCACGCATATCACCATCAATATTTCCGCTCGTATTACCATGCTTATTCCCGTTGCTATTACCCCTTTCCCTGCTTTGTTGCTAAAACATTCAAATTTTTATTCTACTTGTGAAAAAATTTAAAGAACATGATTTGATTTTTGAAAAAATTGAGAAAAAGTGGTATTGGGACATGAAACGATGATTATTTGGCCTCTTTGTCTCTAATGTCTAACCCCAAGTAAGACACGTATTGTGCATTCGCAGAGACACGCAATCTTCTCCCAAACACGCCACGCATTTCACCCGAGCAATTGCATCCTTGCATTTATCGCATATTTTAAAATATTTACATAGTAGTGGTAATGAGCTCTCTTGCTATGAAGAGGTGTTGAGCAAGGAGCACAATAAAGGAGCTCTTCTTCAAAGTTGTCTTTAGTAGTGGAAGCACTCTCACACTGTGCACAACACAAAACACTAGCTCCACTTGCACCCATAACTCTTCAGAACAACAACAGAAGAAAATGTGTGCAAGTGTATGTGAGAACGGGAGAGAGGTTATAACCACTGTTATTACCTCTAGCATTATCAGCCAATGCTTTAGTACTTCCTTCTATTTTCTTTAAAAATTGCAAAGCATTTTTTATTTTTATAAATAATTGTACAAAAAATGAAAGATATTTTATCATTAAATTAATCACATCCACTTGATTAACATAAATTAACATGCTTGATAAAATTAGAGAGAGAGAGAGAGAGTGAGAGAGGGAAAGCGATAAATGGGTGACACGACAAAAACTTTTCATAGAATAAAATATACAAAAATTTTATGAATCATCTTAAGAAATATTTCTACAAGTAGATTCATCTAAATCTAAACCCATGGCTCCTAAATCAATAAAAAGAGAAACTAAATCATTGTTTGTGGACATTTTGGCTTCATCATGCGAATTTTTCATCTTCTATCTCATTGTCATCATCATGAGCAATCATCCTCACTAAGATTGGCAGCGGTGGGACTTGATTCATCGATCTCTCTCTCCTTTATCTCCTCCTCATCTAAAGTAGTAGATGGGAGAGGGTTGAGAATGGTCTCCAATTCATTAGTGGCAAAAATGGTTCTCCCCCAAGGTGTTACTAGAACTACGAACCAAATCTTTGGTTGATGGATTGATGGGATATAGATGACGTGTAGAAGATAAGTTCAAAGGACTGACATTGGTATCATGTTACAAGCAAATAAGGGTAAAGAAGGTAATTATATACCTACTCACAATTGCATGGCAAAACTAAGTTGGCATACCTCCCCGTGTGATGCACACTAGAGTTCACCATCATGTAGAGCCCATTCTCATGCCGCCTAGACACATTTACAAACCACTTGCACTCGAAGATGAAGGTATGAAAGGGTCAAAAATTGACCTTTAGTATCCTTTCAATAGTCCCATAGTATCTGGCTTCATCAACATTTGTGGTAAAGTTTCCCATGACGCCACAATCCATGGCGGTTCGATGCTCATCAATGTGGCGTGGATGAAAGTGTTGACCCTTTGATCACATAGAGTTAAAGGAAAGGTACTAAAAAACAAAAAAAATTATACAATCAATTACAAATCTATAATCAAGAAAAAACTATAGAATATGGCTTAAGTGTATGAGTACTCTATCTTTGGCATGTAACCTCGTGCATACTCCCATTCTTTGTTGGTGATGTCCTCTCCACATGCCTTTGCTTTGGCCATTCTCTCATGAATCCACTTGGCACTGATGAGATCTAGGAAACATGCAAGGTGTTGAGGAATCGAGGATGCCCTCCTGCCTCCATGAGCTTGCTTTTGTGCTTCACTCTCTTGCAAATGCCTTGCCTTTGCCATTGTCCATAAGTCCACCCACTTGGTCATAACCTTTGCATTGAGGATGCAAAAGTTTTTGATCACTCGCGTAGATCCATATCCATGTTAAATTATTTTTCCCTTGCCACTTGGCAAGTCCGACGCCATCCTTACATCCTTCGCATCTGTGAGGCATAGAGGGGTCAATTTGTACCAAATACTTTGAAATATAAACAAATTCCCCTTACACGATCCATCCTTCAACCATGCATGCCTCTGAATGGGCCCATAGTTGCACAAAATTTTTGAGAGTCTTTAAAAACCTCTCCAAAAATAATATCCATCGTCCATGCACTACTCCACATATAGCAACCTCCTCGACCATGTGAACCAAGGGGTGGATTTGGCTAGCACGAATGGATCAAGGAAATGTATCCTCAATGGTACACACTACTTCCACTACAAGCATTTGTGGCGGGTCACTATGTATAAATTTTGTATATCATGTGCATTCAAGGATTATTTATAGAACTCCTTATCTATAATTTTTTTATGAATAAAAAATACACACTTTTCTAATTCAATATAATTTTTTTTTCCAATTCCATTTTATGATACCCTTCTGTATGTGAAAATGTGAGAAAATTTAAAATTTAACAACCCCTTTTGCTATACTCATGTGATAGTCACATAATTATTAGGTGACCCCCCCCCCCCCCCAAGTTGTTGTCATTCAGCCTTCTTGGCAGTGAGATTGATATTTTGGCCTCTTGTTGCAAGAGAAGCTACTTGATAAACATGTCATAAAATCTAATATCTAATATCTAACCAACCCCAAATGATTTTCTCATATTAAATTGATCACTTAATGTGGGAGAATAAAGGGGAACAAATGTTAAGATATAGACATGTGCTTATAGATCTTCTCAACACCGGGCCAATGGTAAAGGGGCCCAAATGAGAGATGGTCTATCAAAGAGCAAGGCTAACAAATGGAGCATAAGACCTTAGGGTTAGCTTCATTGAAGACCTCCAATAATGTGTGTAAAAGGCCTTTGACCTTAGGTAAGCTAGGGCTGAGCTTGAGGCGTGGGAACCCAACCCAGCTCAAGGTGCTTGTCATGCTTGATGACTAAGGTGCTTGAGGTGCTTAATCATTGAGGTGCTTGAGGTGCTTGACATGCTTGAGATGCTAAGGTTGAACTTGAGATGAGAACCCAGCCCAAGCTTAAACTGCTTATGAACCAAGCTTGTGGTGGGAACTGGGCCTATGCATGAGGGGCTTGAGGTGTCAAAAAGTCAAAGATTCAAGCCCTACAAGGAGGGGGTGAGCCCTGCATGAGGGGGGATGAGAGAGAACACCCACACACTCACACAAGGCATGCATGGTACAAATAAAGCAAAAGGGACACTTGTCAAGTTCCTCCTCATGTTGCCCTCATGGTGTGCCTGAAGCCTATTGGTTGGCCACCCAAGGGGTCCAATAATAATTTAGGAGATTTAGCATTTATCTAGCCCTCTCTCTCAAAGGGGAAAGGGGGACACTTGTTTCAAGGCTACCCTTGCTGCTTGTAATGCCTCCTGCTTGTGATTGGCTAGGCCTGGAGGGGTCCAATGAGCTTCAAGCAGGAGCTACAAGGGGGGGTCGACCCAAGCAAGCTAGGGGGTTGCTTAGGGGGTATACTCACCCACACACACTCACAAACACTCTCATTGTGTGCTATGCAAAGGGCAAGAGCTCCCTCTCCTTCTCCAAGCAAGTAGAGGTTGAGAGCTTACACCAACACTCTTGGATATGGAGTGCAAATCCAACCAAGAGCCATGCTTCAATGCTTAAGCTTGCCATCTCCTTCTTCTTCATTACTATGCTATTATGTATGCTAGCAACAAGATTTATGATAAGTGAGGAACTAATTCTTTCTCCTACGAAATGTTTCTTCTTCCTTTTCCCTACCCTCATTCCCTGCTAGCTCTCTCCACCTTCGAAGGTGTTTGAGCTCTTGGGACTGAGGCTTGGGATATTTAAAGCTTTCTTCAAGTTTATGTTATGTTTGTGATGCATGAAGCTTTCCATCTTCATAGCATCACCTAGGTCACAAGGAACACAAAGATTGTATTGTAACAAGTCTCTCGTAATGGGAGAAATCATAATACAAATGCCTATTGGAGGGGGGACCGGCTCCACATAAATCTGGTCCTCAACTGTTGTCATGTTCTCTAAATTCTCTCTCTTGCAAAAGTATTGTTCATGCCAAGTTAACTAATTGCTATGATTATGTTGCTATCTTCAATTATGTTCACCCGCTATGCTCACAAAGTCATTTCTCAAAAGTACTCTCATTAATTTCCGCTACTCTCAAATTAAATAGGCCAATTCCATTACAAACATGCTTGACTTATCCCCTTCCATGTAGTATTGTGGACACTCCTCAAGTGCATTGATCCCATAGGAAATATTAGGTTCTATATCGTCCTCGCATTCTACACAAGCACTAGATGACTCGCAACCCACTTGGTTCACATGAGCGACTCTCAGTTGCGTGGGTTGCAGTCCTAACATTAGAGATGGTAATGGTGTCGTTTGAACAACATTTTGGACTCTAGAGACCATGTGATGTGATGGTTGTTCAAGAGGTGGGACATGCATCAATGTAGGCAGCCGAGCTGTACACTATGCAATCCTTGGCTGATCACCATACCTCCCACATGCATTGCAATTACCATTAAATTTTACTCTAAATGTAGGGCATTCACTGGTACTGTGTGGACCAAAGCAAACTAAGTACCATGCTCCCTTCTTCAATACATATGATTGTTTTGTGGAATAGCCTTGGTGAGGTCAGCCAAAGTCATCTCAGATTGCTTTTTCTCTTTGACAATGGGTTTTATGGTCATCAGCTCTTGCCCAATCACTTGCGAGCTAGTAGACTTTGGCTCAATAGACACTCTTTCTTTTGCAATCATTAAATTGTCTTCCAATTGGACTGCATTGGTGGTTACTACTTCCCACGTAGAGATACCTCTAATGACTAGGCCAATATAGATGTCCTCATGTCATAGTCCTCTAATGAATCTATCAAGAAATTGGTTATTGTTGAAACACTCGTTTTGATACCAATGGAAATTCAATTTTGTAAGCGACTAATAAAGTCTCTCACTGACTCACCTTCCTCTCGTTGTCCTTTTTGGATCTGAGAGGCTACAACCCAAAGCATTACCTCTCCTATGTACTCTTTCAAGAAAAATCTCCTAAGAGCGGGAGAGTGCGTGCACTCTTCATTCCTTAGGGTTCTATACCAATCCCCTACCTTCCCACTCAGAGTCAAGCTCAAAGCCTTGCACTTATGTAGTTCATTGTGCTCTTCCAGAGAATCACATACGTGTTCAAATACCTTGATATGCTTTCTAACATCTTCGTCTCTACTAAATTTTTGTGTGATCTTAGCTACTTGTACTGCTTTGCTTCTAGGCTCTCTATCAGATGTGCTATGCATATTTTCAGCAATAGATCGACAATTGGCTTCAGCAAATGTTTCCAAGTCACCCAAGTGAGTAGGTATAGTGGGTAGCAGTGCTTTCAAGACTGCAGGTGGATTAGGGTCTGACATTGGGTTTGACATACGGGCAGTCCTTGGGTGCGAGGCTTGGTACGATGTTGTGCCAAGCGGTGGCCCGAAGTTCATATGTGTGGCCCTAGGCATAGCAGACGCAGAATGTGACATGTTAATGCTAGCCGGTACGGCCCCATTTGAATAAGGGCTTGGATAGGGTGGTCATGGAGCATAAGTTGTTGAAACAATTGGGGTGTAGGAGCTAAATGAGCATGAGGGGCAACAGGTACATATGATTGATACACACTTGTAGGTAATGTTGTAGGCATTGTGCTACTAGGTAGTCGTGCTTTACTAACGAACGAGGTCCATGGTGTATTTTTTGCCATGCTCACTGGGGTAGGCATGGTGGCCGTTGTGTTGTTGTGAGAGAAAGATGATCTAAATTTGGAAAGGTAAAACTATTGCTTGTGGGCTCAGACTGTATTGAGACTCCCGGTGAAACAACATATGAAGGATCTATTGGACTCACTAAGGGAGTCTCCATTCGAAATAAGGTCAATTGTTTGGCCTTCCACTACAAGAGGTTGTGTGCTCTTGTGACGCTGTTAGCGACGAAAATACACTGGGTTTTTATAACCCCCGGCGTCGCTAAAACCGTCGCTACGAGCGTCGCTATATGCGTCGCTATAAGCGTCGCTATATAGAGACGCTCATAGCGACGGTTACACAGAAGACTATAGCGACGCTCATAGCGACGCTACAGAGCCATAAATAGCGACGGTTATAGCGACGCCCGAGAGAATTGTTTTTTGGTGACAGGGCATTGAATGCCCTGCCACCCATCAACCATATTGTACTTGATTCACTTTTTAAAAAAAGTGCAAGGGTAGATAATAGACCCAAAATAGTCACCCACAAGACGCATTGTTTGCAAAATTGACAATTGTACACATCATAGGCAAAATGAATTGATTGGCAAATGTAATAATGACAATTGTACAACATCATAGGCATAAAGAATTGATTGGCAAAAGGAACTGCGGTGACAAATGTAATAATATACATGGTTCAAAAAGACGTATAAAATCCGTCTCATGATACATAAGCTATGAGAAACCCTAAACTAATGCTATCTAGCTACGGCTAAACTGACGTCGTCTAGTCAGACGTCTCATCGCGTCCAAGCGGCGTATCTGTCGGATTCTGCAAAAAAAGACAATAAGACAGCTTTCAGTAAGTATAAACATATAACGACATTTATAAAACAATACAAAAAATAGAAAAGAGTAAACCCTAATACTAACCATGCCGCCGCGAGAACTGAGAATGTCCATCAGGGCGTTTAAGCCCTTCCTGCCTGCGTACTCGCGCTCGTACGGTGTGGGATCACGTCCTGTCATCGACCACTGTCAAAATATACAAAGATTTCATTATGCTAGAATTAAAAAACTCATAAACCCTAAACTATCGAACATAAAGAGCAATGTGAAAACACTTACAAAATCGGCCTCAAATGATGCCCATCCACCGCTCCCCAAGTGGTGCGAGCTCCCTGCCTCTATTCGCGCTCTGGCTGCATCCTTTTGTTGCTTCCACTTGTCGGGATTCTCGTGCGCTGCTTTCTTCGCATTCTTCCAATCTTCTTTGGCCAGCCAATCTGGCCTGTTCTACCCATTCTTGATTGCTTTTTGCACTTCGGAACGCTTGTGTTTGCAGTATTCGCGCATTCGAATCTTCATCAGGTCTTCATTGAATCGCTGATCCCGTGTTGGAACGCGAAACTCATCATGAAGTATGCTGATGACTCTGTTTTTTAAATCACTTGGTACTTCACTCCATTTGTTTAGTATGTAGTGTCTAAACAGCTGAGAGAAAAGACCACGCATGCGCGAGATCACCTTCTTGCCGTCATCATCCATGATGATGCCGCCGCTGAAGTCGACGGAGTAAGACAAGCCCTCTGGCCGGTGACGCGTGAATTTGGGTGTCCCGGCAGGGGTCTCTAGCGGCGTGTCGATGGGGGTACGGATGTCGGGTGTCTCCACCGGCGTCTGGGTCCCGAACCGAGGAGTGTCGAGTGGGGTGGCTCCTGGCGGAGTAGGTAGAGGTGTGTAGCTTCTAGGAACAGTCAGCCGTGCAAAACCTGGCGTAGATGGCGATGCTGTGGCTGGTGTGGGGGCGGGCAAAGAAGGGGAGGGTAAAGAGCCTCGTCGAACACTAGGCGGTGTGGAGGCATCGGTGGCGGAATCCCCACAACAACCGCCACCGCCACCACTAGAGCGCCGGTGTCTAGACGAGTGTGAAGCTCCTCTCGTCGACGCCGAAGCTTCGGAGCGCGCCGAATGCTCCGAAAGAGAGGGAGATGCGGATGGAGTAGGAACGCGCGATGATGCGCCAGAGCGATGACGCTCCACGTACCACTGTCTCTGTTGCGGTGACAAAGAAGAAAGAAACTCCTCATCATCCATACCTGCATTAAACACACGAATATTTAACCTTAATATTGAATGAATAGAGTAGACAATGACGCAAAGACCATTAGATACAATGACGTAATGACGCATATAAATACAATGACGCAATGAATTGAGTGATAGAAGAGGCAAGTCGGAAACTCAGAATTTTCAATCAAAAGATGTGAGCGCGAGTAGAAAAGAGCGTTATACACCATGGAAGGTACTTAGAGAGCCAGAGCTTTTACAACACGGAGCAAAATTGTTCAAATACAATATTTGTGGCTTTAAGAGATCTCTCTCTCATCCTCGCATAACTCATCATAACTTCCTATATCTATATAGAGCTCTCCGTTTAAACACATATCCTCTGTTTCATTTTGTAGCTCCTCTGCATGCACCCCATATAGAGTAGTAGCATCTTGATGCTCGTCTGGCACCACTGCAGCGGCTTCTGATTGAGCATCTTCTCTGATCTCCTCCATTGATGCCGTTGTGATTGGCACATGGTAGCCTTCATACGTCCTTGCACTACGAGGGGCTACCTCTATGACGTACCACCAGTTTGATGTAGACTTTGTAGGATGAAATATTACCTGCCAGAGCCACATAACTTACATGAGAGCTTTCAAGCACATAACTTGTAAAAGGGGGATGTTAACTATTTACATACTTACTTGTTCACAATGCTCGGGTAGTGCGAAAGTGTCTCTTAGGTCAGTCCATTTCTTAGTAGAATCCACCTCAAGAAAACCAGACTCTCCTCTACGCACAGTAGCGTTGCGACCCTCCATGATTATCTTGAACCATTGCACGTCGAACAAGTCGACAAAAAATCCTCTGTAATCGATCCTCAAAATCTCTTGCAGCGTGCCGAAGTAAGTGAGTTCCGCCACCGCAGGATCTGCATCAGAGGAACGTCGTCGACTAAACTGTTCAAATTTTGCCATGATTCCACAATCTTGAGTAAAACGCTCTTTGTCGATTCGTTCCACCCTAAAATGTCGACCTTTACACCATGCTGCTGTGTATGACTTATACTACAACAAACAAAGATTATGAGTGTCCGTTCAAACGTTTATAAATAAAGTCACTTGCTAGTCGTACATTGCAAACTTACCTTGGTCGCGCAACCCCGAGAGTACTCCCACTCTTCCTCAGTCACTTCGTCACCGCATTGTTGTGTGCTTTTCAATTGGTTGTGCAACCATCTTAAGCTCATGAAGGTTGGTAGGCTCTCCAGAACCGCTGGATAGTGCATCGGTGGTCGTCTTCCCCGTCTCCACTCGATTCCTGCCCTTTGTCGCTCTTGCTTTGCATCCTCATATTGTGAAATACACTTTTGCATCACTGGATTGTGAAGCATGCAAAATCGGTTGATTTTAGCCTCTAGATCTTCCGTCATCTTCTTCTCAACACCGAGATTGCACATGACAATCCCAGATATGCGCTCATCATCTATGGTTCGCCATAGCGTGTCCCGAGCTTTATCAAATCCGTCTAGCCACTCTCCAATGTACACTAGGGACTCTGATACCAACCAACCTTCTGCCATGCTACCCTCCGGACGTGCCTTTTGACGCACATATCCCTTAAGCGTTTTCATGAAACGTTCTAAGAAGAACATCCATCTGGAATGAACTGTGCCAGCTATTTCCACCTCATCAACTATGTGAACAAGAAGATGCACCTGAATGGTTAGCATGGTAGTAGGAAAATGTTTCTCAAACATGCACACAAGCTCCGCAGCATTTAGTTTGGCAAATGGTATGGAGTCTACGTTGATCTCCTTTTGTGAGATCCATTGCACCAGCTTTGCAAGTTTGTAGATTGTGTTACGGATGTCGAGAGACAAACATCCCTCAATGGCAACCGGTAAAATAAACTGTAAAGTATGTGCAGCAATGATATTAAAGTCCACATTTTATGCAATGATATTAAAGTCCACTATGAACGTACTTGACACATTTTATGCCAATCGTGTGACTTCAAACCGGTAAGCTTTCCTTCTTTAGTAAAACACGTTCGGAGCGAGTGCATTACGCCAGTGGGGGTCCGCAAAGATCGAATGGTCTCTTTTACTTTGCGTTCTTGGGCTCCTGTGAAAATCCATGGTGCTTTAGGGAGTTTTATCGATCCATCAGACGCTGTTTGCGGCCAATATTGCTCCATACGATCCACATTTCTAAGGTCAACTCTGGCTCCCAAAGTATCTTTCTTGCCGGTCAGATGGTCCCATAGTAGATTACCCACATTCTTGAATATGTGCATTGGATCGAGCAAGTGATTGATCATGAGTCGGAGCCAGTATGGTAACTCGTACCATAGAGATAGTCTCTTCATCCTTGGAGGCAATCCGTCATCGCACATCTCCTTCTGCTCTAACCATGCTTGTGCAGACATCTTTGGTGGCTCTCTTCCCAAAAAGCCATCGCGTAACACATGATTCTCAGGAAGATACGCTTGATGACCTTCGTAGATTTGCTTCTTCAGTGAGGGTGCCCTACGTGCATTCAGTCTAGGTCCACATGTGACACATGCTCTGTATCCGCTTGTTTGAAGCCCTGCATGTATACACATGATAATAGATCAACTATGGGAAAAAACAAGATTTACAGTGTCTGAGTGAGGAGTGTCAATAGATCACCTGAGCATTCTGTTAGCCCAGGATAGTCATGCATGGTCCACATTAGAATGCCTCTGATCAAAGCATTCCGTCGTCCTGTGTGTCGGCTCATATCCACCACCTCTATGCCAATCCACAATTGTTGTAGCTCTTCCAATAGTGGACGAAGATACACATCCATATTCCCCACTTTATATCGCCCTGACACAATCAAGCTTAGCCATAGGTGCCCCTTCTTCGTAGTCAACCACGGGGGAATGTTGTAGTTGACGATGACAACGGGCCATACACTGTAAGATGTTGATCTTTGACCAAATGGATTTACGCCATCCATAGCCAGGCCTAAGCGCAAATTTCGAGCTTCCCTGGCAAAATCCGACCATGTTCCATCTATATGTTTCCAGGCTGCGCAATCTGCAGGAATTCATAGCACACCATCCGAAGATTTATTCTCCTCATGCCATGATGCTAGGGCGGCCATGGACTTACATTCGAAGAAATGCTTGATGCGAGGAAGCAGAGGAAAATGTCGCAAAACCTTTTGTGGAATTTTTGTCCCGTGGAGATCTACTCGATATGTTTCGGAATCACATTTCGGACACTTCTCCATGTCTATGTATTCCCCTCTGAAAAGAATGCAGTCATTAGGACAAGCGTGGATAGAATTGTAATCAATCCCCAAGTTTCGCAAAATCTTTCTTGCTTCATCTCAGGAATCTGGCATCACATTGTCAGCTGGTAGTATGTGCTCTTTAAGCAATCTACACAACATAAAAATACGATACAGTCGTGTAAAAATCTATCAGATCATTATACATTTAGAGTTTTATTAAAGTAAACTAATTGTAATAGATCACCTGAAAAGCGCTGTGACGCTAGTGTCACTCCATCCAAACTTTGCCTGCATGTTGAGAAGAACCAGGAGTGCTTTCAATCTAGACATAGGTGCTCCATTATACAATGGCGTATCGGCTTCACTTTTCATATCATCATAGATAAGTCTTTCTGAATCCATGATCGTCTCGATCATTTCATCAATCTCGGGCTCAAACATTGCCTCGTTGGGAATGTGCTTTGCATGATCATCCCCCGAGCTGTCAGAGGCTACATCTTGTGGCCTCACATATGCTGCTTGACCAAAGCGCCTACGAACACGTCTATTGGGTTGCAAGATTGCTGTTTGTTGGCCAGCGTCAGAGTCTGACGAGTTATAATTGGCAACAACTCGATCTATAATAGATGGATCGAACTCGCCAAATTCACGAACGTGCTGCAAAGAAACACGTCTTGTCCATCGCACAGCATGCTTGCATTGATTACAAGGACATAAGACCCTCGTTGAGAGATAGGTGTTTCGGTTGGACGGTCCCACATCCTAGTCACTACTCATAATGAGGATAAAAATCTTATAACCTGCCTGGACAACAAATTTAATATTCTATTGGCATTCTTCGTCTTATCTCTCTTTCTCTCTCTCTCTCTCTCTCTCTCTCTCTCTCTCTCTCTGGCTCACATTCTCTAGTCATGTCCAATCCCCGCACACCTCGGTCTAGAGGTGCACGGAGATCAGAACCACCGGGTTATAATCTCGTCTTTATTGGTCAATACCTATATTTGTGGGTACAAGAAATCTACACACCCACGTCTACATGATACTGCATGTAGTGGACAAAACCCCTTTGCCTCTTCTCTAGCTGTAGCACTTCACAGCATCTTAACATCTTTTCACAGTAGATCTTTTCACTGTTCGTCTAACTCTAAACCCTAAACCGTAAGTAATTCTTGCATGGACTCGATCTAACGTAAATAAGCGTAAATCTAAATAAACGTAAATCTAACTAAAAATAAACCTAAATCTAATTTAATGTAAGTCTACATCTAACCTAATCTTTAACGTCTTTTGGGATAGTTTCCTACGACGTTAAAACTCTCTTCTTCTTGTGTGTGTGTGTGTGTGTGTGTGTGTGTGTGTGTGTGTGTGTGTGTGTGTGTGTGTGTGTGTGTGGGTAAACCTAAATAAACCTAAGTCTAATCTAATATAACATAAATCTAAATCTAACGTAAATTATGTTATATTAAAAACAAAGAACTAAACTAATAGGGATTATAAGAACCTTAAAACTGATTTAACACATAATTTTTCACATAACTCGGCAAGAGTTGGCATTCTCATCACTAAAGATGTGAGAGTTAACTTCCGGCGGTGACGCTGCCTCATCTCCATCCACATCTGACGACAGCAATTGGCCCTTTAGACCGTTCTTGCTCTTGTTACTAACTTTGAAGTTGTTGTTGAATGACTAGAGGTTGTCTAGATGGTCATTGTGTCGGGGATGTAGTGACTCTTGCCGCCCTGAAGATCCACCTTCTTCCCTATCTTCTGAAGACATTTCACCAGTACTTTTGGATCGACGGAGCCCACCATGAGTGAAGGCAGCAATACCCTATATTCCATTGAGGGCTTTCTTCACCCGCTTCATGCACGCATCACAGTCTATGGAGACCTAAATCTAATCTAATATAACGTAAATCTAAATCTAGCGTAAATAAACGTAAATCTAGTTAAAAATAAACCTAAATCTAATCTAATTTAACTTAAATAAACCTAAATCTAATTTAACGTAAGTCTACATCTAACCTAATCTTTAACGTTTTTTAGGATAGTTTCCTACAACGTTATAACTCTCTTCTTCTTGTGTGTGTGCGCGTGTGTGGATGTGTGTGCCAATAAAAAGAGATAAATGGTATAACCTTTCTATCACCCATGCCAAGTATGATAGATTGATTATGCCATTTCCCTCTTGAATAATAGGTCTTGAGTTCAACTCCTCGTCGGCTAGATCTTTAGGTCTTTTAATTTTAATTAGTTTCCTACGACGTTAAATTACTTTCTCTCTCTTTCTCTCTCAATGTGTGTGTGTTTTTTTGGATCGTATGCATGTTTTCTCTCTCTTTTCCTCTCTCAATGTGTGCGTTTTTTGTTTATGCATGTTCTCTCTCTTTTCCTCTCTCAATGCATGCGTTTTTTGTTTATGCATGCTCTCTCTCTCTTTTCCTCTCTCAATGTGTGTGTGCATTCTTTGTTTATGTATGTGTGTGTGCGTTTTTGTTTATGTTTGTACTCTCTCTCTCTCTCTCTCTCTCTCTCTCTCTCTCTCACACACACACACACATACACTATGTGTGTGTATGTGTGTGTGAGAGAGAGAGAGAGAGGGAGAGAGAAAGAGCGGAAGGGAACATGAGAATGAGGAGAGGGAAGGAGCATACCTGGCTCTCCTTCCTCTCCTCGTGTGTGTGTGTGTGTGTGTGTGTGTGTGTGTGTGTGTGTGTGTGTGTGTGTGTGTGTGGAGAAGAAAAAGAAAAAGAGAGAGAGAGAGAGAGAGAGAGAGCGTTACCTTCTCCTTGCTTGAGGGCGCCGAAAAACTCAGATCTGAGATCTGAGTTTTTGGGGGCGCTCGGTTATTTTTTTAGCCCAATCGGCGTCGCTATGAGCGTCGCAAATTTACAAAGAAATTTGCGACGCTCATAGCGACGCCGGGAGTTTTTTTTTTGAGCGTCGCTGTGTGAGCGTCGCTAATATGAATAGCCTCTTGTAGTGTTCCCCATATTCAAGAACCTCATGAGACCCATTGTAGGCATGCTAATCACTTTGTTCTACCTCTCCAGTTTGATAATCCTATGAATGACATCACAAACTCTCTATTACTGCTCCTCTACGTTGGTAGCACCCGATGTGGATTGTAGGACATCCAACCAACCCACGTGGTAGGTATGACCCATGTATAGGTCATTAAAAGTCTTCGTTTGTAGTCTATACTCCCAATATTCATTTAGAATTAATGCCCCATCTAGAATTGAGGTGCTAGGGGTGTCCTTCGAAGTAGATGCAAGGTGGCTCCTCCCTTTTGGTCTGACCCTTAGTGGCTACTAATTCAGGAGTACTCGATTGCTCGATTGACATGATTGTTGTCATAGGGGCCTTTGCCTTTAGTTCTCTCCATTGCTCTACCTTGCGTAATCTTTCAATTTCCTTTTCCCTAGATGCAAGAATATAGCACTTGACCTCTTGCAATTTGGAAAGACTCCTACCATCATGTAATAAATCTTCAGAGGGGAACAACTTTAAAGAGCCAGGGAGTGCAATGGATGTAATATTCACATGGGCACTCACAAGGAGTGGGGGGTCTACATTAGACATGAAAGGTGAATTCACTTTCCCATCCCATTCCCATCCCATGAAAGGTGAATTCACTTTCCCATCCCCTTCATTTACTTTGCTAGCCGCATGTTCGGAGCGAGCGGCTCTACTAAAGGTCTCTTTTAAGTGGCTAGACACTACAGAGGGGCTAAGGCATGCAAGTCTTGACTCAAACTCTCAGGGTTTTATGCAGGGTACCCTTCCATGATGTTGTAGTCAGAGGAAGAGTCACTAGACATATATGTGGGTCTTGGGTCGCACTACCTTGGGTCCCAGCTGAAGGTTCGGAACCTAATGTAGATGAATAGTGAGTGCTTGCACAATTTGAAGCACTCTCAAGATTTTTTGACTCTAGGACTCGACCAAAGCATAGATACATGTGACATGTGTACCCTAAAAGCGTTGATCAGTACCCAAAGAGGCCTCGCCACTAGCTATTTTGGTTGTTTTCACTTGATTTTTTCTTATTTTCATATTTTTTAATGTGCGTGATGTGGAATAGGTCATGTGATAGCTCAAAATGAGTATATCATTTAGATGATTAATGTGGCGTGCTTTACAACACACAATTTGATTAACAAAAGCTCTCATAATCCCCAAGATAATTGATTTCTACTTGGGCAGTCAGGCAAAAGATGGAAAGTCTAAGGAAGCTTGTGGAGGGAAAAAGAGGAGTCCGTATCCCACATTCCCCATTCCACCTTTCAAGTAGTAGGGTATATATATGAAAACCATGTCCAAGTACCATCGTTAGACCAAGACCAATTCCGTGCTCGTACGTGTGCTCGGGCTTGGGGACGAGGTGAGGAACAGGGACGGGGTTTTTTCTTTTCCACTTTTTTTCTTGAGTCAAATTTTCTCAGCCGATTGTGTGGCGTTTTTTGTTTTTTTATTTTATTTTTGAATTTACTTTTTTGGCTTTGTTTTTTATTTTCTTTTGGATTATTTTTATTATTATTTTCAATTTAAAAAAACCAAAAAATACAAAAATTAATGCAAAAATGATAAAAATTAGTTTTAAAAATATAAAAATTACAAAATTTATGAAAATTAGTGAAAATGCAAAATTTGATGCTGAGAACACAAAAAACATAGAAATTGCACTGCAAAACAGCTTTTCTCACCCAAAATAGCAAATCTACATTGCTCCAACAATAGATCTACGCAAAAACAACAGTCGAACTGACAGATCTGGTCAGCCGCACACAAATATATGCAAAAATACAAAAAACTACAAAAACTAGCAGTATAGTTGTGTCTGAAGCTTGACGCACAGAGTCTCCCCGACAATGGCGCCAAAAATGTCGGATTGCAGGGGACTTACTGTGCATCGTGTATGAGCCACTGAGGCTGCAAACACACGACCTAGATTTAGGGAAGCTCACAAACGCAGACAAGTGTGTCACTCATCTCTACGTAGTTGTCAATGTAGAAAACTCGTGCCGTCGTGAAGAGGGAGCTTGCTGCCAGTGCTCAATCACCTCGCCAATGCCGTATCGCTACTCACTCGCGCTCACTCGCGCGCACGCCCACACACACACACACACACTCCTCTCTCTGTCATGCTCATACATAGCAAGAGATAGCACACGAGAGGAGGAGAGCAAGAGCAAAACTACACATTCGACAATGAGAAAAAGGTACGGTTAGAGACCACTTATGTGAGTCATCCCATCCATATATGGGCACCCATACTTTGCTAATAGTCCTACATGTTCTCTCTCTCTCTCTCTCTCTCTCTCTCTCTCTCTCTCTCTCTCTCTCTCTCTCTCTCTCTCTCTCTCTAAAGTCTAGTGTGCACCTATCATCGGCGATCACCCATGAATAAACATGTGGAACCGACAAGCCCGGTCCATGACTCAATATAAATAAATAAGAATGCCGCTTAAAGTGAATAGAAACACGAGTACACACACACACACAGAGTGTTTGAAAATCTCACCTCTTGCATTTTCCCTTTAAAGTTTGCAATTGATTTATTTGTCCTCTTTGCGCTTGGTTTGCTTGCTTGCAATGTGTGATTAGAGTGAGGGAGAGAGAAAATGAGAGGGAGGAAAGAATTAGTATGTGATTAGTATGATTAGAGTATGATTAGTGTGTAATCAGTGTATGTGAGAGAGAAAAAGAATGCTTCATTAATGTATGTTTATATTTAATGTTTAGTGTGAGAGAGAAAATAATGCTTGATTAGTGTAGGTTTTTGCTTAATTGAGTGAATTGAAAATAAATACATCAAGTGAAAAAATATATTCATAATGAAAAAATGACCATAAATTGCCGAAATAAGTGTTTTAAAAGAACAATCATTAAAAAGAAAATTAAAGGAAACAACTAAATGACTAGGAAAAATAACTAAATGAGTTTAAAAAGAGAGAGAAAAATATAGACAGAGAGATAGTGTAGAGAGAGAGAGGGGGGGAGAGAGAGAAAGAGAGATAGAGGGGGGGGGGAGAGAGAGATTAGAGAGAGATATACCATTATAGCTCTATGCACAAAAAAGAGCATGTATGTACGAATATATGTATGCATTCCCATTTTAATTTTAGCATTGTGGTCCTTGATTCACTCATGTATGAATTACCGCAATGTACCCTTGAATTTACTACGATTGAGATTGTGATGATATCTAAAGAGGTGTCACTAGACTATTGGCACTACTAGCCCCTACTTAGATCTAATAGTACGGACCAAGTCTATGTATTTAATTTGAGTATATAGATGCTCCATATATGTGTGTCTAGTGTGTGTATATGTGCATGTAGGTATGTATCTATGTGAGTGTGTGTGTGTGTATGCATGTATATAGGCACTAAGTTAGGGAGAACATCACTCAATGGTTGAACGCTTCCTATAGGGTATAGTCCCTTTTTAATCGTGGTGTTGCGATCCTTGATCCACTCATGTATGGATATTGCAGCCTACCCTTGGATTTACGACGATTGAGATTGTGATGATACCTAAAGAGGTGCCACTAGACTACACTACAAGAGGTGCTTAAGCTTAGCGACGCTCAAAACGAGCGTTGTCACTGTATGAGCGTCTATATAAGTGGCGCTATATAGCGATGCTCATAGCGACGTCGACAGTGTGTGTAAAAATTACACAAGTGCTCTTGGGTAAGTGACGACGACGAAAAAAAAGCCCTTACCTTCCTCTCATGTGCACCCATACACACACATGCACACACAACGAGGAGAGGATAGGTATGCTCCCTCCCTCTCCTCTCTCTCATGCTTCCTTCTTTTCTTTCTCCCTCCCACATACAGGCACACATTGAGAGTGATGTTTTTTTTTTAACACACATGCATGCATAAAGAAGCGATCTGCACCCACACATACACACACACACACACACACACACACACACACACACACACACAGAGATGTTATATTAAATGTCTTCAAAAGGCCAAAATGACCCATGAGACCAAACTGATACAACCTTCGTGGATCTACTAATCCAATGTCTAGGTACAAAACTTAAAAAAATGAAGTAAACTGAAAGACTCAAATCATCATCATGATCAGCATCAATGTCCGAGGGGTAGAGAATTAGGATTAGGGTTTAGGATTAAAATTTAGGATATATATAGCTTTTGGATTAGGGTATAAATCTAGGATTAGGATTAGGGTTTAGGTTTAGGATTTAGTTTTTATATTTAAGCTTAGCTTTAGGATTATGGTTTAAAGCTAAGGCTAGGATCAGGTTTTATATTTAGGGTTATACGAAGGCTTTAAAATTAGAAAGAATGTAGCGATAGAAGATAACGTGAGTAGAGAGAGAGAGAGAGAGAGAGGATAGAGAGTAATAGTAGATAAATCTCCTATTTCTCTCTCTAGTCTCTACCCTCTCTCTCTATCATATTGCACTCAACTTACCCTTCTCGACCTCTCTATAGAGAGAGGAATAATTAGGTGTGGGTAGAGAGAGGGATGATTAGCTATCTACCTCTCTCTAGAATTATGGCTGCAAGTGGAGCCATTGTTTTGTGCTATACACAGTGGGAGAGTCCTTTCGCTACTGTAGAGTGCTCTGAAGAAGAGCTTCTTTATTGTGCTCCTTGCTCAGCATCTCTTCACAGCAAGCTAAGAGAGCTTGTCGCCACCACCGTGTAAAGCCTTTCAGAATATGCAATGAATGCAAGGATGCAATCACTCGGGTGAAATGTCTGCAGTGCTCGAAAAAATAGTATGTGTTCAAAAATGTGTGCGATTTATGTATATGTATGGCTAGGGTTATGTATGTGATGGTCACTAGAAGGTATATGTATGTGTAAATTTAGGTTTAGGATTATTTCATGTAGCTTGTTAGGTTTAGGTATTAGTCATTTGCAAGCTCACATGCACAAACGAGCAGGAAAGTCATTTCTAAAGTCTACAAGCGTTTTTGCGTCCGAAAAACATTGCGAACTTCGGAAGCGTCTTGTCCATGAGCCGTTCCCGCATGTGAGATTTCAAATAGCTTGCATGTAGCTTCCATGGATTTAGGTAGGTAGAGAGAGGGATGACTAGGTATCTCCCATGCGCAAACCATTGTGGGAAAGTCGTTTCTAAACTGCACTATGTTTTTTACTTCAAAAACGCTTTGTCCGTGGAGCCGTTTCCGCATATGAGCTTGCAAATAGCTTGCATGTAGCCTTCATGTAGCTATTGTAGAGTGCTTTGAAGAAGATCTTCTTTATTGTGCTCCTGCTGCTGTAGAGTGCTTTGAAAAAGAGCTTCTTTAGTGTGCTCCTTGCTTAGTATTTTTTCATAGTAAGAGAGTTCACCGCCACCACCATGCCAAGCCTTTCAAAATATCGATGAATGTGAGGATGTAGTCGCTCGGGTGAAATGTGTGCGGTGCTTGGTAAAAGAGTATGTGTTCGGAATGTGTGAAATTTATGTATATGTATGTTTAGGTTATGTACGTGACCAATAAAGATGATATTATAACCCGGTGGTCGTGATCTTTGTGAACCTCTAGACTGAGGTGTGAGGGGATCGGGCATGGGTAGAGAATCTAAGGTAGTTTACACTAGCTAGGCCATGGCTAGAGCTGAACAAGAGGCAAAGTGTTTTTGCTCGCTACATGGATTGTCATGTAGACATGGGTGTGTAGATTTGTCGCACCCACAAATATAGGCATTGGTCAATAAAGACGAGATTATAACCCAGTGGTCCTGATCTCTGTGCACCTCTAGACTGAGGTGGGGATCGGGCATGGCTAGAGAATGTGAGGTACTTTACAATGTGATTTATGGGTTTGCTCAAGCATGGTTAGAGAAGAAGGAGATGTGTGAAGACAATCCACCCCCAGGGATGAAGAGATTCTCTCTATAAAATGAGTTTCCATACTGGCAAAGACTCAAGATCAATCACTTCCTGGATCCAATGCACATATTCAAGAATGTGTCACAATGCATTCCAGGTGGATGTTCTTTTTAGAATGTTTCATTATGAAAATGCTCAAGGGATATGTGTGTCAGAAGGCATGTCCAGAGGGTAGCATGGTAGACGGTTGGCTTGTTTCAGAGTCCCTTGTGTACATTGGAGAGTGGCTCTCTAGAGCTGATTGTGCAGGAGATACGCTTCCGTGTACCATTGATGATGAGCGCATTTATGGGATTGTGATGCGCACTCTCGGTGTGGAAAAGAACAATATGGAGGATCTAGAGACTAAGATCAATCAATTTTGCATGCTTCACAACCCAGTGATACAAAAGTGGATTTCACATTATGAGGATGCAAAGGAAGAGCGACAAAGGGTAAGCCTTGAGTGGAGACGGGAAAGATCAACAACCATCAGTGCATTATCCGACAGGTCTTGGAGCCTACCAACAATCATGAGCTTAAGATGGTTCCACAATGCCTTGAAAAGTGCACAATAGTGTGGCGAAGGTGACTGAGAGGAGTGGGAGTACTCACGAGGATGCAGTCCCAAGGTATTCTTATAATCTTAGACCCATGGCATATTTTTTGTATTTCATTATCATTGTTGGTTGTAGTATAAGTCTTACAAGGCAGCACGTTATAAAGGTTGGCATTTCAGGGTACAATGGATCGACAAAAAGCAATTTACACAAGATTTTGGAGTCATGACAAAATTCAAACAATCAAGTCAACAAAGGTCCTCCGATGCATATCTTGTGGTAGCGGAACTCACATACTTCAGCATGCTATAAGAAATTTTGAGGGTATACTACAGAGGATTTTTTGTGGACTTGTTCAACGTGCAATGGTTCAAGATAAATTTGGAGGGCCACAATGTTACTGTGTGCACATGAGAGTCAGGTTTTCTTGAGGTGGACTCAACCAAAAAGTGGACCAACCTTCAAGACACTTTCGTAATACTTGAGCATTGTGAACAAGTAAGTCATTAAATTTTGTGTCATCTGACTTTAGAGTACTTGTGTGCCTTGAATAATCACGTAAGATACATTATTGTAGGTGATATTCCATCCTACAAAGTCACATCCAAACTGATGCTTTGTTATAGAGATGACCCCACACAGGACACGGGTGTATGAGGGCTACAATTTGCCAGTTATATTGGCATCCATGGAGGAGATCAAAGAGGAAAATGAACAAGAAGACACGGATGTGGCACCATCCCAAAACTGCTTCTGAAAGGCGGGTGTATGATGCAAAGGACCTCCTGGATGAAACTCCGGACATTCGTTTAGATAGAGAGCTCTATATCCCTTTTGTCAATAGACATTGTATTTGAGCAGTTTTGCCCCCTTTTGTCTCTGTACTAAACTTGTGAAACTTCAAATTGTGAATCCGATTGTTTTAACTTCAAATTGTGAATCAAACTTTTATCATTAACATGTTTTAACTTCAAATGTTTTTTTTAATACATGTATGGATCCATATGCGTTTTACGCTTCCTTGGACCCTGAGCAGAGGAGGTGGTATTACGTCCACCACAGTGCCGGCACACAAGTGCGTCATTTCATTCCTTTTAACTCTCCATCTACTTTGGAGCAATCAGCACGCTCCGAGAGCTTGGTGTCGACTAGATAGACTACACACTCCTCTAAGCACCAACACTCTAGTGGTGGAGAAGACGGTTGCTATGTAGGAGGTGCCACTGATGCTTCCACACCGCCTTGTAGTCATCAAGGCTCCTTACCTCCCACTTCTCTTTGCGCGCCCCCACATTGGCCATGACATCGCCATCTACTTTGGCTTTTGCGCAAATATCGAGCACTCCAGGCTACACACCACCAGTTAGTTCTTCGGGACCACCCCACTCGACACCTCTCCCTTTGGAGCTGAGACTTTCGTGGAGACACCTATAGCCTACCCCACTCAAGACCCCTGCCCAGACGCCTATAGTGACACCTAGGTTTAGCCGCCCAAGGCGAGAGGTCTTGCCATACTCAATCGAGGTCAGCGACAACTTGATCTTGGATGAGGACAAAAAGAAGGTAATTTCGTGCATGCGCGGCTTGTACATTCAAGTTTTTTGGCATTACATATTAAATAAATGGTCAAAAGTGCCCAATGAATTGAAAGACAAAGTCGTCAATATGTTGCATTATGAGTTTCTTGTGTCAAATCAAGAAGAGCACTTCAATGAAGACTTAATGAGGGTGTGGATGGGCGAGTATGGCAAGCACAAGCACTCCGAAGTGCAAAAAACAATAAAGCATGGGTGGAGCAAGCCAGCTTGGCTAAGTAAAGAAGATTGGAAGATTGCAAAGCGAGAAGCACGCGAGAATCTTGACAAGTGAAAGCAATGAAAGGAGGTAGCGAGAGCATGAGTAGAGGCAGGGAGCTTGCACCACTTGGGGAGCGGCGGATGGGCATCATTTGAGGTCAACTTTGTAAGTGTTATTGCATTGCTCTCTAGGTTTAATAGTTTTGGGTATTTGTAATCTTAAATTTTAACATAACATTTTCTTTGTATATCCTAAATAGTGGTCGATGATTGGACATGATCCCACACCATTCAAGCACGAGTACGTGGGCAAAAAGGGCTTAAACACCCTTATGGACATTCTGAGCTCTCGACCCGGCTTAATAATAAGTTGTTAGATTGTTTTATATTTGTATATTTATACTTATAATTTTTTAATTTTTTTTGAAAAATCTGACAGATATGTCGTTAGATCCCGATGAGACATCAGACTAGCCCTAGCTAGGACTAGCTAGTCTTACTTCTTTATAGCATATATAGGAGATGACATATATACGTCAATTTTGTAGATTGTGAACAACAATGTAAATTGGTTCTACAGTTTTTCATGATGGCTTTTGGTTATACAGTTCTTGTAGATTGTGTAATTTGGTTCTACATTACGTTTTTGTAGATTGTGAATAACAATGTAATTTGGTTCTATAGTACTTTTTTGTAGATTGTGAACAACAATGTAATTTGGGTCTACATTGCTTTTGTCGATTCACTATGCTTTTGTCAATTCGGTGCTTTTATCAATTCGCCCTACTTTTGTTAATTCTATGCTTTTGTATTATGTTCAATACATATGGTTAATTGGGTGCCACCGCATTGTGTGCTTTGCCACCAAATTTTTTTATGCTATGGCGTCGCTATTTAGGGATCTGCAGCATTGCTATCAGCATCTCTATTTTGGACCTACATCGTGGCTATGTGCGTCTCTATATAGCGATGCTTATAGCGACAACGATAATGATGCTTATAGTGATGATTTCTTTGTGACACTAATAGCGAATTTTTTAGCTAAAACTGTCCCCATGTATTTCTGTCGCTAAGGCCATCACAAGCCTTAAACACCTCTTGTAGTGCTATTGGCACTACTAGCCTCTACTTAGTTTAATAGTATATGTGTATGCATGTATATACATATCTATGTGTTTGTGTACATATGCTCTCTCTACACCTAATCTACTCCTATCAAGTGTAGACATAGAAAGGTGTATAGATTGATTATAGGTTTAGAGAAGTGATATATATTAAGTGTAGATTGGTTGTAGATATGTAGAGGTGTGTAGATTAAGTATAGGGAGATTAGAGAGAGGATAGGTCCTAATACTTACAAACTAATCTCTTGTAGATGTCAAACAAGAGACTACATGTTGGACAGCAACCCTCAATTCTTCCTTTGGTTGATTCACGTTCCAGATGGGCCCCCATATAGGGTGGAAGTTGCATCCACTGGAATTGAATCTTGAGGTGATAAGTCCAAGCAATGGATTTAAGTTTATCTGTATCTAGTTTTTTGCGAGCATGATTGTAGAATTCTTTTTATTATTTGTCAGTCCATCTACTTAGGTTCCTCCATAGATCTGGACTTGCAGTGCACATTATCTTTACAAGAGGAGTACCTACATTTGATGTAGTGATTATTTGGCTACTACACTCCACAGAAGCTAGCAGTCTATGGTCTTTTACAGTAGACCGTCGCACCGATGGCACCTCCTTCTACTTTCCCTTCTTATTGACTCACCCCCCTTCCATTATAGGGATCCACCTCCCTTGCACCATAAGGCCCTACACCATTCCATTCAACTCTTTCTGTGCTCGAGTCTCATCAACAGTCCATAGGTAGTCGATGAATGTCTTCTAACAGCACACGACGGCGTTTGTCTTAGAGTAGCGAGTGCTGTGAGAGGCAGAGCGGAGGGGCGCTCCTTTTGGTAGGCTTGTTTTGGCTGTGGAGGGGGGACATAGTCATTTGTTTTAGAGTGTGCCGCTCCAACAACAAAGGATGAGAACATTAACGCACCCATGCTAGACATGCATGGGTGCTACTATAGGGCCCAGTATGATGGTGAGGTCGAATTTGGTGCTGCGTAGGGCTAGGCATTTTGGCACCACCGTTAGATTCTTATACACTCAACGTATAAGAATTGTTTTATTAAATTAAAATACCAAGTGCACGATCATGCATGCTACATTGGGGAAGTGTTGCATGCTCAATTTTTGAACACCCTTAATGAGCGTTCCTCGACACACTGGTTGGAGGGTTCCATCAAAAAATTTATAAAAAACAAGCAATCAAGTGTACGGCACATAGCAGCCAACCTAGTTGCAAATAGACAGGAGCTATTGTGGCAGTAACATGGCAGATGTTTGAGTGAGTGGGCAATGCAAGAAAAGGGTGAGGAAGCTCCAATGTCCTCATCCCCTAATCAACAGTGCGAAGCTCGGGCCATACAAACTCAAACACACTATGGTTCAAGAGGCAAGCAGCTTGGTAAGATACTTTTAATTGTGCAAGTTCTGTTTAAAAAATATTTAAGCTTATGAAACTTTTTTGATTATTGTTAACTTAGAAAAATATCACTCTGGCCCATCCTACTAGAGAGATGGTCAAGTATTGAGAGGGATACATAGAGTTTGATATGTGTGTATGTGTGTGTGTGCGCGCGCACGTGCATGCATGTGTGTGTGTTTTCATTATGTACTTTATAAAAAAAAAGGGTGTGTGCATTTTCATGCATCTTTGCCTCTGTACCTCTCAATCTACAAGCTTTTGGAGAGGGCAATGGAGTGGACCACTATTGCAAATAAAGGAAATTATTAAACATTCCAAAATTAACATTGTGGTGGCTACAGTGATCAACACCCAAGTCAAATGTTCATAGACAGAGAAAGGTAGAGACGACAGGCCACAATTAAAAAATGTTTTAAACAAATTTTCATGGTTTTTTTCCTGGTTACTGCCATAAGCAATACCGCTGTCGAAAGTGGTGAGAGTCCAGTCATGGATTTATAAAGTACTACTTGCTTATTTATCCCAAGGATAACACGAAGTTATTTTCAAGCATAAGCATGCATAACAATAAAAGCTATATTGTCTTAACATATGACTTCTAGGGTTTTAGGAGAGGAGCTTGCTCTTTATAGAGGTCTTTCATCTGTGAGGCATGCACGAGCCTGATGCTCAAGGTAGTTTGTGGTAGGGCAAGCCGTTTTGTGTTGTATGATGGACTTGGGTGCTTTGTGGAGAATGGGAGAAGCCCTAGGGGCTCGGATCACCTCAAGAGGGAGGCCCTAGTATAGAGATGGAGATTTTGTCAAATTTAGAATCACTCTAAGTATAATAATGGAAGCTTTACACATACGAGCTGGAAACCATAATCTCCTAACAAGGACTCTCCCTCCTCTTTCCCTCCTTCGAGGGGAAGTTTGGTGGTCAGAACCTCTTGGATCAACTTGGTGGAGCAGTTTATAGGTGTGGCAAGCTAGTCCTTGTCTATGACTTGTGTGTTTTTCATCTTTTGTTGTCTTTGCAAAGCATGACTAAGCGGCGGCCTCTACTTGGTTCCAAGTGGAAAACCGGGCCGAGGAGGTGCTATGGTGAGCTGGCTAGTGGCTTGCCTTTTTTGGATCTTTGGCCTGCAAAGGCTGGTGATGGGGATGTCGGGCCCGCCAGATCTACGACTAGTGTTCAATTTGATATTGCATCTGATGCTCTTCTTTAAAGGAAGGGGTTGCGTGCGGTAAATGAGCTCGTTCGTGGAAAATTAAGGCAACTTCTTTTTTCAATGGGGTATGTTGGTCTTCCTATACGGAAGGGTGGCACCCTGTTCAATCGATGCACTATTTTGATGTTTTGTTTGCAGTATTGATGATGGCCATCCTAAGGGGGATGTTTTGTGGGGGTGGAAATCCTCTTGATGTCCATGGTAGCCTAATGATGAGATGTTATTGATCCAGTTGTGTTTGAAGAGCCCCCTTGGTAGATAGCTTGTTCAATTTAATGTTGTTCAATTTTATTGCGTCTTGATTATGTTGAATATGATGATTTTTTGTCATCTTCATGTTGTCTGTATACCTGCAATATATGCATAGTAGAGCGATTAAGGTTGTTGGACAAGCATGCAGTATCTAGTTATGTGTGCTAGATACACCCTCAACACTATCTTCAATGGTATCTTCAATGAAGACCCCATTGTGGGATCTGCAACTGTGAACTACCCACACACAAAGCTCAAGGACCCTTCAATGGGCCAAAACTAAACCATGCCCATAATAGTAAAATTGGGCATTACAAGCCTTGACTAGCAATTACATCATGAATTCTCTTACCCATGTTGATGTCTTGCATAAGGTCCCATGCCTTTAAGGTGCGAGTATAGGTGATTGCATCTAGAGAGAGAGGCCTTCCCATTGCATCCAGTTAAAATAGCACAAAGCTTCCTTGCCATAGCCATGTTGAACATATCCTACAATCTATGTGTTCCATGAGATGACATCTCGAAGAGGATGCCCATCTAAAACTCTTTGTATTTTTGTGAGGGTGCCACATTTGGCATACATATTGACCAAACTACCTCCAAGAATGTCTTTCTCTAACAGGCCCGGACTAGAAGTCACATTGTAAGTTCTCTAACCCATGCTAAGAGGTGGTAGGTCCCAATGGGTGGTGGCACCTGTGGTAGATTTTTTTTTTTTGGATGTATGTAATCTCATTTTTATGGTTAAGACTTCTTGTAAAATCCTTTTTTTTGTGTGCCAAAACTCGCAATTGTTAGTGGACTATATTGATAGATCCAGAAAATTACACATTCCTGACATGCTTGTGACAAGCCGTGATAACTTCAACGAATCATCAAAACATCATCTGAAGGAAGAGCCACCCCATGATAATGGATGAGCCCACACTTTCACCTATGCAAGTCCGTCATTGCGACACCCATGGTCATGTTCCACTCCTCCTTGTTCTTTTGATTTCCAATGGAAAGATTATTGTTACCCTGCTTTCTTGGACTATCTCTATGAACAACTATTTCCATGGACTTATTGTAAAATCCTAATGACTTATTACGCTTTGTTCTCATGGCATGATGTTTGCATGAGAGTTGTAATGGCGTTTTTGTTTAATACAAATAGCTCACTTTATATAAGCATTAATAAAAACAATTTAAAAAGAATTTGAAGGGCACCCTATTCTTTCAAGAGACACACTCTAGTATTGTTCTTCACTATGGAAGGAAAATTTTGGTTTTTCAACTTTATTTTTCAACCAGCTGGTGGAGGATCGCTAAAAGAAAAAACATATGACACATTTAACATGGATGTCAGAAAGCTATATAACACAAAGCAACATTAATGCTATGTGTTATATAGCGTTCTAACATCCATATCAAAGGTGTCATATGTTGGATGCCCCTCTGCAAAGGATATGACAAGGTTTACATGTATTATTATGAGTTAATTCAAATCAAGCTCAAATGAGCATTAAAAAAATAAAATAAAATAATGCTATGTGTTATGTGTTATATAGCAGCTCTAATGCTATGTGTTATATAGCTTTCTAACATCCATATCAAAGGTGTCATATGTTGGATGTCCCTCTGCAAAGGATATGACAGGGTTTACATGTATTGAGTTAGTTCAAATCAAGCTCAAATGAGCATTTAAAATTAAAAAAATAATGCTATGTGTTATGTGTTGTATAGCAGCTCTAATGATATGTGTTATATAGCTTTCTAACATAGCTTTCTAACATCCATATCAAAGGTGTCATATGTTGGATGCCCCTCTACAAAGGATATGACAGGGTTATAATGATATGTATTATATAGCTTTCTAACATCCATATCAAAGGTGTCATATGTTGGATGCCCCTCTGCAAAGGATATGACAGGGTTTACATGTATTATTTTGAGTTAGTTCAAATCAAGCTCAAATGAGCATTAAAAAATTAAAAAATTAAAAACTATATAACACGATGACATGTTGGGATATGGCCAATCACAACTACTATAGACTGCAAACTCTATATTTATGGTTCATTAAAATTTACATGTTTGAACTCTCTTCTGTATTGTAATATAGCAAAAATGCACACTATGGATCAATATTTTACGGGAGCAATTATTTAGCATGGATTTTTTTACAAAAGCTGTTTAAAGTTCTCTCCTTATTACCCTTAAAAGTATACATGCAATGTTTCATGTTAATAAAATCCTAACTTCAAAATCGTGATTGTGAAGGAGGGTGAGAATGATGATCAAAATTTAGTAGATCGGTCAAGTTTAGCTTGCTTTGAGGGCCCAGCTCCTAAAATTCCTAAAAATTAAAGAGGTTTGGGATAGCTATAGCTTTTTAACAAAAGAAGGGATGTCGTGTCTCTGTGGGTGTTTGTATTGTAACAAGCTGAAAGTTCACTATGGCCTGCACAAGGCTATTGAAAGGAATTTAATAATAAGAGGCTTCTTTTAGAGGAAAAGAACAAAGCAACATCAATATTTTAAAACATTTGTGATCATATTATATTTTTTGAAAACAAGTATAGTAATGGACTATTTAAATTACAACAAATTTCAAAAAGCATAAAAATTAATTACTAAAAGAATACTTGGAAGCATGGTGACAAATTGAGAAAAATAACACCCGTGAAAAAGGCAAGAAACAGTAAAAAAAGAGAGCCTATTGCCGTGGGACACTAATTAGAAGCTTTATCCAATGGTTCTGAGTTGCTCCCAATATGCAACCCTTTACTAAGGCCTTTTGTAGTTCAAAAATAAAAAATATTTTTATTGTTTTCATAAAAAGGGTAGGTCTAAACGGTATAGGAAATAATAAAATTTCAAATGTAATATCCTTAGTTAAACAAAAAGCGACACTAATCCCTTTAAATGCATTAAGTGGCTTTTGTTCAACCCAATTTTCAACACTTCGAGATTATTAGTAGATTGAACACTAGAGCACTTATATTGTCTTATGTTTTCTGTGGTTTTTTTTTTTTTTTGGGGGGGGGGGGGGGGGGGGGGGGCGGGCACCCCATGTATTTTCTCCCAGCCATTATAGCATAAAGCAATCAACAAATATATAAAATGACAACTCTCTCACCAGCAACCACTACCAAAAAAAAAAAAAAACGAGACATATGCATCTTCCTTCTTGCAGTTTAGTTTGATTGAAAAAAATTATTTAACATAAAGACCTTCAAAGAAGGTATACAAAGATAGGTTCATATCATAAGTAATTTTGTATTTTTTTAAAACTAATAATTTCTCTCAAAAAGGGTAGGAGAAAATGTGAATTTTCATACTATTAAATGAAGCTATCTTAGATTAAACTTGCTCGATTGATGGAAAGACTCGCTCATCAATTGACAAAAAGACTCTCATCATGGAATCAAGCTCCTATGCATAGTTATTTAAAGCTTTTTTTTTCAAGCATGACAAAAAAGTGAATGTACCTTTGAAAAAAACATTTCAAAAGGCTTTTATTTCTTTCTTTCATAAAACTTTCAAGGCAATTAGGGACACTTGCTACTAAGGGCTTTAGCAAGCCAAAAATGTATGTTTATATACTTGCTTACACAAACAACAAACGGGTACACAAGGGCGCACACAGACATCCACATATGTATGCATGCATCTATAAAACATATTATGGCGGAGGAGTTTCCATGCCACGTGTAAGCTTCTACGAGTTCTAAGCTAAGGAACAAAAAAAATTTACGTTCTCAGTTAATCTATAAAAAAGATTTAAATGGCGACGCTGCGTTGGAGGGCGGCTCTGCATAAACTTGAAGTACATTCAAGTACGTAGAAGAACGTCAGAAGAGTGCTACATTAAGATTAGCTACACTACAAGCGACGAGCGCTACATTCCTTGTTGTGAGAGAGAGAGAGAGAGAGAGAGAGGAAGAAGAAGACGCAGAGGCCTGAGGAGGGCTTGGTATGGTCTCCCACCCCTTTGCTTGCATGTACTTGCTTCTCTCACTACCTCCCCCCCCTTCACACCATTGTCCCTCAGCACAGTAGTGTCCCTCCACACGTCGTAGGGAGCTTCGTGCACCGAAAAATCTGCCTGATGCTGAGCGCTACATGGCAGCCTTCGGACAGGCGAGAACGCGCAAAAGCTTCACACACACACGCAATCATGCTAGCTGCGTCTGCCTGATGATGCTGAGCTTGACATGGCAACCTTCGGACAGACGACTGCATGAGGCTTCACACACACACGCAATGATACTGTAGTTGCGTCAACTTTGAAGATGGAGTGGCATCAAGCTTGGCGCTGCAGCGGCAGTCCAGCTCAGTCTCTCCGTCCCGCTCTCTCTCCGCATTGGGGAATGCGAGCGTTAGGCTGCATGCGAGCCCGAGAGGGAGCCGTGTACTACTGTAGAGGGCACTATAGGGGGAACTCAAGAGAGTGGGGAGAGTCAAGGTTCCGTGCGAGAGCAGTGCATCCTCTCGATCCTATGAGAAGGATGGCGCATGCCTAAGTGTATGAGAGATCCTGCTCCCTCCTGCTCGGCAACAGTCGCTCTCTCTCCGTCCTGCTCCCGCCTTGCTGCATATGCTCCCTCCTGCTCGCCAACAGCCGCTCTCCCTCTATCCTGCTCTCGCCTTGCTGCAGATGCGCACACGCCACTGCCTCAGATGCTCCCTCCTGCTCCGGCAACAGCCGCTCTCTCTCCGTCCTGCTCCCGCCATGGCATTGGCGCACACGCCATTGCCTCCTCATGTTGGGCACGTCGAGCTCCGCCACTGCCATCGCAGGTTGCAGAGAGTCGCCACCGCAGAAGCATGCCGACGTCTCTCTCTCTCTCTCTCTCTCTCTCTCTCTCTCTCTCTCTCTCTCTCTCTCTCTCTCTCTCTCTCTCTCTCTCTCTGCATGCTCAAGCTGCGTCTTCTTTCTTTTTTATTAGGCAATAGGCAAGGGAACTACAACACTGGTCTTCATCACTGACTCCATATGTGTGTGTTTTTTTTTTTTTGAGACACATACAATATGGCAGAGAGCTCTCTCTTAAAAATTTATATGTTTATTGTTGGCAGAAAGTGCACAAGCCAAGGAGAGTGGAGTCGTGTTGTGGTGAGCAGTTCAATCAGTTAGTGCAGCCAGGTAAAATGTGTTGGCTTAATTATTTTTCAATTTAATTATTTAATTATTTGATTTGTTGATTATTTGAGAGAGAGAGAGAGAGATGTTTTAGTAAGTTAGGTTAATGTAATGGAAAGAAATGAAATCAATTGAAATTGAAATGTTATATTAACGTCTTTAAAAGGCCAAAATGACCTATGAGACTAGAGAGAGAGAGAGAGAGAGAGAGAGAGAGAGAGAGAGAGAGAGAGAGAGAGAGAGAGAGAGAGAGAGAGCGAAAACTTTGAATCTAATACCATGTTTGCGTGCTAAAGGCTTAGGTAAATTAGGTTATATAGGAGTCCAAACTCTTACAAAACTGTGTATCTGATACCATGTCTGGGTGCTTAAAAACTAGAAAATACTACGACTGCTACTATAATCCATCCTCATTTGCACTCTAGCTAGATATCAAGAGAAGATGCTTTAGAGAGAGAGAGAGAGAGAGAGAGAGAGAGAGAGAGAGAGAGAGAGAGAGAGAGCAGGAACTGTGAATCTAATACCATGTTTGGGTGCTAAAAGCTTAGGTAAATTAGGTTATATTAACGTCTTCAAAAGGCCAAAATCAACTATGAGTCCAAACTGTTACAAAACTGTGTATCTGATACCATGTCTAGGTGCTAAACAAGTAGAAACTACTACCACAACTACTATAATCCATCCTCATTTGCACTCTAGATATCGAGAGAAGATGGCTCAGAAATGTTGTATTATCGTCTTTAAAAGGCCAAAATGACCTATGACAAATCAAAATGAGTCCAAACTGATACAAAACTGTGTATCTGATAAAATGTATGGGTGCTAAAACACTAGAAAATACTACTACTACTACTATAATCCATCCTCATTTGCACTCTAGATATCGAGAGAAGATGGCTCAGAAATGTTATATTAACGTCTTTAAAAGGCCAAAATGACCTATGAGACCAGAGAGAGAGAGAGAGACAGAGAGCGAGAGAGAGCGAAAACTGTGAATCTAATACCATGTTTGCGTGCTAAAAGCTTAGGTAAATTAGGTTATATTAACGTCTTCAAAATACAAGATAGAGAGACAGAAATGAATTGATATTAACGTTTTCAAAAGGCTAAAAGTTCTATGAGACCAAACTGTTACATAATTGTGAAGAAAGATCGAAAGAAATGAAATGTTCTACGAATGCATGTTTTGACCTAAATTTAGGTAAATTAGGTTATATTAACGTCTTCAAAAGGCCAACTATGAGTCCAAACTGTTACAAAACTATGAGAGAGAGAGCGGGAACTGTGAATCTAATACCATGTTTGGGTGCTAAAAGCTTAGGTAAATTAGGTTATATTAACGTCTTCAAAAGGCCAAAATCAACTATGAGTCCAAACTGTTACAAAACTGTGTATCTGATACCATGTCTAGGTGCTAAACAAGTAGAAATTACTACCACAACTACTATAATCCATCCTCATTCTCACTCTAGATATCGAGAGAAGATGGCTCAGAAATGTTATATTGTCGTCTTTAAAAGGCCAAAATGACCTATGAGACCACACACACACACACACACACACAAAGCTAAAACTGTGAATCTAATACCATGTCTGGGTGCTAAAAGACTAGAACAAAAATACTACTACTATTACTAGAATCCATCCTCATCCTCATTTGCACTCGAGATTTCGAGAGTATGGCTCAAATCCTCTGTTGTACTCTCTGCTGTGTAGCCCCATAGCTACATAGTAGAGAAAGAAATGAAATGAAATGATCTATGAGACCAATTTGTTACAATTACAATATTGTGAATGTTTTGACCTGAACTTAGGTAAATTAGGTCAAAAGGCCAAAATAACCTATGAGACCAAACTGTTACAAAAAATGTGAAGATAGAGAGAAAGAAATGAAATGTTCTACTAATCTTCACAATTAGGTCAAAAGGCCAAGATAAGCTATGAGACCAAACTGTTACATAATTGTGAAGATAGATGGAAAGAAATGAAATGAAATGAAATGTTTTACTAATGTATGAGACCAATTTGTTACAAAATTGTGAATGTTTTGACCTAAACTTAGGTAAATTAGGTTATATTAACGTCTATATCGTCTTTAAAAGGCCAAAATGACCTATGAGACCACACACACACACACACACACACAGAGAGCTAAAACTGTGAATCTAATACCATGTCTGGGTGCTAAAAGACTAGAACAAAAATACTACTTCTATTACTAGAATCCATCCTCATCCTCATTTGCACTCTAGATTTCGAGAGTATGGCTCAAATCCTCTGTTGTACTCTCTACTATGTAGCCCCATAGCTACATAGTAGAGAAAGAAATGAAATGAAATAATCTATGAGACCAATTTGTTACAACTACAATATTGTGAATGTTTTGGCCTGAACTTAGGTAAATTAGGTCAAAAGGCCAAAATAACCTATGAGACCAAACTGTTACAAAAAATGTGAAGATAGAGAGAAAGAAATGAAATGTTCTACTAATCTTCACAATTAGGTCAAAAGGCCAAGATAACCTATGAGACCAAACTGTTACAAAACTGTGAATCTGATACCATCTCTGGGTGTTAAAAGCGAGAAATAAAATGAAATGAAATGTTATGTAGATGTCTTCAAAAGGCCAAAATGACATATGAGACCAGAGGGTTACAATGTGTTGAATCTGATACAGAGTCAGAGTAACAAAATGAAATGACAAAATGATAAAATGGTAAGATAAAGTACTATGGGATCCTAAACTGGTAGGCGTGAACTACCAACACAGAGAGAGAGAGAGAGAGAGAGAGACACAAAGAGTTGAAAATGAACTGAGGGAGAAAACGCACACAAACACACTTAGAGAGACAAAGAGTTGAAAATGAACCGAGTTTGAAGGGTACTTATACACATACAAACAAAGAGAGAGAGAGAGAGAGAGAGAGAGAGAGAGAGAGAGAGAGAGAGAGAGAGAGAACACACACAAACACACATAGAGAGACAAAAAGTTGAAAATGCCAAATAACCACACACAAACAAAGAGAGAGAGAGAGAGAGAGAGAGAGAGAGAGAGAGAGAAGAAAAAGACCAAAGTGAATAAAATTAAAGATAAGCGAGAGAGAGGGAGGGAGGGAGGGAGGGACATAGGGAGAGGTAAATGTGAGTAACAATTCCATCCAAAGATGTAGATTTTAGTGTCATAGAGAGGGTTTCCAAAGATCTCGGGGTTGACGTAAATGCCTAGAGCAATTCCAATAGACCTTAGAGATTCTTGCATAGTCTTGAAAATCAAGGCATGATACTCAAAAGGAAATCCCAAGAAGGCCTTCATACTAAACTAAGATGGTATCTTTGTCTTCACCCTAATAAGAAAGAGTTTTTTTGGGTCCTGTCTATGGAAGTATTAAAGGTTCTATCTAATGAGAGGCCCTCCAAATCTAGCTATGCTATTCCAATGATAGTCAACATAACCATTTTGTCACTCTCATACGAATAGTTTCAAAAGATCGTGCCGAGTTTGGTAATTGTGATGTGAGATTATTCATAGTTTGATCACCAAAAGGTGACCACATGGATAGAAGATCACATGAAACCATTATAGATTTCAAAAAGGGTTGGATAGAGGATTGGATAGAGAGGGAGATGGAAAGGGAGAGAGAGGGATAGGAAACAGACCTAGAAACAGACTTATTTAAAGAAACATATTGTAAAGTCAAGTTTTGTGGATGAAGTCCTAGAGCAACTACACTTACAATGTCTCTCTCTTTTTTCTTAGGAACTTTATGGCACCTAGCGTATCTGCTGAATGTTTTGGTCATGGATTGGAAGCGATGGAGATAGTAATGAATCATATAATGACTCACTACTCTCCGGAAAACAAAGCTGACTTCTTTCAAAGCATTGTTCGAGGTTTCTTTCCAGGTGTTACTATAGAACAAGCTTGGAGAACCTACGACCGCACTTCCATGACTCGAGATGGAACACCCTTTCACCAGGTGTTTGTAAGAATCCAGAATGATCCCAGTCAATGGTTTTGCAACCTACGCCTTTTGCAGATTCGAGTAAAGATGGGATACTCAGATGCCCTCTACCTTGATTGAGTTAGGTTGTTGTTCTATATCTGAAGCTTGTAGAAAAATTAATGCGCTAAAGAGCATTGTAGGACCTGATAAGATAGAGAATCATAAGGAGCCTATTTTCAAGCGTCCCAGTGCTAAACGCTCTTTTCCCATTTTCAAATGTAGATGGGGTTGATTATGTATTGAGCAAAAATTTTATCTAATGAACAAAAGTGATTCATGAGCATTTTGGTTTGTTTTCCAATTCTCATGTAATCCTTTGTTGTTTTTCACATCTAGACTAGATAGAGATGATGTATTTTCTTTATTCTAAAATAGCAGGCACTTAAAAAGTGAATATTCTACGAGGGTTACTTTTTAATTTACAAGCATTCAAAACTTCTCTTTGGTTGTCACATTTCTCTTTGCAACCACTTTAGGTTTTTCTGTACAGTAAAATGGAGATTAGTTGTGCCATTCCATTGGCTATTGCAACCAACGGCTTGATATCTTCTGGGATAGCTGTAAGTGCATTAGCGGGTGAAGAAGAGATACCGTCATCTCTTCCTACTATTCGCAATGTGCGTGCAGCAAAGAGAGCAGCTCGAAATGTCGGGAGGAATAGTGCATCTGCTAATGAACGGGAGATACTTTCATCTCTTCGTATTCGAAACATGTGTGCGGCAAAGAGAGCAGCTCAAAATGTCGAGTGGAATTCGAAGAAGCAAATTATTGAAACCTTGCTAGAGATCAAAGCCTCCTGCTCAAGGATGGAGACAATGCAAACCAATGTCTCGGATGTGGTTGAAACTTTAAGCTCTGCATTGGAGATCGAAAGTGGGATACTATGGAAATTGCGAGAAGAGACAAAAGCATCAAACTTGCAGAGACTAGAGAGTGAGGCATACATGAGAGAGAAACATTCCAAAGTTGAGGATTCTCAAAAGATGATATTGGCATCTATTGAGAATCTTTGAAAAGAGGCTTTGCGGAGTCAACGTGAATCAAAAGGACGAATGCAAAACAATAATATACGACAAATCGTGCCAGGATTGAGAAGTATTGTCAACAAGCTCGGTGCTTTGACAAAGGTTCAAGGTTCAAGACTTTCAGATATCCGAGCTACCTCAAATAAATTAAGTGCTTTGGCTAGATTAGTTCGACCAAAGCAGTGTCAAGTTTCTCAACGACCTAATCCTACTAATCCTACTAATGGTAGAAGTATGTAATGTTTTGATGTATCTTCATCAAATTGTTCTTTTTAATTGAGTCAAGCCGTTGTGTCAAATGTAATTAGTCCTACTTATGGAAGAAATATGTAATGTTATGTTGTATCTTCATCAAACTGTACTTTTTAATTGAGTCACTATCAATGTGTCAAATGTATTTAGGTTAAAGGATATAATTAGATGTTCCTTTTTATATCGATTTTCTATTATGCATAAGAATGTCCTTTTAGTAGATTATATTATAATATGAGATCTATCTGCACTTGATTTCATAGATGGTATCTGGACCACGCATATTATCACCTGGTCATGCACGACGTAGTCGACTGTGTGATGATTCGCGAAAGGCGAGGCGCCAAATAGCACGAGAGAGAACAAGGCATGCACTACAAAGTACTATTGGAACTTTATTGGAGTGCAATGAAAGGCAGAGCATACATGATGTACATGAAGGAAACTCTGAAGCCATGAATGTTCGGACAACAATGAACATAGTAGAGGGAAACTATTCTAAAGTAGAAAAGCATTGTTTGTCCATTCACTTTGAATATCCAACGTCTCTCCTTTTACATCACAAGTCTATGGCACCAGTTCTATCCAAAAAGTGTGTGTTGCACAACTTAGGAAGCTTAGATTCTGTTTGCTCCAAATGTGGAGTAAAGGCATGGAAGGATGAAGGAAAGACTATCCAAATATTTGTGGGTAAATATTGTTGCTCTGATGGAAGAGTTCGATTACTTCTTTTGAATGAACCACCAAATGAATTGAAAGATTTGATGAGCTCAACCACAACAAGAAGTAGACAGTTCTTACAAAACATTCGGGGATACAATAATGCATTGGCATTTGTGTCTCTTGGTGTCCATATCGATGAGACTATTAATTATGGTGGGAGGGGTGTATACACTTTTAAGGTTCATGGCTCTGTCTATCATAGCATTGGTGCTTTAGCGCCTGCTGAAGGACAAAATGAAGTTCCACGCTTTGCACAATTATATTTTTTTGATACCGAACATGAGTTGAGCAATAGATTGCATCATTTTTCAAATTTAGATCGTAGTATTCTGGAGTGTCTACAATTGATGATGCATAGAGTAAATCCCTATGCAAATGCTCTACGATCTGCTGCTTCTTTGTCTGGAGATGCTATTGTACCCAATATGAGGATGGTTATTGCGGAGCATCATTGTGATGGTTGGCAATATCTTGCTCCAAGGGGTTCGGAGGTTGCTGCAATTATGCCAGGACAAGGGGATGATAGAAATATTGGCTATCGCGACATTGTACTGAATTTGCGACATGGGGGCTTGAAAAGAATCTCCAGTATGCATCGAGCTTACATGTCCTTATTGTATGTTTTATTATTTCCAAGTGGAGAGGATGGGTGGTATCTTTATTTACAGACTACCGATGGAAAAAAAAATGAGTCAAAAGCAATATTATGCCTTTCGCTTACAAATAAGAGATGATACCGTGGAGTGTCTTCTTCGAGGGGGTAGGCTATTACAACAGTATGTCGTGGATGCTTATAGTACTCTAGAGGAGTCACGGCTTTTGTGGATGCGAAATAACCAAAAAACACTTCGTGGTGAAGTGTACCAAGGATTGGTGGACATGGTTGAGGCTAGAGATGGCTTAGAGAGGGCTGAAGGTCAAAATGTTGGCCGTAGAATTGTTTTGCCTTCATCTTTTGTTGGAGGTCTAAGATATATGTGCCAACTATTTCAAGATGCAATGGCAATTGTTCGTAGTAGGGGTAAACCGGATCTCTTCATCACATTCACATGTAATCCACGATGGAAGGAAATAGATGATGCATTACTACCTGGACAAAGTGCTGTTGATCGTCCTGATCTGACTATACGAGTGTTTTATCAGAAGTTCCAAGATATGATGCATTTAATTATCAAGCAAGCCGTGTTTGGGGAGGTGATTGGACATGTTTCAGTGATTGAGTTTCAGAAGAGAGGTCTTCCTCATGCTCATATGTTGTTGATATTTGCATCCGAGTATAAACCCATAGATACATTACACTATGACAAGTTGGTTTGTGCAGAGCTCCCTGACAAGAATGTGTTTCCAGAATTATTTGATGTAGTGAGTCGTTGTAATGTTCATGGACCATGTGGTCCTTTGAACCCAAATTCTCCATGTATGGTTAATGGAAAGTGTAGATTTAAGTTTCCACGAACATTTTCTACGTCTACAAATGTAAATGAAAGTGGATATCCTGTGTACATGAGACGAGATGATGGAAGTTTTGTTCCGTCTAAAAATTACAATTTAGATAATCATTGGGTTGTACCTTATAGCCCCCTCTTATCACTAAGATACCAAGCCCATATTAATGTGGAGATCTGCTCAAGTGTCACTGCCGTGAAATATCTTTATAAGTATGTCTACAAGGGACATGATCGAACCACTATTGTTCTTCAAGATTGTGAAGGAGCTACTGATGAGATCAAGAGTTATCTTAATGCACGTTATGTTTCTTCATCTAAGGCTATGTGGAGAATATTTGGCTTCGACATGCATAGTGAAAGGCCAGCTATTCAACGATTGCAAGTACACCTTCCATTGCAGAATATGGTTACATTCAAGATGATGATGATGTATCACATTTGCTGGATAATGAGCAAAATAAAAAAACTACCTTGATAGAATGGTTTGTTGCAAATCAAAACTATCCAGAAGCAAATAGCTTCACATATACTGACTTTCCAAATGGTTGGGTCAGTATATGTGAAGCAAATAGCTTCACATATACTGACTTTCCAAATGGTTGGGTATGGAATAAAAGTCGAAAGACATGGTCTCCACGATAACAGGGTGTTTCTATTGGGAGAATGTATAATATTGTCCCTACTGCTGGTGAGGTTTATTACCTACGAATGCTTCTCAATATTTTCAAGGGATGTAAGTCTTTTGAAGACTTGCGGATGTATGATGGTCACATTTATGATACATACAAGGAGGCATGTATAGCTAGAGGATTATTGCAAGATGATGAAGAATGGTCACTTTGCCTCCAAGAGGCATCTTTTTTTCAAAATGGAATGCAGTTGAGACAACTGTTTGCAATCATATTAGTCTTTTGTGAGCCACTTCATCCGGCTACTCTTTTGGACAGGTTTTGTACCGAATTTTGTGAGGACTATGTTTATGCCCTAAGGATGCGTATTTCATATGCAAGCGTGCGATTTGATGTGGCAAAAAATCAAGCTTTGCTTCATATAGAATGCTTTTTGCAACAACATGGCAAGAGGCTTTGCGATTATATGTTGCCTGCAATAGACTCAACCATGGTATCCTTAAGTAAAAATGGTGTTATGGCTGAAGAAACAATGTTCAACGTTGATGAACAGTGTAGTATAGCAGATTTTATGGAGACTTCCTTAAATGAGGATCAACGAGATGCTTACCACCAAGTGCTACAAGTTGTTGACACACATTCAGGGAAGGTATTTTTCCTAGATGGTCCTGGTGGCTCAGGAAAGACTTACTTATATAATGCACTTCTTTCACGAGTGCGAGGAAGTTGTAGAGTTTCTCTTGCATGTGCATCCTCGGGTATTGCAGCTTTACTTTTGAGTAATGGAAGAACTGCTCATTCTAGGTTTAAGATACCTTTGGAGCTTCACTCTGAAGCAACTTGCAATATAAAGGTAAATAGTCAACTTGCAGAACTTCTAAGGAATGCAGCTTTACTTATATGGGATGAAGCTCCCATGACATATCGCTATGCATTTGAAGTAGTGGACAGAACTTTAAGAGATATTATGTAGCGAGATACTTTGTTTGGTGGAAAAGTCATTTTGCTTGGAGGTGACTTTCGACATATACTACCTATTGTACCAAAAGGTAGTCGTACAAACATTGTAAATGCTTCGTTGTGTCATTCTCACATATGGAAATATACGAAGATATTGAGGCTTACTAGAAATATGCGTATACTTGATTGCGGTTCAAATTCACTTCAACAAAGTTTTTCCCGTTGGGTGCTTGATATTGGCAATGGGATTATGGATGATGGAGGAGATTTAGACAGAGTCAAAATACCTTCACACATGATGCTTCCAGGAAATAGTTTGGCAGATCTTCTAAGCTTTATATATGGAGATTTGTGTCATGTGCAAGATCATGCAACTTTTTTCAGAGATCGAGCAATACTTGCTCCGCGGAATAAAGAGGTGGATTTAATTAATGACTATGCATTGCAAAGAATGCATGGAGATTGCAAAGAGTATCTGAGTGCAGATTCAATTTGTATGTCAGAGGAAAACACACATTTGTACACAATTGAATATCTTAATAGCCTTACTCTTGGTGGTGGTTTTCCACCTCATGCTTTAGTCTTGAAAGAAAATGCTCCTATCATGTTGCTGCGAAATTTGGATCCAAGACGTGGATTATGCAACGGAACCAGGTTGATATGTAAGCAATTTCATCATAAGGTAATTGAGGCAGAGATAGTTACAGGATCGAATATTGGAGAGAGAGTTTTTCTTCCAAGGATTGACTTTATTATTGGAAACCAACAGGGGCTTCCATTTCAAATGAAGCGTCGTCAGTTTCCAATCAGGCTTGCTTTTGGGATGACTATCAACAAAGCACAAGGACAAACACTTGGAATTCTTGGTCTATATCTTGCATCATCGATCTTCTCTCATGGACAGTTGTATGTTGCAATGTCACGTGTACGAAGTGCAGCTTCTATGAGGATTGTTGTCAATACTGAAAACACTCAAGCGGAGTGTTATTACACTCCAAACATTGTATTCAAGGATGTATTACAACTAGCAAGCTCATAACAATAAGTTCAAATTGACATTGTGGCTCTCACTTAAAGTCGGACACACTTGATGTTAAATTTTATTCATATCTCTTAGATCAAAGTATTGCCCACAGATGGATCCTCGACGCAGTGCCTCCTATGTAGTGGGTCACATCACTGAATTCATTCGAGGTATTTATCTTCTTTTTTAAATTAGTTTATTACCTTGACCTATTATTTTCTTGAGAAGATTGGCTTATACATTGACTTGCTCTGTTGAAGATCCACCGCAATGGAGGGGAAGAGTTCCTCCTATGTTTTTGGTGATCTTATTTGATCAAACTCATATTATACTGTAAGAGTTTTTATATATCGTATATTCATAGTTTTAAGCTTTTATTGCTCTACATAATTCATGGATGCCTTTGCAGAGATCACTCTTATCGAGGTTTTATCATCGTAGGCGTTTATGAAATGCTATACTTAGGAAGAGATATGTCCATGGAAGTTCTTGGATATTATCATGTTGCCTTTTCTTCGAACCACGAGCATCGTCAAATTCAAGTTAATATTTGGTTTGTGAGTGACAAGAGGCCAGTCAATGCACAACATGTGGGGGTTGCTGGAGACCACACTACACCATATCGGTTGAGGATATTTACTCAAATTGAAACACCACCCCGTATCTTGCAAAACATATACAACATAGGTCCTTGGACTTATAGAATCCCTAATGTGGTCTCTCGAAGGCTACACTTTGAATAACTGTTTTGTATTGTCTCTTTGTGAAGTTGTAAAATTTCAAAGTCTGTTGAATTGCTTTCATTTCTCTCTCTCTCTCTCTCTCTCTCTCTCTCTCTCTCTCTCTCTCTCTCTCTCTCTTAAATCCTTCACTAAAACAAAAGAAAGAAGGACATGGTTCTCTACGGCATGATCGTCAAAGTCTTCTATATTCTATTTGGTCTTTGTTCCTCTTAAACTTCAAAATCTGTGCTGTTAGAGCATATAAAGAATGGCACGATACATCATGGTTTCGTGCACCCTCAATGATGTACCTACTTATATTAGAAATATGTAAATGTAAAATCTTATCTTTGTTACTTACTTGTACAAAAAATGAGAACTTTGTGGCCTTCATTTTGTATGTTTACATGTGTTACATTTTTTCTAGATCCTCCATTGTGGAGGGGTCTTGCACATGCTGAGGATATTGTTCATATTATCGAGGATTTTGAGATCCTTCGGTGCGTATAGATTGAAATTGATTCTATATGATGTTAAATGTGTTGTTAGTTTTTATGTCTGAATGTTTGGTTGTTATTTTCATTGCAGACTTCAATATTATTGCACACATTCTGTCTTGGCATTATATGAAGCACGATATTTTAGAAGTGTTGTAGGTTATTATCACATAGAGTTTGATATAGATGATATGCAAATCACTATACGAGAGTTAGGTATGCAACGGCCTCTCAATTGCAACTTTTCATATAGTCCCTATGGAGTGAATGAATGGATGTTTAGAATCTATTCTTTGGGTGAATCACCTCGACGCCTCGGTCGCAGTGTTCGACGTGTCGGACCTTAGATCTTGAGAGTTCCAAGTAGAGTGTGTCGTAGGCTCAACTTCTCTAGATAATCAAACACTTTGATCCATTGTCTATGCATGCTAAGTACCATATTTTTTTAGTTATTGGTGACTTATTGAAGTGGGTTTTTATCTACTAGATAGGTTAATGACACAGAGACACACACACACACACACACACACACACACACACACACACACATAGATGTGTGAATTGCTAATGTAGGTTAATATGGGTCATGATGTATTGGCTATTCTCCCAATACATATAAGGATGACTATATATTTGAAAGTTAAGGAAGAGTACATTTGTCAAAGATATGGTACATGGTGTTGGTGGCATCATTGGGTGTATTCATATGCTTATGGGTGGTATGGAAAATGTGGACGGTTAAGCATTTCACTATGCAAAGTGTCACAAATATTGAGCGAAATAAAATTGATGAGAGTCCTACAAGAACTACATATAGTTGATATTTATTATGTCAATGTTTGTGGTTGTGATATTCAGTTGCGAAAGATATATCACAATCACAAATCTTACATTTCGGATGAAGAGTTTGAAATTTTGAAATTAATTGTGAAGTTTATCAATGGGGTATATTGGAGCGATCCTGAACCGTCCAATTATAGAGTAGAATATGAGTCGTTGTAAGCAAAAAAAATTGGAATGTTGTAAAGACTTTGACCTAATGAAGCTCTTGACACTTTTTGGCATGACAATCAGTAATTGAAGTATTTATATTGTGCTTATACTTTTTTAAAGTGTTTAAGTGGCCATGTTGATCTCTCTCTCTCTCTCTCTCTCTCTCTCTCTCTCTCTCTCTCTCTCTCACACACACACACACACACACACACACACACACATTTTAAGCTTTGAGTACTAATGTTATTTTCTTTTCTTGCAGCCAATTAAATGGCCCACGAAATTGTGAATATTTTTCCAAGTGTAAAAAATTTTATTATTGATGCCTTTCAAGAAAATTTGTTACCTGCTGAACGGGGATGGCAATGGGCATGGGAAGTGATTGAGAAAAACTACACTATTTGGGGGTCATATATAGATGAAGAGTTGGACACGATTTACATCAAGTTGCTTGATCCATATTTCTTTCCCAACATTAGGCTAATGCTCTTAAAGCAAGAGCTTGGGATGATTCGTCGTTACAAGATTTACTTGAGTTGGGTTCAAAAAGTAAATTTAAGAGAAGTTTGTAGAGCTCCAACTCAATATCTTGATCCTGTTGAAATAGCACGACTAAGAGTGCTATGCAGATATGTTCCTGAGCCTTTTTGGCAATAATGTAAACTATTTTTTTATGTAAAGTTTCGATCGTGTGTGTGTCATTGAGAGATGTATAAAGATGCACACACACACTCAAACACATACAGAGTGAGGTAGTAAGAGCGAGCGAGGCCCGCCGGTAGGCGGGGCACGCGAGCTAGTGTATGTATATGTATAGAGCTCCTGTCCTTCTTCTTTCTCTAACTCAATTAATCCTCCTGAATTTCTTTTTACATCCACTTCCTCTTTCTCCTTCCCTTCTTTCTTTGACTAGTGGTTGACAAGGCAAACAAGTGTCATTGAGTGTATTCTTTCTTCGTCGCTCTCATACAAGTTGTGTTTTAAGGGGTAAGTTGTGAATTGATGTCAAAGGGACTAATAATGTGTAGCAAGATGAAAAAAAGTCATCTCAGTCCCCTCTATATGTGCTTGCAATTCTCGCCCCCCCTCTCTTTTAGAAAAAATCATTGTCCCTCTTTCATGGTGATAAAATAGGTTTTGGACACACTCTAGTTTTTTAAAACAAAAAAGGCATGCAATAGAAGATGGCTTGTCAAAAAAACACGTAGACATATTCTCTCTCACTCTCTCTATATGTGTGTGTGTCTGTGCGCGTGCATATACATATCACACACACACATATATGTTTGTGTGTGTGTGTGTGTGTGTGTGTTTGTTTGTTTGTGTAATATGCATATATGTGTAAATATGTATGCACTTACACAAACAAGCACCCACACAAGCATGAGCTCACATATGCATATGTATGTATCTATATGTTTAGAAGTCTCTCCCTCTTCTTTCTCTACTCGTTTAAGCTTCTTGACTTTCTAACATCCACTTACACTTTCTCCTCTCCTTCTTTCCTTTTTCAACACTAGTACGGCCGGCCGCCTTCGGCGGCCTTTCTCTCTTTCTTTCTCTCTCCCTCTTTATCGTGCGTGCAAACTTTTGGACAGTCGCTTTCAACTCGCAGCTCTTGACACGTGTAAAGAGCACTCTCACTGCCGTTATAAAATACATATAGATGACTAGTCACTAGTCATGCAAACATGTGTCATTGAGTGTATCTATCGCTCTCATGAAATTTAAGCATCTCAAGGGGTAAATTGTGAGTTGCATGTCAGAGGGACTAATGATGGGGGAATGACATGCAGCAAGAGGGCAAAAGACCAATGATGTGTTACAAGGTGGCAATTTGCAAAAAGTCATCTTGGTCCCCTCTATATGTTCTCACAATCCCCACACTCTCTATCGCTCTCTCTCTCTCTCTCTCTCTCTCTCTCTCTCTTAAATCATTGTCTTTCTTTTTCTTGGTGATAAAAGGGAAAAGGAATGCGATATAAAATGGCTTATCAAAATGACATGCTCTCTCTCTCTCTCTCTCTCTCTCTCTCTCTCTCTCTCTCTCTCGTGTGTGTGTGTGTATATATATATATATGTGTGTGTATATAAATGTATATATGTGTATGTATGTATATATATATATATATATATATATATGTACACATATATATACACACACACACATAAAACTCAAAGAAACATGCACACAAAGCACACACCCCATGTATATATGTATGTATAAGTATAGAGCTCTCTTCCTCCTCTTTCTCTAACTAATCTTCTTGACTTTTTTACATCCACTTTTCCTTTCTCCTCTCCTTCTACATATTCAAAGGGTACGCACATGAAGGCACCTTGTAGAAAGTTTTCAAGGGGCCTTCATCTTCGAAGACGACCACCATGCCTATTGCATGCACATGAAGACCCTTTTTCCACACCATGCACTCTACAAAATGTCCTCGAGAGCGAAACCATGTTGACGTAGCGGCATCCTACTTTCATGCAACAATCGTGGTGGATGGAATAATTTGATCCACGTCACCAATTTGGACACTATCGTTGATCCTTGATCGCATGTGGAGAGCCTTTCAACCATGACTACATGGTAGTTAGGCAAATGTGTGGCATTGAGTGTATTCTATCTTTGTTGCTCTGATGAAAAGTGTCCCAAGGGATAAGATGTGAATTACTAAATTACTACTGATGTAGAATAGTATATCAAGGTGCCAAAAAGTCATCTTGGTCCCCTCTAAATGTGCTCACAATTTCCCTCACTCTCTCTTTCTCTTTTTTAAATCATTTTTTCTTTTCTTGTGGCAGTGAAATTGTGTATATGTGGTGTGTTTTTGGTTTTCTTCTTTTGTTTTTCTTGGGGTGCAGGGTGGGATTTCCTCATCAAGGCCCACCAAAGACTTTTTATTCACATGCGTACTCACAAATCCTGTTAGTAAACAAAAAAAAATTACAACTAAACTCATAATTAAATTTGTCCCTCTCCTAGTTCTGAGGTCAAAATTTGAACGATTTGGCGGTTTATACACTAAAAATTTTAAGGTTTTATTGGGTTTTTGTTAAGGCAGTTCTAGATTTAGCTACATTTTGCATTTTTAGTGGGTAAAAAAAAATATATCCATCAACTCGAGGAAGGTAGTAGAGAGAACTTTTTACACATATCATGTATTTACAACTGTACATTGTTATACGTTACACCTTCGAGGGCCAATCGTGGGAATCCTCCCTCCAATAGGAGAGGAGAGTATACTAAAGAGAACGCAACTCGTGAGCCTTGAACCCTCAACCTTGGCGAGACCTTTGTGATGTAAAAATATATCCTTCATTTTGGTGACCACTAGTCATCATTCATGACGAATGAGTCATAGCTCATGAATCTCACGAGTAGAGGATCCCAAAAGGATCTCATGGTTATTGACTCACGTAAAATGTATGTCATATAGCTATAGCTGACAACCTACTCCAAGTTATGGGGACCTGATTTCTTTTTTATGCTTGTAAAGGTCCCTACTTCTTTGTGTGTGTACTTTGTAATGGTGCTTAGCCTACTCTTCAAGGGGACCTGATTTCTTTTTTATGCTTGTAAAGGTGCTTACTTCTTTGCATGGCACATGCGTGCGTGCACATCTCAAAAACCTTTTGTAAAATCATAGCTTTGTTTGACTTTGAATTCCTCACACCCCACAAATGTAGGCCAAATGTCAATTTTTTCCAAGGTTTTTTTTTTCAAATAATTGAACTGCTACATTTTGTATAGTTTTTTTTTTTCAAAACTCACAATAGTGAGTGGATTATATTACCAGATCCAAAAATTTCAGATTCTTGTCATGCTGATGGACGAGCCATAACCACCACTGGATTCTAGATACATCGGCTGATTGGAGAGCCACCCCTTGACAATGGATGATGCCACACATTCACAACTTTGTACAACCATTTCTAATCCTTGTTTTGGAAGGGTAAAATCTAAGCTATTGCTAGGACTTTTTACCTTGAAAATAAAGGTGCAATGAGATTATACTTTGGAATTTTTATTTTGATCAATAAACTTCTACTATTACAACGGTGTTATATGCACACTGCTAGTGAAGTAGTACCTCTACTACCCGCTTCTAGCAAGGGAAACACCTAGGTAAAAAAAAGAAATTCAAAACAAAAAAAATAATTCATTATTGGAATTATAAGATATTTTGATAGCATAAAAGTTTTTCTAACCCTAAGAGTCATGGCTACTCTTGTCACTTTTTGGTGAGAGGATCCTTTAAAAAGAATGTGTAATTCCAGGAGGCATCATGTAGCATGGATCATCTTCGCATCGCCATGGAGAACTAGGGCAAATTGAGGGTGAACTGGCCACACATAGTTCACCACTTTAACCTAATGACCAATGTTATCCTATGACCTATGACACCTACCCCCAACTATAGATCCCATCTTAACCACCTTGACCATCTAAAAAAGTGGTGCTATCTTGAGCAATCCTCATCTAGACAATTTTGGAGGCAAACCATCATTATATTCTCTTACCAACTTCATGAGGCATGCACATAGAGACATCGAACATCAATGATCATTATTCATTTCTTGCTAAAATGCGCCAAAAAAGAATGTGATTTGTGGCCACCATGAAGCATAAATCCCCACAATATTTTGCAAGAGTGTCATGCAAGGTTCAGCCAATCAAAACCACCCAATTGAATTTAATTTTGTATACAAGATTCAAGGTCGACATGAATCATCATGGCTGAGATCAATCAATCTTCACCATTCTAAATTTTGTATACACAACAATCTTCAATTACCGGCTTCCTTCAAAGTTTGTCTCTCTAAATTGGCTCCTCTAGGATAGAGGAGCTAGTTATGAGCCACACTCTAGTAGGAAAATGTACCCACCTGCAATTTAGAGACAAAATTTTGAAACATGTGTCACTTTGTGATTTGCTAAAATGTGTACCATTACTCGATCTTGTCACTACTACCTCAAGAAGCCTCAAAAATTGAATTTCCTAAAATAGCGTATTGAGATGAAGTCATAAAAAAATTCGACCTTGGTATTGTTTAATTTTCTTTTCATTACTGACCTAACATAATTTTCATGTTTCAAAAACGACCATGTTTGCAAAATCACCATTTTTAAACTAAGTGTCTCAAAACTGGCTCCTCTACCTTACCCTAGCCATACCTAAAAACCGTGGGAAACTTTGGAACTATCTTTGCAAACCAAAAAGTGGGGGCAATAAGCATTTAAATAAATGTTGGATTATAACTTAAGGTTTTAAGCTTTACAACCAAATGGCATTGTTCAACTACAAATTATAGGGCTAAGCAGTGATCGTTGGGTGGGTGGTTCCATGTGAACCTTCTTGAAATTTCAGGAAAAAGTTCACCTTTCAATAGATTTTTGCTATTCGCTCCTCAATTTTGCCTTGTAAATGATAATGTCTCAAGAGTGATTAACTAAGTATTGATTTAAGTTATGGTTAATACAACAATATAGATGTCACCCTAATTTACCCACCTTAGATGTCAACAACAGATGGTATCACATCCTTATAGAGACTATTTGTTCTCATTAGATCTAGAGAAAATTTATGCTAGAGCACACTTTTGGCGAGACTTTTGGGCTCTGTTACGGTCAAAGTAAGAAATATGTAGAGGTGTAGCTAGTTTTATACTCCCTCATTCACCATTGATCTTTGCACTGCATGCTTCAACAGTTGTAAAAGCCTATAATACCTTTGTCAAACATGTAGACTACCTAAGATGTATGTTATCTTTTGCCTCTTGTAACCTTGTAGGCGGAAGGTGAAAATCCCCAATTAGCAAAAAGCCCTTTGTGGGTGGTTGTAATTTCCTTGAATTTTGGCCTTCAAGTCCACTACTATCATGTTACAATGTCCTTGTCCAAAATCTTTTCTATTTTGCCTTGTGGATTCACTTCTAGGAACGATCATTAAGACGAAGTGCTCGAAGTAAAACTTGGCGTACTTAAAATTGGGGTACATTGACCATATTTGTAAGTTTTAATAGAGAATTATCCAAGTGGGAAACAACTGCTTAACACTAAACATAATGTACTTGAGCATTGCATCATGTGTTGCCATCCACACTCATCGACCTTGTTGGGGAGGAGACATCCCCCTTACTAAAGAGGAACTAAGAGCGTCCAAGAACCTTGCACTCTCTCATATTTGTAGTGTTTTTAGTGACTTGTGATTTAAATTTGGTTGCTCTATATTCTTCACCTGGCTATTATGTTTTTTTTTGGGCAAAACTCACGAACGTGAGTATATTATAATAGCAACCCAAAAGAATTACAAATACTAGTTATGCTCATGACGAGCCATAACGTCTTCCAACAAACATTAGTACATCGGCTAATAGGGGGGCCACCCCACGGCAATGGTGAAAGACCTGCGTGCCTCAGAAACCGATCCTTACCCATGCACTTTCTACAATGCTACAGTCACTCACCACCTTGTCCCACTCTTCACAGTTTTTCCTTTTCCCAAAGGCAATAATCGCTACCTTGCTTTCTAGAATAATCCATAAACCTTGTTGTTTCAATGCGGTTCTCAAAAAATATACCGTTCTTGGCCTTCTAAACGTGTTTAAAGTAACAAAACCTGACAATTTGTGTATTAATGATAAGTGGTTGGCTCATGGTTGCCTTCCCCCCGGAAAAAGATCGTTCTTGTAGGACCCATTCTTCCATGTCTTTTGAATCCATCTTCCCTGCCAGGCCACATATCCTTGAGTCCTTGAATAGGTGGGGGAGGTTCTCACTTGTAGATCTGCATTGTGGGCATCTATCTGGCCCAATACCTCTAGCTAGGACCTTCACGCTAGTTGGAAAGGCCCCCAAGAGCACTTTCCAAATAAAGACCTTCATCCGAAGCAGCCATCTTGGGCACCAGATGTTCTCAACAATTGTCACCCATCTTGTCTCTGGCCATTGCTCGCCCCATTGTTTGTTCAGGGGGTAGAACCAATCCAGCGAAGCCATGAGGGTGTTGTACAACACCTTGGTGTGTGGTTTATGAAAATGTCTATTTATAGACCATTGCCACGCTTTCCAATCAAACCTAGATTCACAGGATGGTAGGTAGCAATTGTTCAGCCATTCTAAAACTCTATTTACTAGCAATCTCTCCATCCATTGAGGATGAACTCGGAGGCTAGTCTTTCCAGTCGTTGCTACTCATGAAGTCCCAAAATTGGCCCAGTTGATGGAGTCCTTTGTTGTTCAACTTTCTTGCCACCTCCCTCTAGGCAGGGTTCAAAAAGACGCTTCCCGCCTTAGACAGCCAAGGGGACCAGTGAGACATCGAGTTGTGGAAGTATCTAGTTACCTCTCCCCATTTCTAGGCCTCTGCCTCTTTCTTGCACTTTCAAGCCAGCTCGCCAGTTAAGCCCCCAAGCTTTAGGTTAGACCATTGAGGGACAATTAGCTTGTCGTGTAGATCTAACCCTTTCCATTGGCCACCTTGGGAGTATAGTTTGGCATTTTCCATCATGGCCTTAGTCATCACATCCCAAGCTTGATCTTGCTTCGTGATTGCAGTCGCAAACTTGGCACACTGTGGGCCTCCGCGTGAGAACTAGGGTTTAGAATTCCGAGACCGCCTTGCCCCATCAGCCTTGCTATGGCCTCCCAACTTGCCCATTGCCAAGGCAGTGAGTCTTTATTGTTGTTTTCCAGAGGAATCTCTTCACTGGTTCAAGGAATTCCTTCCAGTTGCATTTGGCTATCTTGAGCAATGGGCCATTAAATGATAAGTATGGGAGCATAAACGACTTGATCACTTTCAATCAGCTCTCAAAAGGGAGGAGTATATACTCCCACCTTCGCAACTTTCTCCTTATCTTATCCAACACCCATAAAATCTTTACGTGTGGGTTACATCTACCCCTAGAGGGGTTGCCAGGTGCCTAAAAATCGTCCGTTTGGACACAATCTCCCCGGACCACATTGCCGGATTGAACGAGTCATCTTCTGAGAGGGAGATCAATCTTGATTTGCACTTTAACCACCCTCATGCAGTTGCATACGCTTTCACAATCTCTAGAGCCTTCCTGATCACCCGAGGACAAGCTTTGAGGAAGAGTAGTGAATCATCCGCAAACAACTTCGCCAAAAGTTGGTCATTATTGGGAAGGGATAGCCCTTGAATCTCCCCTCTTGCAAGATTGTCTTCAAGCATCATCACCAGGGCATGAGATCCAATGGCAAACAAAAGGGGAGCTAGTGGGCAGCCTTGCTTAACATATCTTTTTACCTCAAAAGCCCCCACAATCCGCTCATTAAATAATAGCTCAGATTAGCTACCAACGCCCAAAGTGCTAACCGACCCAAAGCCTAGCGATTTCATGACCTCTTCGATAAAAGACCATGTGATCCTATCATACGATTTATCTAAATCCAATTAAAGTAATATACACTTTTGCTTAGTGAAAGATGCAAACTCTATGGCACCGATCACTGCTGCCAGAATGTTGTCGTAGATAGATATTCCTTTAATAAATCCATGTTGGTGGGGGGTGATGACCTTGTCAAAAAGAGGATAGAGAGCCTAAGAGCAACGCTTTGGTGTTTATCTTGTAGGCCACTGGCATCATAGTTATTGGGCACCAGTGCTTCAGCTAGGAGCAACAGACTTGTTTAGGAATCGGTTTGATAAGACCTCTTTTTGACGCTCAATTCTAGAGCACCGTTGACCAAAGCTTGGTTAGCCATTCGCGTAAATGGGGACTTAATCTCCTCCCAAAATTCTAATAAGAATTTTGTAGTCATGTTGTCCCACCCTGGAGACTTCTCTTTGGTCAAAGCTTGCAATGCGTGAGTGCATTCCTCCTCAGAGAACACCTTCTCCAATATGTTGGCATCAGACTCTGATATCATTTTTTTGACACTTCCAGCGAGAAAAGATCTGCTTTCATCCACTTTTGGGGATTGAGCCTCAGGCTGGCCAATAATCTATTCCAATTGGTGAAGCATCATATGAGCCATTTTATTTGGGTCCTTAATCTCCTTCTCTTTCCTGATGGACAAAGAGTGTACTATGCCTCGATTTCTCTTGACTTTGAGGGCCCTAAAGAAGTGAGATTGATTAGCCTCCTTCAACTGAAGTAAAGTCTCTTTGAACAAAATTGGCCTTCTTTACCTCCTCGACTTGTTGATCCATCAGGTTGCCTTTTGCTCCAAGCCACCTTTTGTGCTCGGCTTCAGAAGCCGACCCTTCTTTGTTTTTGGTGGCTAATAGCTCTACTTTGTCTGCAATTTGCTTAAATTTCTCCTTGCGGTGTTTCTTCCTTCTAGGGACTACCGTCTTGGTTGCTTTTGTATATTCTTGGTGAATATTTTGCTGGCCTTAGGGATTACCAAATTCACATCTTTATAGAATTTCCTTATAGCCTTTATTATTAGGCTTCTGAAGAGAGGGTCTTTGAAGAGATGAGCCCCTGTTGTTAGTAACTTCTTTGAACCTTGAGGGCAGTGATCTTCTATGTTGGTTTGTAGGAATTTCTTGCTTAACGGTAGGTGATCCGATAGGCATTGTGACGTTACCACCTTCAAATCAAGCAATGGAGGCAGCCAGTCGGCTTGATGGGAACAATAGTATCTATCCAGACGAGATGTTGTGTCAGCATACTGCAGGCTGGTATACATGAATCCTAGCGTGCTATTCCACGGACCCACCTCCCACAAGTCGATTAAAGCCCACTTCTCACACAATCTTTGCCATTTGGATCTCTCTGAACTCGCAAGCATGCTCGAGGAGTCTGTTTTATCCTTTCTCTTCTCCAACTATTGAAGTCTCCCATCATAAGCCATTACCCTTCCACATGTACTTCATTCAAGTCATCCCAAAGCCTTGCTCTTTCCTTCGCTATGCAAGGACCATAAATGTTGAAAATGGTGAAATGTTTGTCCTCCCACTCAATCGTAACTCCCAAAGCTCTCCCAGATGGGTGATTTAGCACCACCTTAGGTTCCAGGCCCCTATCCACAACCGTCATTACAACATTGTACCCATCCCCACCCTCTCCATAAACAATAAGCTTCTTTCCAAGTGCTTGTTTTCTTTTACTTGCAACATCAGGTGATGTTCTTGGACAACCCAAAAGTTAACTTCCTTCCCTTTTTTGACTTCCTCCTAGAAGAGGGAGCTCTTCTTCTTGGTCTTGATCCCCTTAAACACTAGTCTGGTAACCTAATAGGATATAAAAGTGTCCTTTCAAGGTTTTGGAAAAAATTCCCAAAACCATAGTAGATCCACTCATTTTGAAAAATCGTTTCATGAGCTTATAGTTCAAGGACTACTACATATGGAAAAAATGAGAAACTTGTAAAATTTATCATCTCTTGGTCACAACAAGTCTCCAAAGTTGATAGACCAGTGCATTTTGCTCAAAACAACCATTTCTTACGGTTGATTGCATATAAGTAAGAGTCGGGATTTTTGTAGGACATGAGATAAAATGCCCCGTTAACCTCAATGGGTTGGTGATCAAAACATATGGTTGCTTTTGCCTCCTTATTGTTTTTGGGACAAAAGAAATAGGTTTTAAAAAGTTGTATTTTTACCATTCTGCGGACCTATCATCAAAGTTTCTATAGTCACGCTCAATACAGATACTATGTACATGTTTTCTTAGTTTCCTTTGGATCTTTGGATTCAAAGGGAGCCATGGAGCATGTCAAAAGAATAATGGATCTCTTACTAAGTGGAACCTTGGGGGCAATAATGAAGTGCTAAATATAGCAAACATGACAAAACTGGGTTTAGCATTATGACCTAGAATCCCATAGAAACTACTCAATATCTAGCCAATTTGTAGTTTATGAGTAGATATGGTTACTACCTACAAAATACACACAATTTGGCCTAAGAAACTAGAAATATTGAGAAAGCTATACTCGCTACACTAAAATGTCTCGTATTCTTCAGCAATCAAAAACTCAACCATCATCATATACTATGCTATGTAGAGTATTAGGTCCCCCAAAACTCAAGGAAGATTAGCTTTACGTTATGCATGCCACCTACACAGTCAAAATTGCATTTGGATATCAAGAAAGCCACCAAAAAAATCATAAAAGTGCTAATTTTGGCCAAAAAACAAGATTATGGAATTCTTGTAAGTGGGTCATAACTTTCAATTTTAACACTTAGTTCTCCCTAGAAGCATCAGAACATGTTGAGAACTATGAAGGCTTATCCTCTAGCAATCTAAACCTCACAAACATGAAGTTTAGAGTGGTATAGTTGCAAAACTTTGAAAAAAAAAAAACAGGACCCGTTTTTTCACACAGTTTAGGTTCAAAAATGTTATGCAAGAGTAAGGTTAATGGTGAGATCGCTATTCCAAAAAAAAGTCTTTGTTTCAGCTCATAAGACAACTTTGTGGATATATAGCACCTAACAACTCATTTTCATACTCTTCAAATAATCCAAGCAGGATGGTCACTTAACAGGACACAAAAGTGTCCAGGGACATAAAAGTATCATGTTACCATTCTAGTGTTAACATTCCATGTCTGGATAATCAGCTCCTCCATTATACTGAGAGAGGGGAATGAAATCCACTACATCCTGAGACTCTCCTATGGAGCTCTCTTTCCTGGTGTCCTCCTCCATTGGTCCTTTTCCATTCCCTTTGGAAAACATAAAGTTTCCCGAGGGATCCAAATCAGGGCCTTTCTTCTCTTGCAGTATTGGATTCTCAAGTGACGTGGAATCCCTTGCAACTTCCTTCACTCTTTTGGCCCTCTTTATTAGGCTTGGGATTTGTATTGTTGACATAGTTGTCACTGTCGTAAACTTAGGTGGCGATATAATCTCATTGCTAGTTCCATTAGGGATGTACATAACGATGCATTGCTTCTCCACCACCGTCTCTTGTTGTTTGGTTACTTCTTTGTCATAGATCATAGCCTCTTTTTCTTCACTTTGTCCTAACTATTTGCTATCCTTTACCTATTTCTCACACACTTCCACAAATGCTTTTATCCTGGAGTCTTGCATTTTCAAGTCGGTATTTCCTTTAACTTTCATGGGGCAATCCATGGCATAGTGCCCAAATTCGTTGCACTCAAAGCATGCCCCAAAGTATGTCTCGAAGTTGCATGGGATCATGATAGAGCGCTGCTCCAACATTCATGACCATGCTCTTAGGTGGTGTCTTAGAACGTTCCAGCCTATGCACACCCAATTGGAGGCCCTGCCAAGTCCTCTTTTGTTAGGAACAAACAATGGGGTGCCTAGTTGACTTGCCAGCATTCCAATATTATCCCACAACCAACTTGGTAGCCTCAAAAACTCGACCCAAACTGGATGTAACCCTTGGGAGGGATTTTGCGAAATCAAAGGCGGGCCATGGTACTGCACAGACCATTGTCATGTTAAACGGGATGGGGCCCTTATCCAGGATCTTCACAATGTATGAGTCATCCTTGAAACCCACTTCGTACCAATGGCCTTTTTTCTAGGAGGCAAATCACATAAAGTCCATGTGTCAGTTTCTATAAGTGCATCATATTCAGATTGCATCGCAACCATCCAATTTTTTGAATTATGTGCTTCACCAAACGATAGAGGTTCCTCAACATCATGTAAGCTACACACAGCCAAAGCATAACAATCTGATGCATAAGATGAATGGCAAGAACCTGCATGAGTATGACTAAACAAAGGTGGATCAATTTACTGTCACAAGTATGCACCAGCCATTTAGGCATACCTCTAGCCTGCTCATTCTCAGCCCTTTCCTCATCAAGTACATCATGTACATCTGCATCAGTAATAGGCTGATCTGCAACATTTTCAGAAACCCCCATAGGCTGTACATTTGCCTCATTGGAATTTACATTTGAACTTCCACCACTGAAAAGAGGCAACAAAGTGGCATAAATGTCCTGTGAGCTGACATTACCGTCTCTAGTACATGACAACAAGGGTTGAACAGAGTGTTCCACAAACACAACATCTCGTGAGACCAAGATACGCTTTGTTTGCGGATGATACAAGCTGTAACCTTTGCTTTCAGCACTATAACCAACAAAAATACATTTGACAACCTTATCATCCAATTTTCTTCGTTGTGTTTGTGGCATCAAAGCATAATATGCCAAATAGCGAAAAACATGCATATGCTCAATAGAGGGCTTTCTATCATGACATGCTTCATATGGAGTAATAAACTGCAAAGCTTTTGAAGGACACCTGCTACGTACATAAGTGGCACACATGATGGCCTCAAGCCAAAACGGATGCGGCAAAGCTTGACTTTTGACCGTACATTGTGCCATTTTTGTAACTAGCTTGTTTTTTCTCTAAGCAACACCATTTTGATGAGGCATATAAGGCACTATACGTTGGTGTTTTATCCCATGACTAGCCAGAAATGCATTAAATTCATGAGACATATACTTCCCCCCTTGATCGGAACGGAGGGTGTCCATAGTACATTTCGATACATTTTTTTCCATAGACAAAAATTGTTTGAAGCACATATACTTTGGACTTCGCTTTAAGCGGAAATACCCATGCATGCCTCGAGTAATTAGCAATGAAAGTCACAAAGTAAAGGTAATTGCCGAAGGATGGAGTTTGCATGGTCCCACAAACATTACAATGCATAAGCTGCAATCTACATGTGGCCCTAAATGAACCATCCTTTGGAAACTTCGAACACTGTATCTTACCCAAAATACAACCTTCACAAACATGTTTGACAGGTGCTTCAAGAGGCGTCAAAGAAGCAACCACATTAGGAAGAGAATGGGGTCTAAGAGGGCCTCTTTATTTGGCAGTTTAAGGAAGTCAAACCTTTAGTTAAGAAAGTAATCAAAGGACCACTACAAGAGGTACTTAACATTAGCGACGCTCGTAGTGCAACGCTCAAAAGTGAACATCCACGGCGTCGCTATGAGCGTTGCTATTCTATTTGTTGCATAGCGACGCCGATCGGGGTTTTAAAAAAAACCGAGAGCGCCAGAAACTCAGATCTCATATCTGAGTTTTCGGTGCTCAAGTGAAAGAGGTAACCCGTGCTCTCCCTCTCTCTCTCTCTCCCCCCCCCCCCCCCCACACACACACACACACACACACACATACACGAGGAGTGGAAGGAGAGCCAAGTATTATCCTTCCCTCTCCTCTCTCTCATGTTCCCTTTCCCTCTTTCTCTCTCTCTCTCTCTCTCTCTCTCTCTCTCACACACACACACACACACACACACACACACTGTGTCTTTGAAAGAAAGAAAGAAAGAGAGAGAGAGAGAGAGAGAGAGAGAGAGAGAGAGAGAGAGCACATGCATAAACAAAAAAACACTTACACACACATGTATAAACAAAGAATGCATACGCACACATTGAGAGAGAGAGAGAGAGAGAGAGAGAGAGAGAGAGAGAGAGATAAAGTAAAGAGAAAATGAGAGAGAGAGAGAGAGAGAGAGAGAGAGAGAGAGAAGAAAACAAAGAGAAAGAGAAAAAGGGAGAAAGACAGAGAGAGGGGGAGAAGATGAAAGAGAGAGGTAAGGGGAGAAAACAAAGAGAGAGAGAGAGAGAGAGAGAGAGAGAGAGAGAGAGAGATTAAGTTAAGATTTAAATTAGATTTAAGATTAGGTTAGAATACATTTAGATTTACGTTTATGTTGAGTTTAAGATTAGGTTAGATTTAGATTCACGTTAGATTAAGATTAAGTTAGATTTAAAATTAGGGCAAGATTTGAGATTAGCTAGCTATGTTAGATTTAAGTTAGATTACATTTAGGTTTAGGATTTAAGATTGGATAAGATTTAGGTTTATGTTGATTTAAGATTAGATTAGATTTAGATTTAAGATTAAGACAAGATTTAATGTTAACTAGATTAAATTTAGATTCAAGTTAGATTACGTTTAGGTTTAGGTTTGATTTAAGGTTAGATTAGATTTAGGTTTATTTTGAATTTAAGATTAGATTAGATCTAGATTTATGTTCGATTTAAAATTAGATTAGATTTAGGTTAGATTTTAGTGCATGTCAATGAAGGCGCGCTTTGCCCAAAGAGCAAACACTAGTTACACAACAATATGTATATTCACATCAGAATCTGACACCTATTAGCTCACACACTAACCATATTCAATTAGCCGCGAATCACCACATGTTCAATAAGGTTAGATTTAAGATTACACTTTGGATTGAGTTTTTATATTAGAGTCTACCTTCGGGATTACGGTAAAAAAATTAGAGTTAGGCGAATCACCCTCTCTTCCTCTCTACGGATGCGACCTTAAGTTGAAAGCTTTCAACGGCATGATACTCAGATTGGAGGCCAACATGTAATATGCTAAGTAATCCCTTGAACAAAGATCTGCTGTGAAGAGATGTTAAGATGCTGTGAATTGCTACAGCTAGAGAAGAGGCAAAGGGGTTTTGTCCACTATATGCACTATCATGTAGACGTGGGTGTGTAGATTTCTCGTACCTCGGGGGTTCACTATGTGTAAAACTACCATATCACGTGCGTTCAAGACATGTTTGTAAAACCCCTTATCTATGAATTTTGTTAAGAATATAATGTACCCTTTTCTTTTAAAATCTGTAAGTTTTTTTCAAATTTGAAAAAATAATGCCCTTTTGTATATATATATTTCTGTAAGTTTTAAGAACTTTAAATACCCTTCTATTGAACTCACGTGATAGGTTACATTTTTATTATGTGACCTCCCCGGGTCTGGTACCCACAAATATAGGCATTGACCAATAAAGACGAGATTATAAGTCGGTGGTTTTGATCTCCGTGCACCTCTAGACCGAGGTGTGCGGAGATTGGACATGACTAGAGAATGTGAGGTAGTTTACAGTGTGAACAAAGAGAGAGAGAGAGAGAGAGAGAGAGAGAGAGAGAGAGAGAGAGAGAGAAAGAGAGATAAAAGACGGATGATGCCAATAGAAGATTAAATTTATGTTTAGGTTATAAGGTTTTTACCTTTGTTATGAGTAGTAACGAGGATGTGGGGCCGTCCAACCGAAACACCTATCTCTCAACAAGGATTTTATGTCCTTGTAATCAATGCAAGCATGTTGTGCGACGGACAAGACGCGTTTCTTTGCAACACGTTTGCAAATTTGGTGAGTTTGATCCATCTATTATAGATCGAGTTTTTGCCAATTATAACTCGTCGGACCCTAACGCTGGCCAACCGACAGCAATCTTGCAACCCAATAGACGTGTTCGCGCAGGCGCTTTGGTCAAGCAGCATACGTGAGGCCACAAGATGTAGCTTCTAACAGCTCGGAGGATGATCATGCAGACCACATTCCCAACGAGGAAATGTTTGAGCTCGAGATCGATGAAATGATCGAGACGATCATGATTCAAAAACGCTTATTTATGATGATATGAAAAGTGAAGCCAATACGCCATTGTATGATGGAGCACGTGTGTCTAGATTGAAGGCGCTCCTGGTTCTTCTTAGCAAAGTTTGGATGGAGTGACACTAGCGTCACAACACTTTTTAGGTGATCTATTACATTGTGTTTACTTTAATAAAAAACTCCAGATGTATAATGATTTGATAGATTACTTACACAAGTATACCGCATTTTTCGTTGTGTAGATTGCTCAAAGAGCACATACTACCGGCTGATAATGTGATGCCAGATTCCAGAGAGGAAGCAAGAAAGATCTTGCAAAACTTGGGGATGGATTACAATTCGATTCACGTTTGTCCTAACGACTGCATTCTTTTCAGAGGGGAATACATAGACATGGAGAAGTGTCCGAAATGTGATTCCGAGAGATATCGAGTAGATCTCCACGGAACAAAAATTCCATTAAAGGTTTTGTGACATTTTTCTCTGCTTTCTCGCATCAAGCATTTCTTCGAATGTAAGTCCATGACCGCCCTAGCATCATGGCATGAGGAGAATAAATCTTCGGCTGGTGTGCTATGGATTCTTGCAGATTGTGCAACCTGGAAACATATAGACGAAACATGGCCGGATTTTGCCAGGGAAGCTCGAAATTTGCACCTAGGCCTAGCTATGGATGGTGCAAATCCATTTGGTCAAAGATCAACATCTTTCAATGTATGGCCCGTTGTCATCGTCAACTACAACAATCTCCCGTGGTTGACTACCAAGAAGGGGCACCTGTGGCTAAGCTTGATTGTGCCGGGGCGGTATAAAATGAAGAATATGGATGTGCATCTTCGTCCACTATTGGAAGAGCTTCAAAAATTGTGGATTAGCATAGAAGTGGTGAATATGAGCCAACACACAGGTTGACGGAATGCTTTGATCAGAGGCATTCTAATATGGACCATGCATGACTATCCCGGACTAACAGAATGCTTAGGTGATTTACACTCAAACTCAAACACTATAAATCTTGGTTTTTCTCAAGCCTATCTATTGTCATGTGTATACATGCAAGGCTTCAAACAAGCGGATACAGAGCATGTGTCACATGTGGACCTAGACTGAATGCATGTCAGGCGCCCTCATTGAAGAAGCAAATCTATGAAGGTCATCAAGCGTATATTCCAGAGAATCATGTGTTACGCGACGGCTTTTTGGAAAGAGAGCCACCGAGGATGTCTGCACAAGCATGGTTAGAGCAGAAGGAGACGTGTGATGACGATTTGCCCCCAGTGATGAAGAGACTCTCCCTATGGTACGAGTTACCATATATGGCCCCGACTCATGATCAATCACTTGCTCGATCCAATGAACATATTCAAGAATGTGGATAATCTACTATGGGACCATCTGACCGGAAAGAAAGATACTTCGGGAGCCAGGGTTGACCTTAGAAATGTGGATTGTATGGAGCAATATTGGTCGTAGACAACATCCGATGGATCAATAAAACTCCCTAAAGCGCCATGGATTTTGACAGGATCCCAAGAACGCAAAGTAAAAGAGACCATTCGATTTGTGCGGACCCCACTGGCGTAATGCACTCGCTCTGAACGTGTTTCACTAAAAGAAGGAAATCTTACCGGTTTGAAGTCACACGACTGGCATAAAATGTGTCAGGTATGTTTTGTTGGGGTATAAAGCCCAATGTGGTCGCCCAGGTATGTACACATATTCTTTTGTTAAAACCTAATAAGAACTCACTATGATCTACACATTACAGTAGAGCGAGTTCACCATATCGTCGTGCTCTTCTTCTCGCACTCTCTCTTGCGTCGCACTTCCGCTCGTACTCCTTCATGTTTGAAGTGGAATATATCATAGTGGGAATTGTGTAACAAATTCGTGTGTCGACTTTAATATCATTGCTAGACGTGTTTTGCAATTTATTTTACTGGTGGCCATTGAGGGATGTTTGTCTCCATACGTGCGTAACACAATCTACAAACTTGCGAAGTTGGTGCAATGGATCTCACATCAATGTAGACTCCATACCATTCACCAAACTAAACGATGTGGAGGTTGTGTGCATATTTGAGAAACACTTTCCTACTACCATGCTAACCATTCAGGTGCATCTTCTTGTTCACATAGTTGATGAGGTGAAAATAGATGGCACAGTACATTCCAGATGGATGTTCTTTTTAAAACGTTTCATGAAACACTTAAGGGATATGTGCGTCAAAAGGCACGTCCGGAGGGTAGCATGGTAGAAGTTTGGCTGGTGTCAGAATCCCTAGTTTACATTGGAGAGTGGCTAGACAGATTTGATAAAGCCTGGGACACGCTATGGAGAACCATTAGATGATGAGCGAATATCTGAGATTGTCATGTGCAATCTCGGTGTTGAGAAGAAGATGATGGAAGATCTAGAGGCTAAAATCAATCGATTTTGCATGCTTCACAATTCAGTGATGCAAAAGTGGATTTCACAATACGAGGATGCAAAGCAAGAGCGACAAAGGGTACGGATCGAGTGGAGACGGGGAAGACGACCACCGATGCATTATCCGGCGGGTCTAGAGAGCCTACCAACATTCATGAGCTTAAGATGGTTGCACAACCAATTGAAAAGCGCACAACAGTGCGGTGAAGAAGTGACTGAGGGAGGAGTGGGAGTACTCTCAGGGTTGCACGATTAAGGTAAGTTTGCAATATATGCCTAGTGACTTTCTAGATGTTTGAACGGCCACTGATCATAATCTTTGTTGGTTGTAGTATAAGTCATACACAGTAGCATGGTGTAAAGGTCAAAATTTTAGGATGGAACGGATCGACAAAAAGCATTTTACTCAAGATTATGGAATCATGGCAAAATTTGAACAGTCTATTCGACGACGGTCCTCTGATGCAGATCCTGTGGTGGCAAAACTCACTTACTTCAGCACGCTTCAAGAGATTTTGAGGATCGATTATAAAGGATTTTTTGTCGACTTGTTCGACGTGCAATGGTTCAAGATAAACATGGAGGGTCGCAATGCTACTGTGCACAGAGGAGAGTCTAGTTTCCTTGAAGTGGACTCAACTAAAACATGGACCGACCTAAGAGACACTTTCGTACTACTCGAGTATTGTGGACAAGTAAGTTATGTGCTTGGAAGCTGTCCAATTTTAGAAGTTATGTGCTTGGAAACTCTCATGTAAGTTATGTGGTTCTAGCAGGTGATATTTCATCCTACAAAGTCTGCATCAAATTGGTGGTACGTCATAGAGGTAGCCCCTTGTAGTGCAGGGATGTATGAGGGCTACCATTTGTCAATGACAGTGGCCTCAATGGAGGAGATTGGAGAAGATGCTCACTCAGAAGCCGCTGAGGTGGTGCCAGACGAGCATCAAGCTGCTACTCTCTATGGGGTGCATGCAAAGGATCTACAAAATGAAACGGAGGACATCTACCTAAATGGAGAGCTCTATATAGATATAGGGAGTTATGCTGAGCTATGCGAGGATGACAAAGAGACCTCTTAAAGCCATAAACATTGTATTTGAACAATTTTACTCCGTTTTATAATATATATTGTATTCACGTGGCTATACTTGAGAAATTTAAATTGTGTTTAATCGTCATTGCGTCCACTCCAGGTACGTATGCTCCAGATATGTTTTCACAAGCAGGGACACTCCTCGGTGTGTCGTGAAAGACTGATATGCCAACGAGCACTACGCTCTGAGTGCGATGGAGCCTGAGGCTGAAAAATCGTGAAGGAGGTGATTCGTCTGTGCTCATAGATGCTGCTCGTCCCTCCACTAGATCTAATTGATCGGATGAAAGAGACGCTAAGAAGCACTACTACTGCTTCTTAGCGTCTCTTTCACCCTATCAACTAGATCTAGTGGAGGGGCGAGCAACATCTATGAGCAGAGACGGATCACCTCCTTTGGATTGCAGCCTTAGTCTCCATTGCACTCGGAACGCAGTGCTTTTACAAGATACGTAGAATGCACATGGGAGACAAATTCACAAGAACTTCACAGGAATCCCTCCCCCTTTATGAGTCCTCTCTCTCTCTCTCTCTCTCTCTCTCTCTCTCTCTCTCTCTCTCTCTCTCTCTCTCTCTCTACTTGTCCATGTTTTCTTCTCGATTCAATATTAAGAGTAAATGTTCGTGTGTTTAATGCAGGTATGGACGATGATGAGTTTCTTTCTTCTTTGTCACCCCAGCAGAGGCAGTGGTATGAGGATCTTCATCGCTCTGGAGCATCATCACATCGTTCTACTCCTTTAGTGTCTCCCTCCGTTTCGAAGCATTCAGTGCGCTCTGAAGCTTCGGTGTTGACGAGACAATCTTCACACTCATCTAGGCACCGACGCTCTAGTGGTGGCGGCGGCGGTTGTTGTGGGGATGCCACCGCTGATGCCTCGACACTGCCTCGTGTTCAACGAGGCTCTTTACCTTCCCCTTTTTTTCCCGTCCCCACACTAGCCATGGCATCGCCATCTACACCAAGTTTTGCGTGGCTATCAGCCGTTCCTGGCTACACACCACTACCTACTCCTCCATGAGTCACCCCAGTCGCGACACTCGTTGCTTCGGGGCCCAGACTCTAGTGGAGACACCTGACGTCCTTACCCCCATCGACATGCCGCTAGAGACCCCTGTCGGGACACCTAGGTTCATGCGTCACACTCAAGAGGGCTTGCAGTACTCCGTTGACTTCAGCGGCGGCATCATCTTGGATGATGAAAGCAAGAAGGTGATCTCGCGCATGCGCGGTCTTTGCTCTCAGGTGTTTAGACACTACATACTAAACACCTGGAGTGAAGTACCAAGTGAATTAAAAGATAGAGTCATCAGCATGCTGCATGATGAGTTTCCCGTGTCAACATGGGAAGACCGCTTTAATGAAGACCCGATGAAGGTTCGAATGTGCGAATACTGCAAGCACAAGCTGAAGTGCAAAAAGCAATAAAGCATGGGTGGAACATACCAGATTGGCTGGCCAAAGAAGATTGGAAGAATGCGAAGCGAGCAGTGCGTGAGAATCTTGACAAGTGGAAGCAACAAAAGGAGGCAGTCAAAGCACGAGTAGTGGCAGGGAGCTCGCACCACTTGGGGAGCGACGGGTGGGTATCATTTGAGGCTGATTTTGTAAGTGTTTTTGCATTGCTCTTTAGGTTTGGTAGTTACGTCTATTTGTACTTTTAAATTCTAACATAATGGATTCTTTGTATGTTTTGAATAGTGCTCGATGTGACAGGACGTGACCCCACACCGTACGAGCACGAGTGCACAGGTAAAAAGGACTTAAACGTCCTGATGGACATTCTAAGTTCTCGCGGCGGCATGGCTAGTATTAGGGTTTACTCTTTTCTATTTGTTGTATTGTTTTGTAAATTATATGTTTATACTTACAAAAAGCTGTCTTATTGTTTTTTTTTTTGCAGAATTCGACAGATACACCGCTTGGACGCAATGAGACGTCTGATTAGACAACGTCAGTCTAGCCGTAGCTAAATAGCATTAGTTTCCTTTTGTCATAGCATATGTATAATGAGATGACGTGTATACATCTTTTTGTAACTATTGGAAAACCATGTATATTTTCTCAATAATGACAATGGTGTTGTAACTATTACATTTGCAAAGCTTAAGAATCAAGTGATTTTGCATATGATGTGTACAATTGTAGTTGATTTACTTTCATCGATTTACTTTTGTGAGTTTTGTATCTTTATTCTCCAAACAATACTATGAATGATGGACTTAATGATTATATTGTCTTATGGGTGACTACTTTGGGTCTATACCTTGCACTTTCTTTCAAAGGTGAATATGGGCTTATCTTGGATTCATTTAGGTTTACTCTATTATTGAAACATTCAATATGGTTGAATGCCCTGCCACACCATTTTTTTTTACTCTCGAGCGTCGCCATATAAGGCTCTGCAACGTCGCTATAGGTAGCCTGTAAGCGTCGTTATATGCGTCGCTATATAACAACAATTATAGCGATGCATATAACGACGATTTTAGCGACGCTCATGGCGACGCTATTAGCGACGGTCTTAGCGACGCTTAGGAGTATAAAAACCCAATGTATTTTCGTCGCTAAAAACGTCACAAGTGCACACAACCTCTTGTAGTGGATAACTTTTGAATTCAAACAGGCAAAACGACTAGTTTATTTGAATTCAAAGTTTTTTCCCAAAATGAAATTTAAAATCTAGCGGGTAAAACAATATCATGTAGCATATTTATGGAAAGAGCTCGAAACGTAGATTGCATATCTATGATCTTCGCTCAAATTGGAGATCATATGTGGGACTTATGGAAGGCCGAAAATCATAAAATTGTCTACTTTCTTTTTGGGCAAAAAAGTGCATCCTTTGACCACTCTTACACATCCACCATTCTTGCACACATGGAGTACACCTATTTGTCAAAATTTTAATCACCTCCATAAGATCATGGCAAATAAAGAGGCCCTCCTACACCCCATCCTCTTCCTTATTATATAAGATTTCTGCAAACTGGCAAAATTCAAATGTCCATAACATGCATGCCAAAGTTTTGCATCTAAAAGAGCCTTAGAATCCACAAATACATTTGCAAAATTCTACCCACACTTGACATACAAAGTGAGCTTATACATCCCACGGCATAAAATGCCAGATGCAACAATTTCATCACCAAAACTGAGATCGTGTATTGTACATCTATCATCCACAAACTTGACTACAAGTCCAAGTCTAGCAAGTGCAGATACAGACAAAAGATTCTTCTTAATCTCGTGTACATAAAGTGCATCAACAAGTGTGTAAGAACTGACATTTTAGCAGTAAGCACAATTTTTCCAGCTCCCTGAACCGGATAAGAGGCATTGTTGGCACAAGTGTTTGAATTCCCATGAGGTTAGACTCGAGAGAGGTGAACAAATGATGATGTGAGGTAATGTGCTTTGTGGAACCACTGTCAAAATACCCCACATGTGAAAGTGCAGCAACTGACACATATGCATCACAGACAACATGATTATAGGTACACTCTACACTAAGCCCTTTCTGCATCAACATCAGCATCACAGTCTCCTTTCACGGAAGACTCAACAATAGCTATATTTGTAGTGGAACTAGCATTTGCAGTGGAACCACCCGCCTCTTTGGCCTTCAACTTAGGACACTGCTTGATCAAGTGATCATTAGCTTACAATAATGGAAACACATCTTCTTTTTTCCCTTATCACCAGAATTTCTAGACGAATTTCTATCAGCAGAAGCATTAGGAACATGCGATTTTTCACTCGCAGAAGAACCATAAGAAGTGGCTGCATTGCTATTACCACCTTTTCTTTGAGCAGCAATAAAGGCATGTTCAACTGCACGTTGTCTAGTCCTGTTTTTTCTGAAAAGTGACTCTTGCAACAACAATGTGCATAATGCATCAAACTTGACAACGTCTTTAGGGTTTCCTTGGGTCATAAGTCTCCAAGTACTAGCAAAATTTTGGTAAGAATTTGGCAAGGCATCAAGAACAGTCTGCATAAGGGAACTGTCTGAAATGACGTCTCCTACAGAAATAAGTTGCTCATTGATATCCTTGACACCATCAAGAAAAGTGTCCATGTCATCTTCCTCATGCATAATCTTCGACTCCAGCTCTTTACGTAACAATGAAATTTTAGCCTCATTATGATTTGCATAAAGACCAGCCAGAATATCCCAAGCCTGTTTTGCAGATTTTGATAAACGAATGTGAGGAGTAATGGTGTGCTTCACAGAGAACGTAATCAATGCATGAGCTTGTGCATCCTTTACATCCCAACGAGCTTGCTCAGTCGTAGGCAAAAAAAACTCTAACAGCATCAATCCTTGCAGCAAGGCCTGCAACATCTCAACATCGCCTGTATCCTCAATGCCCTGCACAATGTTCCAAACTCCCTTTGACACAAGAACATGTTGCATCATATAAGCCCACATAGGGTAATTGTCCCCATCCAGTCTGTCCTCATCAACAAACATCTTGAACACATCTGTGTTGTTGTCAGCCATGGTAAATGTTGCACCTGATATGAAAACTACCTGAAAAGAAGAGAAGAAAAGCGAAAACAACACGTGCTATATAGCATAAATCGTAGAAGACCGTAAGGACCTATTATGCAAAAAATGGCTCTGACAAAATTTTTGCACAAAATGACGAAATAGCCTGCGCAGTACTACTTGGTGTGAAAACGGAGGCCGAAATGATCCGAAATAAAAAATCTAAACAAATTGAGTCGTTCAAGCCCACCTTAAATTTTTGCCGACCTGCGACACGAACGCTCGCCAAAGCTCACAGAAATCGGAGAAAGTGAGCAGGCATGTGCTAGACCTGCTGGTGACTAAGCCCAAGAGGACGCAACTTGCTCTGATACCAAGGAATTAGGGTTGCAAGAAAACACACACAACTTGGAGAAGACAAAGGAAGAGTCAAGGCACACAAAAGATAGTGTATTACTTAGTGTGCAATGGAAAGATAGATAGCCCTAGAATGATGGCGCATATACAATACACGGGAGAAAAAGCCTTCTAAAGAGGGGAAAAATGCCCCGGCGGTCCTAAGTGTGTTCACCCACATCACTACCACATGTATATGGTAACAAAGATAACATTAGAAAGCAAAAGGGGAATATACAATCATGAACCCTAAGAAGAGGTCTCTCCATAAGCCCGCTAATGGTGCCTTTGAATAGCCACCTCAGCCTGAATAGCTTGTGTCCGAGTTGGGGGGTGCTTCAACCACCCCTCAAGCACCCCCCACACACAATGGAAGTGCCTTTAACCACCTGTACATCATTCATAGTAGGTAAACATCCTCAAAAGCCTGTGTTGTTGCTGGCAACCCATGCAACACTTGCAGATGAAGGGTTTAGGGGGTGCACAAAAGTTTCTACAAGGTGTATCTTCCAATATAGGGCCTCTCATAAAGTGGAAGGCTTATGGGGGAGGCTCAAGCCCTCTTAAGGAGATCACATTGTCACAACGTTACAAAAGGGACTAGTTTCTTTTTGGGATCACCTTTTGGGTGGGACCTCCTTTGCACGTCGAGAAGAAATAGGTGATTTCATTCGTTGTCCGGTTCATAAATTTTAGATGGCAAAAAGTATAGCAAACTTTGAAGGTCAATTTTAGTGGAATGTTGCAACTTGCAAAGTACTTTCATAGGAAATGTACCATAGTAACATCTTAGGACTAAGGAGTAAATTTTTGTTAAATTCTAGAAAATTAGCTTTGGGATTTACGCTAGGAACATCTTTGGACTCAATTTTGGTGGAATTTTGGAGAATATTCTATTAGGAGTTTCACAAGAAGATTTATAAATTTTCTTATGTATCATCATGAGCTCTCCTCGAGAGGCACCTTATACCTAGCTAGGTATGATTGGGGGCAGTGGACCGCTGGCCCCCCCCACGCGGGGCCGGTGGTCCGCTACCCCCAATCATACATAGCTAGGTATTAGGTCGGGCCGGCGGTCCGCTACCGCCAATCATACCTAGCTAGGTATATGGTGCCTCCCTCGTAGAAGCTCATGATGTTGAGGTAAGTCACAATGTGGGAATTATTGTGAGAATTTTTCTTGTGCATGCATAGGACTGAGGACTCAACTTCACTCAAGGAGTCAAGTGAGGAGTCACTGAGGACTGAAGAGGTTGCTTACAATTTGGGATTTTG